>NC_053028.1:305895750-306213917 GCF_003073215.2 Triticum urartu | reverse complement strand
AGTGGTGCACTCGGTAATTCTGTTTTCAGGGACTTAGCAATTGCACTAAGTCCTTGAGCTGTTTATCTCATGATGCCATATGTTCATGTTGTTTCCTAGTTATCCGTGCCTCTTTTGAGGATGATCAGTAAGGATGTTTTGTTAATATTGTAGAGATCTATCCATCCATGTCTTTGTTTGCAATTATGGAGCACCCTAGCTTGAGTCAATCGAGCTCTACTTTTGCTACTTTGTGAATCTGGGCAGATTGTCAACTTGTTTGCAATTTTGCCGATGATGTTGTAGTTGATCCGTGCATGATATGCTTTTTTTATTGCCATGTCTAGCTTGCATTTTGTGTATTCTTGATGGATGTATGCTTAGTTGGTCATGACTTGCACCGTAGTGAGTGCATCGAGCTAGTAAACATGCCTACTTGAGTTATGTTTTCAGCATGTTCCAGTTTTCACTAAGTCTGAAAACTGATTATGTTTTTGCTATGTTCACATGCTTGCAATTGTATTTTCTGATCCCTTTTGGCTCAAGGTCACTAAGGGACTTTTGTTAAGCTCTTTGAGTAGCTCCATGCCATGCTTTACTTTTCCATGTTCAGGTCCTGTAGCATGTAGTTTTGTTGCTCCGAAGAGTGCTACCTGATCTGAAATTTCAGACAAGTATTAATTTCACTAAGTCTGAGATCTGTTTGTCATATGCATTTTTGCCATGCTTGTTTGAACCTGTTAATGGATGAATTGGCCGTAGCTCAGTGCTAGACTTTTGTTAAGAATCTTGAATGGATCCCTGCCATGTATTTTGTTGTCATGTTTGGGTGTTGCAGCATGTTCATCTCTTTGCATTTAGATGGCTACGTGCTGTAAATCGCAGACCGGTGTCATATTTGAAACGCTTGCCATTTCCAAACCGTAACTCCGATTCCGATGATCCTTATATCGTTTTCAAGCGATTTCATCTCATCTTTCCAGTGGAACACTTGGATTCCCAAGTTGAGGCCAGGTTCTTGCATTTTCCTGTCATATCTTGCATATGCATCCCGCATCGCATCCCGCATAGCATACCATCATTGGATCATATTGCTTGATCCTTGCACGTGGTTGATTGTATCCTTGTTGCTTGTTTGTCTTGTTTGGGTAGAGCCGTGAGACGAGTTCGCTAACGAGGAGCCCGTTGAGTTTGCTTTCGAGGATCCAGTCAACTCTGACAACTGTGCAGGCAAGATGATCATACCCTCGAAATCACTACTATCTTTGCTATGCTAGTTTGCTCGCTCTTTTGCTATGCCATTGCTACGATGCCTACCACTTGCTTTCAAGCCTCCCAAATTGCCATGTCAAACCTCTAACCCACCATGTCCTAGCAAACCGTTGATTGGCTATGTTACCGCTTTGCTCAGCCCCTCTTATAGCGTTGCTAGTTGCAGGTGAAGATTGGAGGCCGTTCCTTGTTGGATCATTTATTTACTTGTTGGGATATCATTATATTATCTTGTTATCTTAATGCATCTATACACTTGGTAAAGGGTGGAGGGCTCGGCCTCTCGCCTAGTGTTTTGTTCCACTCTTGCCGCCCTAGTTTCCGTCATATCGGTGTTATGTTCCCGGATTTTGCGTTCCTTACGCGGTTGGGTTATAATGGGAAACCCTTGATAGTTCGCCTTGTTTAAAGCTTTTCCAGCAATGCCCAACCTTGGTCTTACCATTTGCCACCTAGCCTCTTTTTCCCTTGGGTTTTCGGAGCCTGAGGGTCATCTTATTTTAAACCCCCCCCCCCCCCCCCCCCCCCCCCCCCCCCCCCCCCCCCCCCCCGGGCCAGTGCTCCTTTGAGTGTTGGTCCAACCTAGAGCCCCTTGCAGCGCCACCTCGGGGAAATTTGAGGGCTGGTTTTAGTTGTACGGATTGCTTATCCGATTGTGCCCTGAGAAAGAGATATGTGCAGCTCCTATCGGGATTTGTCGGCACATTCAGGCGGTGTTGCTGGTCTTGTTTTAACCTGTCGAAGTGTCTTGAGTAACCGAGATACCGAGTCTGATCGGAACGTCTTGGGAGGAGGTCTATTCCTTCGTTGACCGTGAGAGCTTGTCATGGGCTAAGTTGGGACTCCCCTGCAGGGATTTGAACTTTCGAAAGCCGTGCCTGTGGTTATGGGCAGATGGGAATTTGTTAATGTCCGGTTGTAGATAACTTTAACCTTAACTTAATTAAAATGAATCAACTGAGTGTGTTACCGTGATGGCCTCTTCTCGGCGGAGTCCGGGAGGTGGACACGGTGTTGGAGTAATGTTTGCGCAGGTTGTTCTCTAGTTTTCTCGCTCGCGCTTTGCCTCCTCTTCTCGCTCTTTTTTTTGCGAATAAGTTAGCCACCATACTTGCTAGTCGCTTGCTGCAGCTCCACATATTTACCTTGCCATACCTATAAGCTTAAATAGTCTTGATCGCGAGGGTGCGAGATTGCTGAGTCCCTGTGGCTCACAGATTACTATTACACCAGATGCAGGGCCTGATGATTCCGCTCCAGGAGACGCACTTGAGCTCAAGTGGGAGTTCGACGAGGACTCTCAACGTTACTATGTTTCCTTTCCTGATGATCAGTAGTGATGCCCAGTTGGGGGTGATCGGGACCGTGTCGCATGTTGGGTTATCTTTTATTTTGGCGCCGTAGTCGGGCCATGAGTGATTGGATGATGTAATGTTACTTATGTACTTGATTGACGTGGCGAGTGTAAGCCAACTATGTTATCTCCCCTTTATGATTTATATTACATGGGATGTTGTGAAGATTGCCTAACTTGTGACATATGCCTTCAATGCGATTATGCCTCTAAGTCGTGCCTCGACACGTGGGAGATATAGTCGCATCGAGGGTGTTATAAGACCGGCGTCCCTGCTGCTGGCGAGTGGCGGCGCGTCAGAGGACGCGGAATCGAGAGGATGAGGGTGTGTGGACTAGGTTAAGAAAAAAGGTCTTGGGCGAGGGTGTGTTGGGCCTGGTACTATGTTTTTTTCCTATAGCACGCAAAACAATTCCCCTAGAAAAACACACACAAAAATGTACCGCACCCAGGCGCCACGGAAGCACACAAGCAGACAACTTCATGTAGGACTGGGCGGCGGTGTGCAAACGCCATATTGTGCGGGAGGTATGTGGTCGAAGTCGCCAACAAAGGACCAAAAATTCAAAGGTGTTGTGTGAACTCATATCGGCAAGATTCAACCCGAGTCATCTCGGATTAAGAAAATATCTATCTACCTTGTTGTCACCGATTCTAACCAGCCTTCCCGAGAATTTGGTCATGTCAAAAGACGGCCGTGAATTGGTGATGAGGCCAGTAATTTTCTTTTACATGCATTTAATTTGTGAAGCATATGTTCTTGACTTTTGTGAATGTAAGCACATTATTTTGCTGATTTAATGATTGATTTTCATACACCTAAATAATTTGTAGTTAGTTATTGTTGCGATTTTGATTTGTATTTATGCGACGAATAATGAAAGTTTCAAATGCTAAATTTAAACTAAGATTTTTGGAATAAATGGTTGTCTCTAAAGCTTGCCTCATGTAAGCCATCAGCTAAATGTATTATATTAGCATGAATAATTGTTAAATGCAACCAGTGGTCAGTTTTATTTGATTTGAATAAACAAGGTGGGCTATACATTATATGATCTCAGTAGCTTGATTTGAACCCCGTTACAACGCACGGGCCTTTTTGCTAGTTTATTTTTTTTATAATAAAGCACGGATTGACTCCGTGGGTTCACCGTCACAATACGCTTTCGCCGAGTTGTAATATGTTTTTAGGATTCGTATAGAAAAAATCGTAATATAAATGAGGTGGTACTAATAAAATGATGGTAGCGCGTTTTCACCGTCGCGTCCTTTTTACACAAAGGTCCCTGTACTATTTAGTAATTCAGCCCGCAGTCCTCATATTAACTGAAGCGGTACGAGTGATAGAATAGAAAAACAAACCCAGCCTTCCTCTCGATCTCATCTGGACATCCAGCCCCGCCCCGCCCCTCACAGCCGGCCGCCGCCGCCTCCTACCCTGCCGCCGCGCCTACCCCTACACCAAGTGCCAACACACCCGCGCCCATCCACTACCGGGGACCCGCGGCCTTCTACCGCCGGCGGCACTCGACGTCGCGACCATTGGCGGCTCCCCGACCTTGCTACCATGGCGCCGCCGGGACTCCTCCCCGCTGCTTCCACCTCGACATTGGTTTCCCCAACCCCGCTGGCTTCGCCACCAGCCACTCCTTCTAGGCACACTCTATCTGCCGACGGACCCATCCGCCTGGTTCCAATGGTGAACATCGCCGCCACCCTATTGTGAGGCGAGGTGATGTTCTTCGAACTGCCGGCTTGATTCTGCCTAGGTAATTTCTTCTTTCTACTGTACCACTTCATAGAAAAATTTGACTGCCTAAAAATTCCCCAATTTGATACACTTTTTTTTTATCAGAGTGAGCTTTTCAACGGAAATTATACTTTGATCCTATCCAATCTTACTGTGACAGTAATATATTCCCCTTTCCTTTATATGAAAGGAAAATTGCGGCTCTTTATCATGTTGTCATTATATTGTAACCGTGTGCAAGTGTGTTCAGTTCAACTAGATGTAACTCATTGACATATGAGATTCCATTGGGCCTGATAATCTTGAATTTTGCTTCACAATTTAAAATGTAGTATTAGACCTAGAGTTTTTATGTATTACAGAACCTGTCCTATAAATATGCCAGTTACAAATAAAGGTGATATTGATGTGGAAACGCAACACACATGTAGTAGATGAATTGTATGAAGTAAATCGCCTTGGAATGATGGTTGCTGAATGTTACGATTATAGTCATCTACCTGGACGACCTTTAAGCACCAATAGCTTAATCCTTTTAGGTTTTGTTCTTCTTTCTTCAGTACAAACATAATATTGTTTGGTGCTTCCCAATACTTGGATGTGAAAAATAAAGCAGTTTTACATTTTAAGAACTAATAGATTTTTAACAAGAAAATATGGTCCAAGTGGGACTACTACTTCTAAATATTTTGTCTTTCACAGAAGGGGATATCGTACTTCTCCTAATCAGGATTGTTGTGTAACTGAATGATGGTAGGATGGTAAGTAACTACATCCTTTTTTGGTATGGCAAAGAAAAAAAATACATCTTACCCATTAGATGAGTTGCATCTGCAGCTGAATAATAATGGAAGAAAAAGGAGTACATGCTTTACCTAATGTACCTACAGCAACAATGGGTTGCCCCACCAAACATCACTAGAGGACTAGGAAGGAAAACGGTGATTTCTCAATCAGGTTCTATTAGCCATTCTAGCATTAGCATCATGAAGATTCTGGAACAGTGCACGACATGCCCAATCCCAAGGTCTTCCCTTAGCTGGTGAAGCACATGAGCTGGTGTCAAGCAATATCCCCTGTATACTTTGTCCTTGTGTTCTTTCCAAGTATGAATCCATATCAGCTGCATCACGGAGCTCCATGCACAGTGGTACTACTTCCGAACGTGTAGAACATGCAATTGTATGTAAATCGCCTTGAAATGATGGTTGCTGAATACTGCATTATGCTTGATAGTCATCTACCTGGACGACTTCAAGCGCTAATAGGTAAATCCTTTTAGATTTTGTAGTTCTTTTCAGTACAGAGATAATTCTGTTTCTTGCTTCCCAATTTTTGGACGACAAAACAGAGAGGCTTTACATTATAAAAGTTACAGTAATAGATTATAAATAAGAAAATAAGGTCCAAGCCAGACTCCAACTTATAAAGGTTTTGTCTTTCACGTAAGGGGATATCATACTTCATCTAATCATGGTTGTCGTGTAACCTAATGATGGTTAGTTACTACATCCATAGAGAAAATGAACATGGAGATATTCTCATGTCCATAGTTTCCAGCGATGAGAATGGGCTACCCGACATTGCTCGGCTGCTGAAACTGAGCAAACTTTGTAGGGTACGAAGCCACCTCAAAGTTATTCTTTCCAATCGATCTATTCAAGAGTTCTTACTAAAATAACACAAAGATATTGTTTCCATGCGATCTATCCTAGAGTTCATACTAGAATAACACCAAAGCATATTCATATTCATAATACTCAATCCACACAAAGAACTATGAAGAGACCCTGAAGTTTCCGTCGGAGAAAAACGTGCATCAACCCCTATGCATAGATTACCCCAATATCACCGCGGGAATCCGCAAGTTGAATGCCATAACATATATCAAGTGAACCAATAAGATACCCCAGTTGTCACCTCAAGTATTCATACCGCAAGACATATATCATGTGTTCTCATCTCTGAATATTCAATCTGACATGACAATACTTCAAAGGGTAAAGATTCAATGTAACATCCCAAAATTTCGAATGCTATAATAAATAGATAGGTTGATTGTTTGTTTGATTGTTGTGTGATTGATTGAGTGAAATTCGAAACCTTTTTGAAAGTTAAATGAGAGGGAATAAAAGGACATTCCCAAACTTTCACCTTTTTGCATTTTAATCTCCGTGAATTCAACTTCTTTTCACCACGAAACCCTAGAGAGAAGATAACATGACTTCTTGCATTTATTTACTGAAAAGGGATGTTGAAAATATTTGAATTTCATTTGAAAATATTTCCAGTTCTGAAACTTTAAGCAACTCAATGATTTTCATGAGAGAAGATAAAATGAATTCTTCAAAACATATGAAATATGAGTTGGGAGTTTCAAATAAACTCAAATTTGAAATCCATTTGAAATTATTATTTTTTCAATTTGGGTTATTTGAGTTTTATTCAAATTATTTTTCTCCAAAAACAAAATACATGGAAAATAGGGTAACATGATTCCCTACAATAGAAAATTGGAGAAAAATTAATTTGAAATCATTTTGGTATTTTTAAAATGATTTTTATTGGATTTTATTAGACCAGTATCACTCTTTGAATTATCTGAATTTGTGTGGATTTTATTTGGCATTATAAAAATGTCCATGTTGTAGAAAATCTTTTTCTGCAAATTTTGGTATATTATATGCCTATATAATATTTTTATTTCTATTTGTTTTATCTGTTTTTTTGTCTGGAAGAAAAAAATCTTTATATAAAAAAACTTCTTCTTCGCCGACTGGGCCGACCCAGAACCCAACCGGGTCAGACCGAGCCAGCCCAGCCGACCGCGTCGTCTCCCTCCTCGCGTAGGAGACCGCCAGCCGCACGCCTCCCGAGCGCTGACCTCGGCGTTCGTGTCCGCTCCGGCCTCCTCTGCCCCCTACTCCAAGCTTCGCGCCACCCCCTCTCCTCTATATAATCCGGAGCCCCAGGCCCCGCCTCTCTCTCTCCCCGCATCTCGCCGTCGCGCAGATCGCTGCCGCCGCGCCACACTCGCCGTCGTCCCCCGCCCTACGCCGCACGTGCCGCGCCACCGCCACCGCGCCGCTCTCCGCCGCCGCCTTGCAGCCACCCCGGAGCCGCCGACTTGCCTCGCCCCGCTTGCCGAAGCCGCACGGCCCTCGCCGGAGCTCGAACAGATCCGCCACCGCCGGTTTATTTCGACTAAACCGGTAAACCCCCGGTCCGGTTATTTCTTTTAGGGTTTAGGTTTTTTTTTCTCGGTTTTATTTTTAAAAACCCTGGTTTAGTTTTTTTAGTTAGAGCTATTCAAAGAACGTTCTCTGCTTAGAACTAGTTAGCGAATGTTCATTATTTAGTCTTTTCTTTTTCTGTTAATATTAGCCAGGGACCCATATGTAATTAGTTTCTTCACAATTTAGTCCCTGATCTTCAATCTATCACATCTTTTTACCCGTTTATCCAAATCCAATGAAACCTTCGTTATGATCTCCTATATCCAGTAATCCAACTCAAACATGTTTTTGAAAGTTTAAAATTTTAATTAGACCAGATTTGTATTCAAACTTCGTTTGATCGTAACTTGAGTTTCGTAGCTCCGTTTGAGTTGATTCTTTTTGCAAATCGAAGCTCTTGACCTAAACTTTCTGATAAGGCCAAATTCATACAATTTTGGTACTGTTAGAAATTGTTTTATGTTGCAAAGAGTTATTGGCTTGGTTTTGTTGTTTTCCAAATCGTCTTCTTTGTTCTTTCTGATCCTTTGAGTGATTGCTTATGTGTGGCTACTATTGCTTGCTTACGATAGATTGACTGGAGTGTGACGAGTAGAACTATCAAGAGTTATGAGGGCAAATCATCTTCATCAACATTGCAGGCAAGCTCACACTTTGATCATATTCCTTTCATACCCAGTTTTTATGCATTAGTTTCATCCCTCAAACATTGCATGAGTAGGATTGATAACATGTGGGTATCGAGAAGTAGTTGATGAGGTAGGAACCTATTGCCCTGCATTCAAACCTTGGGAGTTACTTTTACGTTATGCTTATATTGCCATGCTATGCTCATAAACATGGATTGGGTTGATAGTATTCATGACAGGTGTGAGATTGTTAATTAATGGTTTACTTAAGGTGGAAACTTTAACACACATCTGGGTGGATTGGGGCACCTGGGTATTCCAGCGATTGCCTATTTAGGCACCTGGGTATTCCAGCGATTGCCTGTTTACTTTATGGACCGCCACCCAGGCTCAAAGGGATCATGAGATTATTCATACTAGAAACATTCGTGTGCAGCCACAAGCTACTATGGGCTCTAGCATAGTTAACTAAGTCGTGCGAACTCTTACAGTGGTAGACTAGCAGATGTAGGGGAAAGTAGGTGTAACAGTCTACCCAATCATAAGGTGCTAGCGCTTCTGTAATACTATGTCTCGGTCATCCGTTTCTCAAACACCATGTAGTGCAAGAATCCCAACGGAGGAGATCGAGTCTTGTGGGGAAAAGTGCGCAAACCTCGGCATAGTGTATAAACTAATCATGGTTAGCCGTGTCCCCGGTTATGGACATCTTGAGTATCTAGTACTTGGATTATCATGTGAATCTCACCATGTGACTTTAAATAATTTTGTTGGGTTTTAATGATGATGCTTAATTGGGATTGAGAGGGTGTCTACACTCTCAATGTTTAACAACCACCTTGATAGTTAACCAAAATGAATTCCTTTGTAGTAGGGAAAAATTGCCTTTTCGCAAAAACATATAACCATAGAGATTTTCCACCAGCCATATATGCATGTAGTGATAGCCATTGTTCATCATTCTCTATGGTGTGAATTTGCCAGTACATTCAATGTACTGACCCTTGTGGCTGCAACGTCACATGTTGCAGGAATCTTACGACGAGTAAGTGATACGTTAGGGTTACGATTTCTACACTCAACATTGCCATTGGTGTTGATGGGAATCCACGACCTTGTTGTTACTTCCGCTATTTGGATTGAGGTAATAGTATTTACGTTACTTTTACATGTGATTTACCTTTGTTATAAATCCTCGCGTACTGTGTGTATGAGCATACCGATCCAGGGATGACGTTTAAGCACAGAGACTTGATCCATTCGGGTCGGGTCGCTACAAGATGGTATCAGAGCTAGGTTGACTGTAGGACGTGACCGTAGAAACTGGCAAGCCCATAGGAAAGATTTTTCTCTAAAAGTTTACTTTTCAAAAAGATCTTTTACCTCTCTTCTCTTCTGAGCTTATTCAAATATCCCCTTTTAGTGAGACCATACCCCCTTTTCCCTTTTGACCACACGAAGACTCGACTAATGAGACCACTCCAAGAAGTACAAGATATCGGACAACTGAGACCATTCGAAATGAAGAGGATTTTACCATACATTATGATAATAGAAACTACAACTGTTGAAGACTCTGAAGACTAGGAGAATTGGAGGCTCCGAAGAATTTCCAGATTTGTGTGACCTAGGAAGGCTACCCTTATGGAACTTGGCAGACTATGGAAGTTGTCAATACCCGAGATCAAGGTGTATCGGAGAAAGACTGGAGCATGGAGAGTTAAAAACTCAAAGTTCTGTCAAGGAAAACCCTAAGGCGGGAGATATCAACTATGGAGAGATAGCTCATGGAAATGACAAGAGAAGAACCACGGCTATCCATGAGGTTATCGCCCGCTTATGATATTTTCACCGTGCTGAGTTAAGCATGCATATGCATGGAAGGATTGGATGGTAGAAGGCTGATGGAGCACCTATCAGCAAGAGGTGAAGTTTTAACCTTAGCTGATGTAACACTGGGATCTGGAGTATTACATGAAGGATTTTAAGATGGACCTTTAGGAAGCTATATTTGACAAGGAGCATTTCGTGAAGAACTCAGGATCCAGAAGCTGAAAGTAGCCAAGCTAGAGGAGTAAAACCTTGAGATACAGGAGATTCGTCAGGAACTGAAGGACAGTAGGACCATGATTCATGCCAAGGATGTTGAAACCTAGAAGTTAGGAATGGAGCTGCATAATACTAAAGGACGTCTCAAGAGACCTCGCGTCAACAGAGTTGATCTAGCAAAAGAACTTGAGAAAGACAAGCATGATCGGAAGAAGCCATTGGAGGCATGAATAAGGCTTGAAGAGTTTGGAGACGTTGAAGATTTATTGACCTTTAGAAGACCAAACCCCTATCTTATACCTACGTTAGATGCGACGTTTGTGAGCTGTCATTTGTTTGATGTTTTTCCCGACAGCCACAAATAAAATCTGTCTTTGCAAAACTTTTGTTTGTATTGTGTGTATCCCTCTCTATCTCTCTTATCTCACCCCAAACCCATGGACCGAATAGAGGATGAATGAAGATGAGCTTATATTTTCTGGACCGATGAGTCAATTGGAGACGGACCAATAGATTCAGAACATGGAGGATCACATGAAGAATAACCCTATAGTCGGAAGGGATATGACCCAGCATGCTCTTCAGTGCTTTGAAAGAGGTGATGCTACTTGGTGGAGGATGTACCAAACCATCAATGGATGGCAAGGAGTAACCACTTGGAAAGAATTTAAGTTGACTCTGCCAAAGTCTTGGTTTGTGTCCCAGAAGTTGAAGCCTTATGGAAAGGATATGAAGAAACCTTGTGCATGCAAGATTTGTGGAGAAATAGGACACACCCATAAAGAACACAAGGATGAATGCCCTAATTGTGAAGGGAGTCACCCAGTTGAAGAATGCCCAACTAGGCAGATTATTTGTTTCTTGTGTGAAGGGACTACCCACTATCCTGCTTCGTGTCGCATTTACCCCATGGTACAACGAACCGTCCAGCAGAAGAAAGAAGTAATGAAAGGAGCCCTCATGGAAATTTTAGAAGAAGCTGTGATGAAGGAAGAGATGGAGGACACATTTAAAGAAGACCCAAGTAAACCCCACACTAAGTCTTGCTATTCATGTGGAGAAGAAGGACACATCTCCCAAAATTGTTTGAATGGGGATCTAGTAGAATTCCCGACAAAGGAAGTAGAATACAACCCACAGGAAATAGAAGCCTTGATTGGAATGGAAAAGTCCAGGAAGAGAAACCGATTGAAGCCCAGGAGGAACCTGAGTCATATCATCTGTTACAGGTGCAAGGAGTCAGGGCACTACCTCAACAGTTGCCCAAAAAGGAAACCTCGAGACTTGTCAGAAGTAATATGTTTTAGTTTTAATGGAGCAGGGCACTTTGCCAGAGAATGCCCCAAGGAGAAGGAAACTTGTGCTAGATAGTTGAGTTTGCAACAAAAGAAATGGGGTAGTAGAAGTGAGAACGTTTTCTTTTATATTGTGGTGTTGAGTTGAGACATGTAATGGAAAAGCGAGAGATTGTAATCATTTGAGAATGAATAAAGTTAGCATCGTTGGTACTGATATGGATTTTATGAGTTGTTACTCTATGAAGAAGAATTTTGGCCATTTTGAGGATATGAGAAATATGGTATATGGAAGATTTGTGCATTTTAAGGGTGGTAGTACCCTGTAAGAACCGTTGATCCCTGAAAAAGATAAGGATACTCCACTGAGTGGATTTCGGACAAAATGAATACGAGTTTTGTCTCGACATGTGTGATACCCCAAGAGTGTGTGGGATGAAGTTGGAGACCGTCGGTTGTTTTGACCAAATGTGATCAAGGAGTCAGAAGAGAATGTTAAGTTGATTCGAGATAGACTGAAGGTAGCTCAATCCAGACAGAAGAGTTATGCAGACTAAAAAACGCAAGGAGGTAGTCTATGAAATTGGAGACAGAGCATGTCTTCGTGTGTCCCCTCTATGGGGAGTTAAACGAATTGGAGTTAAGGGAAAGTTAGCCCCGAGATTTGTAAGACCATACCGAGTTTTGGAGCGTATGGGAGAAGTGGCCAACAAGTTGGAGTCACCCGAAGGCCTGTCAGGAGTTCAGGATGTGTTTCACGTTTCCTAGTTGAAGAAGTGCCATACAGAGATGGCCAATATTCCCCTGTAAGGACGCTCGACCCTGGAAAGGATAATGATGTTCCACGAAGTGGAATATGGACTTCATGAGTATAAATTTTATCTCGGTATGTGGGATATCCCACGAGGATGAAGAGATGAATTACTATTGGATATAAAGGAGGTATGATGTTGGAAATACAGATCAATGGAAACTCCATGATGAGTCTGAGAAATCATGTCCTAGTTTGGTGCCTATCGGCGTTCTGGGAACGGTGGTCCCCAGACTTGCCTGCCTGCGGCCAGCGGCGTGGCTCAAGGGGGGGGCCCCAGCACGGCCCATCTTCATCAACACAGACCCAAGACCCTCGCGAGGGGCCAAGCCTCGCGGGGCGGACGACACGGAGCTTCCTCAGGCACGGCCTCATCAGGCTGGCTCGCGAGGAGGTGGAGAGATCAAGGCGGGGTACCTCACGAGGTGCCCGTGACGCAAGCCATGACGACCAAGGGCGCCAGACGGGTGCCAGCCCGCGCAGTGTCCTCCTTTCCTCTTTGGTGCAAAGGGGGCAAGCGCAGCCACAGAGTACCAAGGCATCAGGCAAAGGTTGCCATTTCGGTGCAACGAGACCAAGACCAGGAAGACTGCAAGACGGAGGTCATCGTGGAGCCCAAGACGGCGTCACCACCAGAGCTTTGTGCAGGCGAAGACTACTTTTGTCAGGGTAGTGAGTACTAGCTGTCCCCCTTCAAATTAGCCCGCCATTGTTGGCTCCCTTCCCGCTCGATATTTGGGAAGAGGAACAGGGCCTCTATAAATAGGACTAGCCACCTACAGAAGAGAGGGGTTCGGAGGGGTTAAGAGGAGAGGTTCGATAGGAGGTTGAATCGGAGAAAGACAATCAGAGAGAGAGAGAAGGGTGGCTGAACTCCTCCCAGCAGTTCATCGCCCCAGCCAAGAACAGACCCTCGCGAGGCTGTTCTTCCTTGTATCATTCATCATCATCAGCCCAAGAGGCAATCCACCACATCACACACTGGAGTAGGGTATTACACCACAACGGTGCCCCAATCAAGTATAAACCCTGTGTCTCTTGTGTTGTTCTTTCCATAGCTTAGATCTTAGCGAGGCGGAGGGGTGCAGGTAGGTAGGAAGCGAAATCTCTGCGCGCACCCCAGTGTTCGAACCTCAAGGGTCTGCCGGAACCCGAAATCCGACATTTGGCGCGCCAGGTAGGGGTGCGCCGGAATTCACCTTCTACCGCTTCGTGCCCCGTCCCGTCGTCATCATCATGTCCGGCGACCAGGCGGGCAACCCAGATCCATGGGCGGCGTGTCCCGCCCGCACAGAACCGCTCGCCTCAGGCGACCCCATGCCCCAGGCAGCTCGCGGTCTGCAGGGCGCTGCGGGCCACGGGCGACGCGGACAGGCTTCGACAGCTCCCACGCCATGGCAGGCGCGGTCGGCAGCAAGGGCCTCCAATCACGCCGCGACCACGACACCTTACACCCGCCGGGAGCAGGCGAAATCGAGGGCCGCGCTCACGGTGGCCCGAGAGCTGCTGCAGTGCAGACTGCCGGAGGGCGGCCGCGACGTGCTGTTGGAGCAGGTCGCCGCCTCGGGGGCTCACCCCTTCTGCACCCAGCTCCCATGTCAAGCCCAGGGCGGCCCGCGCGGGGGCTCCGCGCGCGCCCGCGGGCTCCAAGGCTACCCCAGCGCCAGCGAAGCTGTCAGCACCGGACCGGTGGCGGCGCTGCCCCCGCTCCCGGTCCGCGAAGAAGAAGGACTCGACATGACCCGCGGCCCCAGTGGACAGCCGCGCTGCCACCTCACGGTGGGCGCGTCAGGCAGGACCGCGTGGCACGCGGGGCACTACAGTGTGGCCTTCGGGATGGCGGCGCCAGAGGAATACGTGCCGCTCATGATGGACCAAGGACACCCTCACGAGAGCGAACAAGGTTCGCTCCTCAGCCCAAGATGGGGGGACGAGGCGCCAGAAGATGAGCCTTTCCGGGAGCCCCGGGACGGTCCCACTGGCCACGCTGGAGGCAACGATTATCGGGTACCGCTAATTCTTCAGGAGCAGGCATACGCTAACCATGGATCGCAGGAGGTGCAGGTCGCCACAGCGAGCAGCTGCCCCGCTCCCACAGTCTCCTACCCCTCGGGAGGAGGGCGCAGGGGGCTTCAGGAGAGGGGCCGGGATCCGACATCACCACCGCGGTGTTCGGAGCAAGGTGTTCTCAGGAGGTAGGCCCTCCGCTGGGGAGGTGCCTCAGGGCCTGCCCCCGGCAGAGGACCCGTGGTCGTCGGGGGAACCACAGGCGACCGCTCTACCCCACCGGCGGCGTCCTGGTTTCCGGTCGTCGTTGATGGCACTAGAGTGTGGCGCAAGGCGGGGCCCTCATCTGGCGATAAGAAGCAAGGCCAGTACCTGTGAAGAAGGCCCAGTGCCTGTGAAGCTCGCCGCCCCGTGACACTCTCACGTAATAATGAGTGGGGCTGTACACGCCCCGGAGTCTCAGGGGTGCCGGCCTCAGGCCCTGGGGCTCGCTCCCACGCCCAGTGGCAGCACTTAGCTCCGCGCTGGTGAGAAGACGTCCAAGACTAGACAAGGTGCCGGACGCGGCCTTTTGTTTGCTTTCGTTGCTTTTCCCTTTGGTTGTCGCTTTCCCCCGCTAGATTCAAGTTGGATTCAAATTTGAGATTTGCGTGTGTTCGAGGAAGGGGTGCTTATTCTCGTCCGAGCAATTTCTCACGTTTTGGTTACCACTTCGCCTCAGCTGCCTCCCCTCGCGAGCCCCTTGCGAGCCGGGTCAGGCCTAGCTTGCGCGCAGCCCAGACTGCCGCTGACGTGTCCTCTCAGGAGGGTGTTTTACTGCAGATCCTACGAACCCAATCAGGGAACACTCGAGACACCACAACCTCCCACAGGCTGCCTCAGGGCCAGCACGGGACAAAGATAAACTAGCCGACCAGCGCGTCGCTTAGGCCAACCACTTGGCGCGGGCGCATGGGCAATGTAGCGTCTACTAATACGATGAACACAAGTTTTACATAAGGGGCTCCCCCTCCAAAATGCTCTCACTGCCATCAGGCCAAAACCTGAGTTCTATTCATGCAGGGTAAGGAAGTAGGAATGATGCACAATCAGTCGGATAAATCCCCCAATGCGTTCTTAGGAGCACCACCCGAGCCGTTGCTGGCGTCGCTGAACTCGCCATCGCTGTCCGCGTTGCCGCCAGCGGCGTCAGGGCCGTTCACCACGCCTCCCTCGTCGGCCGCCACGATCACGTCGTCGTTGTCTGAAGCGAAGGCCCTGATAAGAGCATCCACATTGTCTCCCACCCAGTGCGCCAGATCGCCTCGGACGGCCTGGGGGACTGGGGCGATGGCGGCGTCAAAATCAAAGTGGGGATCCATGTTCCGAAGGTGGCTGGAGACGCGAGAAAAGGCGCGCCCGAGCAGGGCGCGGCTCCTCTCCTCCACCAACCTGTCAGCCCTGACCGACCGCGCCTCTAGCTGCGTCACCACGTTAGTGAAGAACTGAAGATTGCCAGCATAGTTGACTGCGTGCGGCTCGCCAACAGCCGCCTCGCAGATGTTGCCGAAGGCTGTGTTGGCTATCTCCCGGAGCATGGTTAGCATGGGGCCGCGCTCATGCTCCAGGATCCGCCGCTGACGTATCTCGTCCGCGTTCGGGCCCGCGACGACCTCAGCCTCCTCCACCTGCTAGCGGAGAAGGAGCATCTCGGCCTGGGAGGTGGTTAACTCACCTTGCGCCACCTCAAGAGCGGCCCGGAAAGCGTCGGCCTGCCGCGTCGCCTCCTCCAGCTTGGCCCTCAAGGCAGCAGTCCTGCCTTCAGCTTCGGCCCGGATCAACCCCAGCTTCTCTTCAAACTCGTGCTCGTGGTTCAAATGCGCCATCGCCACTCGACGTCCGACCTCCTCCAGGACGCGGGCTTCCTA
This sequence comes from Triticum urartu, assembly GCF_003073215.2. Taxonomy (NCBI): domain Eukaryota; kingdom Viridiplantae; phylum Streptophyta; class Magnoliopsida; order Poales; family Poaceae; genus Triticum; species Triticum urartu. The sequence continues at coordinate 306,197,628 of NC_053028.1, read as the reverse complement.
TGCAGCGACATCATCCTCCGCCTGCGTCACCAAGCGCTCCCTCGTCTCCAGACTCTCGTACTCACGGGTACGTTCGGCGGCTTCCAGCGTCAGCGCCTCCTCACGCTTCTGGAGCTCTGCTGAGTCGCCGGAGGCCACCTTCATCCACGCGAGGGCTGCCTCGCGCAGCTCCACCTGCTCCTCTAGTGAGTGGCACCAGGCTAGGAGCTCCCGAGCCCGCTCCTCCGTTGCCGTTCACCGCCGGTCAGCTTCACGAGCCTCCTCAGCGGCCCAAGATTGGGCCTTGGCCTCTGCGTCATCAAGATCGCGCTGACGGCGCGCAAGGGCGATGGCGCCCTCCAGCTCGCGCCTCTCTGCAGCCAGGTGCAGGCCCTCGGCCTCAAGGTGCGCGTCTTCATCGGCAAGCTCCTCTCCAAGCAGGCTTACCACGTAAGTCGCCCTTTAAAGGAATCCTTGGCAGAGAGCGCGACGCTCCCGAGCACACTCGAGCACGTCTTCCACACCATCATCTGCCCCAAGATAGCGCCGGGGGCCACGAGTCAGCACTCCCCCTCCGGGCTGGGGGCTGGGGGCTGGCACCCTCACGACGGCCGGGCACGCCGCGTCAGAAGCCTGGACTGGGGCCAGCCCGTCCCCAGGTGAAGAGCGCAGGAAGTGCCTCAGCCAATCGCAGTCCACGACCAGGCGAGAAGCCCACGGCAGGCTGGCTATGCCACGAGAAGCCCCGCGAAGGATCACGAGGCGCGTAGGGCCACGATACGCCTCGGGACGGTTCGCCTCATTGATCGCCCTCACTACAAGGGCTCCACTGCTTGGAGCGATTGAGGACGGTGGAGGGGGTGAAGCCAAGGGGGACGGCTCCTCAGCCGTCTCCGCAAGCCCGACTGGAAGGGGCCTGCGAAGCAAGGGTCGGTAAGAGTAACAGATGGATCGGGAGCTGGGAAAGGAGAAGGCTTACTCATCAGTGGCGAAGTACTTCCTACGCTTCAGCAGGCGACAAGGGTAATCGTCGCCCAGGGCCTCCCTTCTCTTCCGGTGGGCCTCAAAGTCCACGCGGAAGCGGCCTAAGAGTTGGGCGCAGGGATCAACCTGCGACGAAGATGGAGCATCAAGGCGATCTGCGTCAGGGGCGCCTGCCTGATGTGCGCTGCCAATCGCCTCGCCAAGAGAAGCCACCGGAGCCTCAGGGGCCTCGGTCGTAGGGGCAGAGGGCAGCTGCTTGTCACCCTCAGCCTCAGCGGCACGAGCACCAATAACTGCTTCGTCATGAGCATCGCCCGGCGCTGTCACCTCGCCGGGAGCCCCCTCGGCCTCTGGCGCCTCATGCCTCCCTGCTCCGCCACTTGAGGAAGAGTCGCCTTGGCCGACTAGAAGGGCAGTCACCACCACTGGGTTCTTGCGAGGCCCCTGGAGGCCGGCGGGGTGCAGCCCCCACTCATCGAAGATAGGCATCTGCCTCACAAAATCGCCCCTGCTCTAGCAGAGGTACAACAAGGCCCCTCCCTGCTGGATGCTGCCAGGGTTGGGGTCCCCCGTCAGGGTCAAGAGCGCCGTCCTCAGCACTTCAGGCGTCAGGTCCTCTTCCTGGAGCCTCATACGATCATCGCGCGCACTGAAGGCCCACATCCGGCGGGAGTGGCGTTGGAGAGGAGCAACGCGACGTAGCAGGAACTCCTTCACCACCTTGGGCGCTGTCACGCCAAGCGACCTCAAGAACGCGAAGCGGTGCCAGACGAAGACAAGTCGGGGGCCCTCAAGCGTCTCCTGGCCCCAGCCTGAATTGGGGACAGCAGGCAAAGTTGGCTCCGACGGCAGGGGGCTGGGCACCCCAGCATCCACATACAGCCACCGCTCACGGAACCCAGCCGTAGGCGGAGGGAGCTTGAAGTCAATCCCAGAGGCCGCCGTCTCAGACGCGGCAATGAAGCTCACACACGCCCAGCATTGGGTAGGGTCAACAAGGCGCAGCGAGAAGAAGTGGTGCAGCAAGGCAACCGAAGGAAGGATGCCCATCATAGCCTCGCAAACAAAGGCAAAGACTGAAAGGAGAGTGATGGATTCAGGACCCAGATGCATCATGTGGATCTGATAGTGGGAAAGCACGACATTGAAGAAATCAGAAAAGGGAGGAACCAGACCCGCCCACAGGGCGTCGGCAAAATACGGGACCTCGGTGACTATCCCGTCGATGGAGAAGTGGGACGCGGGCCAGGTCGTCGTCCTCCCGCATTTGTTGAAGATGGTGGCCAGAGCCGAGCTGACCTTGCCCAAGCCCTCGGCGGGGGCCGCCAACGGCGGCGGGCAAGGCGGAGACACAGGTTTCTTCCCTCTTCCCTTCTTTGTCGGAGCCATGGCGATGGGAAGGGGGGAGGTTCAAGATTGGGTTGAAAACAGAAACCAGAGTTCGAGCGGAGGAAGGACAGAGGGCGCTCGAGCAACACAAAGGGGAACGGCTGTGTACGACTACGGGTCCGCCTAGCATGGCGCAAAATAAGGAGGGCGTGGGGGAACAGTGCCACCCACGTCCAATCAACCGCCACGCGACGCCCAAGGCCGCAGGATGTTAGGGCCCGCGGCGCTTCGCTCTTGCCCTTCCGCCTCCCTGCACGGCCAAGTCCGGGCGCGCCTTGGGCCCGGGGGCTACTGTCGGCGTTCTGGGAACGGGGGTCCCCAGACTTGCCTGCTTGTGGCCTGCGGCGTGGCTCAAGGGGGCCCTAGCACGGCCCATCTTCATCAACACAGACCCAAGACCCTCGCGAGGGGCCAAGCCTCGTGGGGCGGACGACACGGAGCTTCCTCAGGCACGGCCTCATCAGGCTGGCTCGCGAGGAGGCGGAGAGATCAAGGCGGGGTACCTCACGAGGTGCCCGTGATGCAAGCCATGACGACCAAGGGCGCCAGGCGGGTGCCAGCCCGCGCAGTGTCCTCCTTTCCTCTTTGGTGCAAAGGGGGCAAGCACATCCGCGGAGTACCGAGGCATCAGGCAAAGGTTGCCATTTTGGTGCAACGAGACCAAGACCAGGAAGAATGCAAGACGGAGGTCATTGTGGAGCCCAAGACGGCATCACCACCAGAGCTTTGTGCAGGCGAAGACTACTTTTGCCAGGGTAGCGAGTACTAGCTGTCCCCCTTCAAATTAGCTCGCCATTATTGGCTCCCTTCCCGCTCGATATTTGGGAAGAGGACCAGGGCCTCTATAAATAGGACCAGCCACCCACAGAAGAGAGGGGTTCGGAGGGGTTAAGAGGAGAGGTTCGATGGGAGGTTGAATCGGAGAAAGACAATCAGAGAGGGAGAGAGAAGAGTGGCTGAACTCCTCCCAGCAGTTCATCGCCCCAGCCAAGAATAGACCCTCGCGAGGCTGTTCTTCCTTGTATCATTCATCATCATCAGCCCAAGAGGCAATCCACCACATCACACACTAGAGTAGGGTATTACACCACAACGGTGGCCCGAACCAGTATAAACCCTGTGTCTCTTGTGTTGTTCTTTCCATAGCTTAGATCTTAGCGAGGCGGAGGGGTGCAGGTAGGTAGGAACCGAAATCTTCGCGCGCACCCCAGTGTTCGAACCTCAAGGGTCTGCCGGAACCCGAAATCCGACAGTGCCAATAGAAGGAAGGAAGACAGTACAATTGGATGGATTTAAGAATATTAGGAAGTTGGAAGTTGGAATAATGATTAGTTGCCCGATGATAATTTCGAGGACTACAAGTGTTGGGCCATAACCCACAGGCCCCAGGACCTGCCAAGAAGCAAGCACATTCTTGCTGAAGGAAAAACCCTGGAAGAAGTTACGATTTAATCAATAGACGATCTTATAGGAGTAATGCCAAACCTGAGAGTTGTGAAGGAACGATAGATGTTTGTCTGGCTTGCAGAATCTATGGATATATCCGAACTTGGTTCGTCGACAAGAGAAATTCTGCAATGCTTGTGAGTATGACCGAGTGTTAGAATGCGAGATTCGCTAACCGTATACAAGGTAATGATTTGGGTATGGGATGGATTGATCACCATACCGACTTACGCTTATTACTCGCCTTGCTATATGGGATGGTAAATCTGAGTGACTTACCTATAGTAGAGAGACGACGATATTAAGCCTTGTTTGAACCATAAGAATGGTATAAGTATTTTTTTCCCTTGTACAAGGCAGCTTTTGCCAACCATAGGTTATACGGCGAGGATCAACCCAGACCTATTTCCTGCAGGAGAAACCCTAAAATGTTAACCACCATGAGATATCGATAGTTAGTTAGTATTGGCACCAGACCCGTCAGCTAAGAAGACCCAGTCTCGGAAGAACCTTACCAAGATGAAAGGACAGAAGAATTGTGGTAAAGGTTATGCCACTACCGGAAGAGCCCGGATAAGGAATTATCCTGAAGATCTAAGAAGACCGACACTGTTAACAATATGGATGAAGTATATGAGTTTTGATGGAACCGTAACCATGCTTCTAATGGTGGTAGCACCCCAGACCCCTGTGATGATCGATGGATTTTGAGAAGACCCCCAAACCCTAACCTTTTTCTTGCTAGCCTCTCCGAATCTCGAGGACGATATTCATTTTAAGGGTGGTAGGTTTGTAACATCCCAAAATTCCAAATTTTGGAATGCTATAATAAATAGATAGGTTGATTGTTTGTTTGATTGTTGTGTGATTGATTGAGTGAAATTCGAAACCTTTTTGAAAGTTAAATGAGAGGGAATAAAAGGACTTTCCCAAACTTTCACCTTTTTGCATTTTGATCTCCGTGCATTCAAATTCTTTTCACCACGAAACCCTAGAGAGAAGATAACATGACTTCTTCCATTTATTTAATGAAAAGGGGTGTTGAAAATATTTGAATTTCATTTGAAAATATTTCCAGTTCTGAAACTTTAAGCAACTCAACGATTTTCATGAGAGAAGATAAAATGACATCTTCAAAACATATGAAATATGAGTTGGGAGTTTCAAAGAAACTCAAATTTAAAATCCATTTGAAATTATTATTTTTTCAATTTGGGTTATTTGAGTTTTATTCAAATTATTTTTCTCCAAAAACAAAATACATGTAAAATAGGGTAACATGATTCCCTACAATAGAAAATTGGACAAAAATTAATTTGAAATCATTTTGGTATTTTTAAAATGATTTTTATTGGATTTTATTAGACCAGCAGCACTCTTTGAATTATCCGAATTTGTGTGGATTTTATTTGGCATTATAAAAATGTCCATGTTGTAGAAAATCTTTTTCTGCAAATTTTGGTATATTATATGCCTATATAACATTTTTATTTCTATTTGTTTTATCTGTTTTGTTTGTCTCGAAGAAAAAAAATCTTTATAAAAAAACTTCTTCTTCGCCGACTGGGCCGGCCTAGCACCCAACCGGGCTAGACCGAGCCAGCCCAGCCGACTATGTCATCTCCCACCTCACGCAGGAGACCGCTGGCCGCACGCCTCCCGAGCATCAACCTCGGCGTTCGTGTCCGCTACGGCCTCCTCAGCCCCCTGCTCCAAGCTTCGTGCCACCCCCTCTCCTCTATATAATCCAGAGCCCCGAGCCCCGCTTCTCTCTCTGCCCGCATCTCGCCGCCTTCCGCCGTGATGTGCCACCGTCGCGCAGACCGCCGCCACCGCGCCACACTCGCCGCCGTCCCCCGCCCTGCGCCGCACGCGCCGCGCCACCACCACCGCGCCGCTCTCCGCCGCCGATGTCGCCGCCTCGCGGCCACCCCGGAGCCGCCGGCTTGCCTCGCCCTACTCGCCAGAGCCGCACGGCCCTCGCTGGAGCTCGAACAGATCCGGCGCCGCCGGTTTATTTCGACTGAATCGGTAAACTGCCCGGTCCGGTTATTTCTTTAAGGGTTTAGGTTTTTTTCTCGATTTTATTTTAAAAACCCTGGTTTAGTTTTTCTTAGTTAGAGCTATTCAAAGAACGTTCTCTTCTTAGAACTAGTTAGCGAACGTTCATTATTTAGTCTTTTCTTTTTCTGTTAATATTAGCTAGGGACCCATATGTAATTAGTTTCTTCACAGTTTAGTCCCTGATCTTCAATCTATCACATCTTTTTACCCATTTATCCAAATCCAACGAAACCAACGCTCACGTCTTCGTTATGATCTCCTCTATCCAGTAATCCATCTCAAACATGTTTTTGAAAGTTTAAAATTTTAATTAGACCAGATTTGTATTCAAACTTTGTTTGATCGTAACTTGAGTTTCGTAGCTCCGTTTGAGTTGATTCTTTTTGCAAATCGAAGCTCTTGACCTAAACTTTCTGATAAGGCCAAATTCATACAATTTTGGTACTGTTAGAAATTGTTTTATGTTGCAAAGAGTTATTTGCTTGGTTTTGATGTTTTCCGAATCGTCTTCTTTGTTCTTTCTGATCCTTTGAGTGATTGCTTATGTGTGGCTACTATTGCTTGCTTACGATAGATTGACCGGAGTGTGACGAGTAGAACTGTCAAGAGTTATGAGGCCGAATCATCTTCATCAACATAGCAGGCAAGCTCACACTTTGCTCATATTCCTTTGATACCCAGTTTTTATGCATTAGTTTCAACCCTCAAACATTGCATGAGTAGGATTGATAACATGTGGGTATCGGGAAGTAGTTGATGAGGTAGGAACCTATTACCCTGCATTCAAACCTTGGGAGTTACTTTTACGTTATGCTTATATTGCCATGCTATGCTCGTAGACGTGGATTGGGTTGAGAGTATTCATGACAGATGTGAGATTGTTAATTAATTGTTTACTTAAGGTGGCAACTTTAACACACATCTGGGTGGATTGAGGCACCTGGGTATTCCAGCGATTGCCTGTTTAGGCACCTGGGTATTCCAGCGATTGCCTGTTTTTCTTGATGGACCGCCACCCAGGCTCAAAGGGATCATGAGATTATTCATACTAGAAACTTCCGTGTGCAGCCATAAGCGACTATGGGCTCTAGCATAGTTGACTAAGTCGTGCGAACTCTTACAGTGGTGGACTAGCAGATGTAGGGGAAAGTAGGTGTAACGGTCTAGCCGATCGTAAGGTGCTAGCGCTTCTGAAAGACTATGTCTCGGTCATCCGTTTCACAAACACCATGTAGTGCGAGAATCCCAACGGAGGAGATCGAGTCTTGTGGGGAAAAGTGCGCAAACCTCTGCAGATTGTATAAACTAATCATGGTTAGCCGTGTACCCGGTTATGGACATCTTGAGTATCTAGTACTTGGATTATCATGTGAATCTCATCATGTGACTTTAAATAATTTTGTTGGGTTTTAATGATGATGCTTAATTGGGATTGAGAGGGTGTCTACACTCTCAATGTTTAACAACCACCTTGATAGTTAAACAAAATGAATTCCTTTGCAGTAGGGAAAAATTGGCTTTTCGCAAAAAACATATAACCATAGAGCTTTTCCACCAGCCATATATGCATGTAGTGATAGCCATTGTTCATCATTCTCTATGGTGTGAATTTGCCAGTACATTCAATGTAGTGACCCTTGTGGCTACAACGTCTCATGTTGCAGGAATCTTACGACGAGTAAGTGATACATTACGGTTACGATTTCTACACTCAACTTTGTCATTGGTGTTGATGGGAATCCACGACCTTGTTGGTACTTCCGCTATTTGGATTGAGGTAATAGTATTTACGTTACTTTTACATGTGATTTACCTCCTTTATAAATCCTCGAGTACTGTTTGTGTCAGCATACCGATCCAGGGATGATACTTAAGCACAGAGACTTGATCCATTCGGGTCGGGTCGCTACATTCAATCCATCACAACAAGAGTATAGAGGGGAGAAGCATCATATGATCCGACTATATTGACAAAGCCCATGATATAGATCACGAGAGAGAGAGACAAAATACATAGCTACTGGTACAAACCCTCAGCCCGGAGGGTCGACTACTCCCTCCTCATCGTGGTGGCCGTCGGGATGATGAAGATGGCCATTGGAGATGATTCCCCTCTCCGGCAGGGTGCCGGAATGGGTCTAGATTGGTTTTCGGTGGCTACGGAGCCCTGCGACGGCGGAACTTCTGATCTAGGTTAACCCTGAGGGGTTTCGGAATATTTGGGAATTTATAGTGCAAAGAAGGGGTACGGGAGGCCATCAAGGTGGGCACAACCCACCTGGGCGGGCCAGGGGCCCCTGGCAGGCCCTGATGGGTTGTGCCCCCCTCGGGGCACCCCCAAGTGCTGCTTTGGCCCATCGGGAGTCTTCTGGCCCATAAAAAATCCTCAAAAAGTTTTGCGGTGTTTGGACTCGGTTTGATATTGATTTTCTGCGATGTAATAAACAAGCAAAAAACAGCAACTGGCACTGGGCACTCGGTCAATAGGTTAGTCCCAAAAAATGATACAAAGTTGCTATAAAATGATTATAAAACATCCAAGAATGATAATATATTGGCATGAATACTTCATAAATTATAGATACGTTGGAGACGTATCAGCAAATCAGAAGAGCCACAAGGCGGCCACAAGGGTGGAGGGCGTGCCCCCAACCTCGTGGGCCCCTCGGTGACCCCCTGAGCTAGATGTTCCTCCTATATATTATCATATGCCCCGAAAACTTCCAGGGGAGCCATGAAACCACTATTCCATTGCCGCAACCTTCTGTTACCGTGAGATCCCATCTAGGGGCCTTTTCCGGCATCCTGCCGGAGGGGGATTCGATCACGGAGGGATTCTACATCAACACCATTGCCTCTCTGATGAAGCGTGAGTAGTTTACCGCAGACCTACGGGTCCATATCTAGTAGCTAGATGGCTTCTTCTATCTCTTTGATTCTCAATACCATGTTCTCCTGGATTTTCTTGGAGATCTATTCGATGTAATACTCTTTTGTGGTGTGTTTGCCGACATCCGATGAATTCTGGATTTATGATTAGCTTATCTATGAATATTATTACAATCTCCTCTGAATTTTTATATGCATGATTTGATATCTTTGCAAGTCTCTTCGAATTATCGATTTGGTTTGGCCAACTAGATTGGTTTTTCTTGCAATGGGAGAAGTGCTTAGCTTTGGGTTCCATCTTGAAGTGCTCGATCCTAGTGACAGAAGGGGACTAGATACATATTGTATTGTTTCCATCAAGGATAAAAAGATGGGGTTTTCATCATATTGTTTGAGTTAATTCCTCTACATCATGTCATCTTGCTTAAGGTGTTCCTCCGTTCTTTATGAACTTAATACTCTAGATGCATGCTGGATAGCGGTCAATGTGTGGAGTAATAGTAGTAGATGCAGAATCGTTTCGGTCTACTTGACATGGACGTGATGCCTATATTCATGATCATTTACTTAGATATCATCATAACTTTGCGCTTTTCTATCAATTGCTTAGCAGTAATTTGTTCACGCACCATGATAATTTCTATCTTGAGAGAAGCCTCTAGTGAAACCTATGGACCTTGGGTCTATTTTCAATCATATAAGTTTCTGATTGATAATTTTAGTTTCTGATTAACTTTCTTTGCAATCTTTTACTTTCCGTTTCATAAACCGAAAACACCAAAAATATTACTTTACCGTTTATCCATCTCTATCAGATCTCACTTTGCAAATAACTGTGAAGGGATTGTCAACCCCTTTATCGCGTTGGGTGCAAGTTGGTGTTTGTTTGTGCATGTATTCGGTGGCTTGTCGCATTGTCTCCTACTGGATTCATACCTTGGTTCTCGAAACTGACGGAAATACTTACTCTACTTTGTTGCATCACCCTTTCCTCTTCAAGGGAAAAACCAACGCAGGATCAAGAGCTAGCAGCACCTTTATCCACTACCTTGCTAATTTCCTTCTACTTTATTGATTTTGCATTGTCAAGTAAAACCGACAAGAAAAAGCAATAAAATTCACTCTTCAAACTCATTCATGCATGATACTGACAAACACTACCTTGATGTAAGGAAAACACATGATACGAGGATGGAATATGTACGAAAAATAGGACGGCATGGCATATGCACAACTATTTGTGTAAACTAAGCAGAAGTAATTTCATAAAATTACAAGCAATACAAGTGAGACACCGTATGCAACCTGCAAGACAGTATTACACTGCTAAGCTAGAGAAAGCACTTAGGATGCCGGTTTCGCTGGAAGACCACCATCAGTCCCTACCTTATTTTTCCCTTCCTATTTCTTAATTGTATTGCCTTTTCAAGTCAAACCCACAAGAAAAATGAATAAAAATCGCTTTTTAGAACTCTTTTATGCAGGATGCTGGCGAGCACTACTTTAATGTAAGCCGACCGTATGATAGGATGATTGAATGTGTAAGAAAAAAAGGACAGCATTACATAAACTAAGTAGAAGGCATTTCAACAAATTAGAAGCAATGAAAGCTAGACACCATATGAAAGATGCAACGAATATCACTCTACCAAGTTAAAATTGTCTCGTCATTAGTGCCATTTCAAAAAAATAGAAGTAGTACAAGCTAGAAAGGAATGTGAGATGTAACCTATATCACACTCGCAAGTCAAACGTGTCTTCTGATAAGTGATTGTTGCAGGTTACACCACATTAGTACTTTGATGTAAGAACATGGTGTGATAGACAGATATTGTATTTTTAGAAACAAGAACACGTGTCTTATTCACAAGTATAATTTGTAAAGTAAGAAGATGGAGTTCAACAAAATTAGAAGCAATACAAGCTAGACATCATACATAACATGCGACCACATATAACAGTGCCAAGTTAGAGGGAGCACCTGTGATGGTGCACTAGGGGATACATGCTCATCATCAACACAGCTATGTTGAGTGTCTATGCATGCGTTGTCTTCCAAATCTTCCTGGGGGTGGCAGGGTGGAATCTGTAGAGGCACTCCATTTGGAAGAGCACCTTTATCCACTGCCTTGCTAATTTCCTTCTGCTTTATTGATTTTGAATTGTTAGGTAAAACCGACAACAAAAAGCAATAAAATTCACTCTTGAGAGCTCATTCGTGCATGATACTGACAATCACTACTTTGATGTAAGGCAAACACATGATACCAAGATGGAATATGTACAAAAAATAGGATGGCATGGCATATTCATAACTATTTGTGTAAACTAAGCATAAGTCATTTCAACAAATAAGAAGCAATGCAAGCTAGCCACCACATGAAAGATGCAACCAATATGAGTCTGCAAAATTAATAGCGTCCCATCATAAATGGCGTTTCAACAAATTAGAAGAAGCACATGCTACAAATCATATGAAAGATGCAACTAATATCACACTGCATATACTAAAGGTGTCTCATCATATTGATTGATGCAGGATACAAAAAACAATAGTTTTATATAAGGACATGCTTAATAGACAGATGTACTATGTACTACAAATAGGAAGGCGTGTCACATTAACAGGTATAATGTATAAACTAAGCATAATAGCACATGTAATTTAACCAGATTGAAAGAATTACAATCTAGACACCATATGTAACGTGCAACCACATATCACGCTGCCAAGTTAGAGCAAGCACCTGCGATGCTGGTGTAGGGGAAATGCGGTCATCAACTACAGATCTACGTTCACTATCTTCATCTAGCCTTGTTCTTTCTTGAGAATCATGTGGGGAGGCTGACACTGCATTCTTTAAAAGAGCGTATTTTCTCATAGTAACCCCCTGGCGTGACTATCTCATCAAAAGTGATTGATGAGGGATACACAAGAACATTAGTTTGATGTAAGAACATGGTTAATAGACAGATGTACTAGTATGTACCAAAAATAGGAAGTCATATCATATTCAATGGTATAATGTGTAAGCCAAGTAGATGCAATTTAACCAAATTGGAAGCACTACAAGCTAGATATCTGGCTGGAGTGGTGATGACCCACAAGTATAGGGGATCAATTGTAGTTATTTTTGATAAGTAAGAGTGTCAAACCCAATGAGGAGCAGAAGGAAAATACAAGTGGTTTTCAGCAAGGTAATGTCTGCAAGTGCTGAAATTGTAAGTAGCAGAGTAGTTTGATAGCAAGATAATTTGTAACGAGCAACTAACGATAGTAGTAAAAAAAGTGCAGCAAGGTATCCCAATCCTTTTGAGGCAAAGGATGGGCCAAAACAGTCTCTTATGATAAGCAAAGTGTTCTTGAGGGTACACGTGAATTTCATCCAGTCACTTTCACCATGTTGGGTTGATTCGTGTTCGCTACTTTGATAATTTGATATGTGGGTGGACCGGTGCTTAGCTGCTGTTCTTACTTGAACAGACCTCCTACTTATGATTAACCCTCCCGCAAGCATCCGCAACTACGAGAAAAGTATTAAGAATAAATTCTAACCATAGCATTAAACTTTTGGATCCAATCGGTCCCTTACGGAATAGCGCATAAACTGGGGTTTAAGCTTCTGTCACTCTCGCAACCCATCATCTAATTGGTACTCCAAAATGCATTCCCTTAGGCCCAAATATGGTGAAGTTTCATGTAGTCGACGTTCACATGACACCACTAAGGGAATCACAACACACATACTACCAAAATATCGAACACATATCAAGTTCACATGATTACTTGCAACATGATTTCTCCCGTGACCTCAAGAACAAAATTAACTACTCACAAATGATAATCATGGTCAAGATCATAGAGGTATTAAATAGCATATTGGATTTGAACATATAATCTCCCACCAAATAAACCATATAGTAATCAACTACAAGATGTAATCAACACTACTAGTCACCCACAAGCACCAATCTATAGTTCCGGTAATAAGGTTGAACACAAGAGATGAACTAGGTTTGAGATGAGATGGTGCTGTTGAAGATGTTGATGGAGATTACCCTCCCCAAGATGAAGAGTTGTTGGTGGTGATGATGACGATGATTTCCCCCTCCGGGAGGGAAGTTCCCCCGGCGGAATCGCTCTGCCGGATGGCAAAAGTGCCCCTGCCCAAGTTTCCCCTCGAGACGGCGGCGCTCCGTCCGAAAGTCTTCTCCTTATTTTTTCTAGATCAAAATAACTTATATACCAGAAGATGGGCACCAGAGGTGGGCCTGGGTGAGCACAACCAACCAAGGCGCGCCTGGGCTCCCTGGCGTGCCTAGGTGGGTTGTCCCAGAAAATAGCCTTGATGACTCACAAGTATAGGGGATCAATTGTACCTCTTTTCAATAAGTAAGAGTGTCGAAGCTCCCTGGCGTGCCCAGGTGGGTTGTCCCAGAAAATAGCCTTGATGACCCACAAGTATAGGGGATCCATTGTACCTCTTTTCGATAAGTAAGAGTGTCGAACCCAATGAGGAGCAGAAGGAAATGACAAGTGGTTTTCAATAAGGTAATGTCTGCAAGTGCTGAAATTGTAAGTAGAAGAGTAGTTTGATAGCACGATAATTTGTAACGAGCAAATGATGATAGTAGTAACAAAAGTGCAGCAAGGTAGCCCAATCCTTTTGAGGAAAAGGACAGGCCAAAACGGTCTCCTCTCCTTATTTTTTCTAGGTCAAAATGACTTCTATACTAGAAGATGGGCACTGGAGGTGGGCTTGGGTGACCACAATCCACCAGGGCGCGCCTGGGCTCCCTGGCGCATCGAGGTGGGTTATGCCCACCCAGTGGGCCCCCTTTCGTAGTTATTTGCTCCAATATTCATCATATATTTGATAAAAAATCTCCTTGAAGTTTCATCTTGTTTGGAGTTGTGCAGAATAGGTGGCCTGACGTAGCTTTTCCAGGTCCAAATTTCGAGCTGCCGGAATTCTACCTCTTTGTGCATACCTTGCATATTATAAGAGAAAAGGCATTAGAATTACTCCACAAAGCATTATTATGGATAAAAACATCATAAATAACAGTAAGAAAACATGATGCAAAATGGACATATCAACTCCCCAAGCTTAGACCTCGCTTGTCCTGAAGCGAAAACCGAAATCGAAAAACATGTCCACATGCTTAGAGAGAGAGAGGTGTCGATAAAAACAAAATACGGACATAGAAGCATCATGTTCATTATTATAACATCAAAAAACTTAAACATAAAACTTTTATCAAAGAACTTTTATCATAGACTTCTCATGAATAAGTGACCATTCATCACACTATTGAAGTATAAAGCAAAAACTCTATTAAAAACCAACAAACTATGTTCTCAGTCAACTTTGCAACTACAATTCATCATCTTTTTAGGAAGGGTAACATATCGAAGCCTTTAGGCATTTCCACATACTCAATGATCATATAGTCTTCTATGGTTGCTAACACTCACCGCGTACACATGAGAAAAACGTTTCAACCGGACACATAGAAAGATAGGGTCTTATAGTTTGTCCTCCCAACGCATTCACCTCAAGGGTGATGTCAACAATAATAACTCATGCTATCTATATTCAACTTGACATATGTGCCTAGATCTTTCCTCACCACATGATGCTTGCCAAAGGACAAAAATAAAAAGGAATAGAAGGAAAACTTTGACTCTTTGCATAAAAGTAAATACATAAAAGTAAAAGATAGGCCCTTCGCAGAGGGAATCAGAGGTTGCCATGCTCTTATTTGTTTGTATGCTCAACCCCTTAGTGCAAAAGAATGTCACGTTGTATTGCCCCTTGTGATAGCAACCTTTATTATGCAATCTGTCGCTTTTATTCTTCACCATCACTAGTTGGTACAATGCTCAATTTTCTCTTACACTAAATTATCTCATACTTTAAGAAGCAATTTTTATTGCCTTTTTGCACCGATGACAACTTACTTGGGGGATCTTGCTCAATCCCTAGGTAGGTATGGTGGACACTTGAAAATAAGATTTGGGTTTAAGGGTTTTTGGATGCACAAGTAGTATCTCTATTTAGTGCGGAATTTTTGGCTAGCAAAGATAGGGGCAAGCACCACATGTTAAAGGATCCATGACAATATGACTTCTACGTGAATATAAACAAACATAAACCAGTAAGTTGTCTCCCTTGTCCAACGCCAACAATTTTGGCATATAATATTTTGATGAGGGCTCAAATCACAAAATATTTCTAGGATAGTATATTTATATGTGAATCTTCTCTTCCCTTCTTAATTCTTTCATGAGTTGCATCACTGACTAATGCTATGTTTGTCAATCTCTAATAAAATTTTCTACTTACACTTTTCCTTATGTGGTGTCATCACCTACCATAAGATTAGTATATGATCTTTCTGATTTATTTCCTTTCTTCTATTTATTTCCTTTCTCTTTATTGCAACTTGAAAATAAGGAAAGCAAAAACTCAAACTAGACTTTATTATATATCTTGCACATGATTACAGGGATAGATCACTAAGAAAACTTTCAAACAAGAAAGGATCAAACTAAACTTTTATTCATCTAAAGCAAAAGATCAAACTAAAATAAGTAAAGGCAAAAGGATAGTGGGATGATACGATATCGGGGCACCTACCCCAAGCTTGGCGAAAGCCAAGGAAATGATGCGAAAGTCTTCAATCTCAGCAGGAGTAAGGTGAGCAAGGTAAGGTTTAAGGATATCTTCCTCTTCCTCCTCGGCTGGCAATGCTTGTTTGAAGAATGGAGGCTGATCTACGGTACCTCCTTGCTCTCGTCTCCCTTGACAGCTTCTGCGGGCTCTTCTCTCCTCAGCTCGATCTTCATCAAACAAGCATCCTCTTCAACGTTGTTGGAGGAAGAAGAAGACATGATGCTTGACTCAACAGATCTGACTGAAAACAGCAAGAAAAGAAAATAGAGGATTTCTCTGCGATACGGTGATCAAGAGGTTCGGGGAGTATATATAGATTTTTTTATCTTGGGAAACAAGCAATATGTAGAAAAAACGGAGTCTGGAAGGTGTCCCAGGTGGGCACAATCCACCTGGGCACGGGCGCGCCCAGGTGGATTGTGCCCACCAGGGTACGCTTCCTAGAAGTTTCTTATTTTCCTGTTTTTCTAAATATTCCAAAACTGGCAAAAAACATTTTTGCGGATTTTTCGGAGTCCGTTTACTTAACGTATCACGTACCTCCTTATTTTCACGATTCTGGAGTGTTCCGGAAGGACTCTTTTATGTGCTCTTCCAATGTCAAAGTTTGGATAATAGTACTTTCAACATTAATGGGCGTACCTGAGATATAATGTTTTATTCATTGCCAATTGATAACCTTCGGGTTAGTACCTTCGACATTATTTATTTTGATTGGTCCAAACCGATAAACCTCCTCGATAACATAGGGGCCTTCCCATTTTGAGAGGAGTTTTCCTGCAAAGAATCCGAAGGAGAGTTGTACAAAAGAACATATTCTACGACTTTAAACTCACGCTTTTGGATTCTTTTGTCATGCCATCTTTTAACTTTTTCTTTGAATAATTTTGCATTTTCATAAGCTTAGATTCTCCATTCATCTAAAGAACTAATATCAAATAACCTCTTTTCACCAGCAAGTTTGAAATCATAATTGAGTTATTTGATGGTCCAATATGCTTTATGTTCTAACTCAAGAGGCAAATGACAAGCTTTTCCATAAACCATTTTATAAGGAGACATACCCATAGGATTTTTATATGCTGTTCTATAAGCTCAAAGTGCATCAACTAATTTCTTAGACCAATTCTTCCAGGACCTATTGGTAGTCTTTTGAAAAATTAATTTTATTTCTCTATTGCTAAGTTCAGCTTGACCACTAGACTGAGGATGATAAGGTGATGCAATTCTATGGTTAATATCATACTTGGCAATCATTTTACGGAAAGCGCCATGAATAAAGTGTGAGCCACCATCAGTCAGTAAATATCTAGGGACTCCAAACCTTGGGAAAATAACTTCCTTAAGCATTTTAATGGAGGTGTTGTGATCAGCACTAATGGTTGGAATAGCTTCTACCCATTTAGTAACATAATCAACAACAACCAAAATATGTGTATACCCATTAGAGGAAGGAAAAGGTCCCATGTAATCAAATCCCCAAACATCAAATGGTTCAATGACAAGTGAATAGTTCATAGGTATTTATTGACGCTTACAGATATTACCTATTCTTTGACATTCATCACAAGATAAGACGAACTTACGGGCATCCTTGAAGAGAGTAGGCCAATACAATCCAGATTACAATACCTTGTGAGCAGTTCGATCTCCAGCATGATGTCCTCTATAAGCTTCGGAGTGACATTTCCGTAGGATTTGTCCCTGTTCATGCTTAGGTACACAACGTCTAATAATACCATTTACTCCTTCTTTATAAAGATGTGCGTCATCCCAAAAGTAGTGTCTTAAATCATAGAAGAATTTTTTTCTTTTGTTGGTATGTAAAGATAGGTGGTAAAATATTTAGCAACAATGTAATTAGCATAATCAGCATTCCAAGGAGTATTATGAGCAACATTTATTGCAGCTAACTGCTCATTAGGAAAACTATCATCAATAGGTAGTGGGTCATCAGGCAAATTTTCATGCCTAGATAAATTATCAGCTACGGGGTTCTCAGCTCCTTTTCTATCAAAGATATGTAAATCAAATTCTTGTAACAAGAGAACCCACCGAATAAGTCTAGGTTTAGCATCTTTATTTTCCATAAGATATTTAATAGCAGCATGATCGGTGTGAACAATTACTTTGGAATCAACAATATAAGGTCTAAAATTTTCACAAGCAAACTATGAATACCTTTTATATCTTTACGACATGGAATTTTCTCAACTTCATCAACCTTAGCTTTGTCCACTTCAATACCTCTTTCAGAAATTTTATGACCCAAGATAATTCCTTCATTAACCATAAAGTGGCACTTCTCCCAATTCAAGACAAGATTTGTTTGTTCACATCTCTACAAAACTCGATCAAGATTGCTTAAACAATCACCAAAAGACTTCCCATAAACAGAGAATTCATCCATGAAAACCTCAACAATATTTTCACATAAGTCAGAGAATATAGTAGTCATACATCTTTGAAAGGTAGCAGGTGCATTACATAAACCGAAAGGCATACGTCTATAAGCATAGGTTCCAAAGGGACAAGTAAAAGTGGTCTTTTCTTGATCAAGTTGAGAAACAGGTATTTGTGAAAAACTAGAATATCCATCAAGGAAGCAAAAATGTTTGTGCTTAGATAATCTTTCAAGCATTTGTTCAATAAAGGCAGAGGGTATTGATCTTTTCTAGTTGCTTTGTTTAATTTTCTAAATTCAATTACCATTCTATAGCCTGTAACAATTCTTTGTGGAATAAGTTCATTCTTATCATTAGGAACAACAGTTGTACCTCCTTTCTTAGGGACACAATGAACAGGACTTACCCATCTACAATTAACTATAGGATAGATTATACCTGCTTCCAGAAGTTTTAATATTTCTGTTCTTACCACTTCTTTCATCTTCGGGTTTAACCGACGTTTGTGATCAACAACGGGTTTAGCATCAGGTTCCATATTAATTTTGTGCTGCCGTAGAGTGGGACTAATGCCCTTTAAATCATCAAGAGTATATCCAACAACAGCCCAGTGCTTCCTTAGAACTTTCAATAATCTTTCTTCTTCATCTTCTGAAAGGTTAGCACTAATAATAACATGATATATCTTCTTTTCATCAAGATAAGCATATTTCAAAGTGTCTGGCAATTGTTTTAATTCAAACACAGGATCACCTTTAGGTGGAGGAGGACCTCCTAGAGTTTCAATAGGCAAATTGTGTTTAAGGAGAGGACTTTGTTCAAAGAAAATCTTATCTATTTCATTTCTTTCATGCATATGTAAATCATTTTCATGGTCTAGCAAATATTGTTCTAGGGGATCAGTAGGAGGCACAACAATGGAAGCAAGACCAATTAATTCATCCTTACTGCACTACTGCCGGATGGTCCAAACGTGACACTATGATCAGACACCCTTCGACGAAACTGTGTGCGATGCCATAATCACAAACGATGGTGTAAAAAACGTCAAAAAAGGTGCAAAACGTTTGCGATGACGGATGCATCAAACACGGTTCAGATTTTAGTTGCGTGTGTTATGCAGGATGTATGGTTCAGTTCAATTAACTGTTTGCGATGAGGAGGAACAAAACAAACAGGCAGCCAGATGAAGGTGTGTGTGATATACAACATACGGTTCACTAGGATGAACTGTGTGTGATTAGGCAACTCAATGGAAACAGTTCAACTGAACAAGAAGTGTGTGATACGCGGCAAACAGGTCCGTAATCAGAAATGTGTGCGAAGACCAGTAATAACGCAGGCGATTGCTGCTAATAAGCCATGTGATTTTCTCTGTCTACAGAAGAATAACATGTATATATAACCGAAATAAACATCCAATTACATAAGTGACTATACAGATCATTCGCACACACCTCAATAAAGAATTGCATGCATTCTATAGTAGGAGAAACGATCGTCTAATCATCTACCTCTTGTGACACTCCCTCCACTGCTCTGTGGTTGATCCCTCCTCTAAGGCAGGAAGAAGATAGTTCCTCATGTCAACGATCCGCATGTACATCTCGTAGCTTGTGTACACGTCCTTGGCCGCGTACTTGACATGTTTTTCATCCAGTCTCTCATGCCACACACTGTGCCAGGCATTCTTGTACTTATTGCTCTCATTCTTCATCTTCATGTAGTAGGGGCCGATGATGGCCGAGGCGAGGTCAACCAGGGAGTTCAGTTTGTTTTTGTCGCTGCACCAGACCTTGTAGTGGCGCTAGATGTTGACAAGATTCAAGCATTTCAAGACAGAAATCTTGAGCGCTTTTAGATTGTTGGTGGTGTCCACCGTAGCAAAACTGTAGTTAGAGCTATTGATAAACCTGGAGAAATGCTCGCAAGGCGTTGTGGCCAGGTGGTAGTGGTAGACGAGGACGTCATGTCACACACACAACTGGGTGACGGCAAGCTTCTGATCGGAGCCAACCACTTGGTACTTGTCCTCAGCAAGGACCTGCTCCATAGTTTGGATGGAGCTCTCCACTGAGACCGGATCGTTTGTATACACCACCGAGAGAGCCTTCCCCCTCACGTGGTGATAGAGGCAAAGGTTCCCGTCTTTCGATGAGATGGTGGCTATCATTTTGGAGGAAGTCAACTTTGACGATCCGACTACGAACATGCGAGGAGGTCTCGCCTTAGCAATCGCTAAACCAACTCCGAGAGGTTATTGACCACGCTGGACCACGATCAACCTGACCACGAAGGTCTGTTTCCTGCAGGCAAACAAAGAACAATCAAGAAACTAAGATTGCAATCTGGATATTGCGAATATAAGAGGGAAGCTTTATTGATCAAGGTGGGGTTCTGTGACGCCTTTGTCTAGTCGTTGAACACAAACGAAGTACGGGAAGTTGCAGCTATGGTGAACTTTAATCTAAACAAAACCCAAAGTATAAACGACGCCATAAGGGCTGTATATATGGAGGAAGAGGGGGGAATTTCGTGGCCCTTGGAGGAGGGGTCCGAAACCAACCCCAAATGTTGTTTTCCCACACATACGGACTCTAAAAACATCCTATACTCAAGTATTTCGAAATTACATGGGCCTGGTCCAATAATAAGGTGACACAACACCTATAATAGCCTCTGGATGAAATTTATGAAGTGGCATCTTGTATATTTCGTCCAAGGCTTCACAAACTCATTATGGTGGCTTCAAAGTCCTGAAATCATCACTTGTATTTCTGTTATTGTTCCCCTTGCGCATGCCATCATCTCCATGCTTGATCTTGCTACAATGAGCATCCTTCTTCTCCAAGCTAGGCCCTTCATTTGTAAGCAAGACAAATGTATCCAATTTAGGCAGCATCATATTCTCACGAACATTAGAATCATTACCAAGAAACAGAAGTAACTAGTAATTTAATTGGTGTGCGCGAGCTCTAGTAATTGTTCATGTATATGTAGCAGTAGGGGTTGTGGGTGTAACTTTGTTAGTGATGTCCTCATCATCCTCCCCTTCTTGAATTGAAGTCGTCCTCGACGGAAGCTTCAAATTTGCAATGCTAAAAGTGGGACTAACCCCAAAATCTGCAGGCAACTCAAGTTTATATGCATTATCATTTATTTTTTCTAACACTCTAAAAGGACCATCAGCACGTGGCATTAGCTTTGACTTGCGCAAATTAGGAAACCTATCCTAACGCAAATGTAACCAAACAAGATCTCCAGGTGCAAAGACAACACGTTTTCTACCCTTATCTCCAACAAGTTTATATTTAGTATTCATGCACTCAATATTTTCCTCAGTTAACTCATGCATTTTTAAGATCAATTCAGCACATTGTTTAGCATAAAAATTAACCTTCTCCGAAGATGGAAGAGGTGACAAATCAATAGGTGCACGAGGTAGGAAACCATACACAATTTCAAAAGGGCACATTTTAGTAGTAGAATGCAGCGACCGATTATAAGCATATTCAATATGAGGCAAGCATTCTTCCCACATTTTCTTGTTATTCTTCAAAACAGCCCTAAGCATGGTAGACAATGTTCTACTTACTAGTTCAGTTTGTCCATCAGTTTGGGGATGACATGTAGTACTAAAAAGCAGCTTAGTCCCCAACTTAGCCCATAAACATCTCCAAAAGTGGCTAAGAAATATAGTATCACGATCTGAAACAATAGTATTTGGCACACCATTCAAGTGAATAATTTCACGAAAGAACAAATTAATAGCATTAACAACATCATCGCTTTTATGACATGGTATAAAGTGTGCCATTTTCGAGAACTAATCCACGGCAACAAATATGCTATCCCTCCCCTTCTTTGTTCGAGGTAAACCTAAAACAAAGTCCATAGATATATCCTCCCAAGGAACACTAGGTACAGGCAAAGGCATATATAAACCATGAGGATTGAGTCGTGACTTAGATTTTTCACATGTAGTGCAGCGAGCAACAAAACGCTCAACAACCCATCCCATCTTTGGCCAAAAGAAATGTGTAGCAAGTATATCCTCCATCTTCTTTAGGCCAAAGTGTCCCATTAATCCTCCTCCATGCGCCTCCTGCAACAACAAAAGACGAACAGAGCTAGCAGGAATGCATATCTTGTTAGCACGAAACACAAATCCATCGTTAACAACGAACTTGTTCCAAGTTCTCCTTTCCATACAATTCCGCAATACATCTTTAAATTCAGCATCATGCACATATTGATCTTTGATTGTCTGCACACCAAATATTTTAAAGTCAAGTTGTGAAAGCGTAGTATAACGACAAGACAATGCATCAGCAATAAAATTTTCTTTAACCTTCTTGTGTTTAATGACATAAGGGAAAGTCTCAATGAATTCAGCCCATTTAGCATGTCTACGGTTTAGTTTTGCTTGACTTTTAATGTATTTCAAAGATTCATGATCAGAATGTATACAAAATTCCTTGGGCCATAAATAATGTTGCCATGTTTCTAATGTCCGAACAAGAGCATATAATTCTTTATCATAAGTAAAATAGTTCAGACTAGGCCCACTCAATTTTTCAGAAAAGTATGTAACAAGTTTGCCATCTTGTAATAATACACCTCCTAATCCAGTTCCACTAGCATCACATTCCAGCTCAAAAGTCTTATTAAAATCAGGAAGTTGGAGTAAAGGAGCATGTGTCAACTTATCTTTCAATACTGTGAAGGCTTCTTCCTGTGCGGTACCCCAAACAAAAGGCACATCCTTCTTTGTAAGGTCATTGAGAGGTGCAGCAATGGTGCTGAAATATGTCACAAAACGCCCGTAGAAACCAGCGAGTCCAAGGAAACTCCTCACTTGGTGTGACCGTTTTGGGCTGTGACCAACTCTTAATACCTTCAATCCTGGCTTTATCAACTTCAATTCCCTATGGAGTAACAACATAGCCAAGAAAAGATTCTCGGTCATTGCAAAAGGTGCATTTTCCAAGGTTACCAAACAAATGTGCATCACGTAGAGTAATACAAATAGCACGTAAATGTTCCAAATGTTCCTCCAAACACTTACTATAAATCAATATATCATCAAAATAGACTACCACAAATCGTCTAATGAAAGCACGTAAAACTTCGTTCATTAATCTCATGAAAGCATTAGGTGCATTAGTTGACCCAAAAGGCATGACTAACCACTCATATAAACCAAACTTAGTTTTAAATACAGTTTTCCATTCATCTCCCAATTTCATACGAATTTGATGGTATCCACTATGCAAATCAACTTTGGAAAATATCATAGAGCCACTCAATTCATCAAGCATATCATCTAGCCTAGGAATAGGATGACGATAACGAATAGTAATATTATTAATGCCTCTACAATCAACACACATACGTGATGTACCATCCTTTTTCGGCACTAGAATAATAGGAACAACACAAGGACTAAGGGATTCGCAAATATAACCTTTGTCAAGCAGCTCCTAGACTTGACGCATAATCTCATTCGTCTCCTCTGGATTGGTACAGTATGGCGCACGGTTGGGTAGCAAAGCACCGGGGATTAAGTCAATCTGATGCTCAATACCTCGAATACGTGGTAATCCTGGTGGCACGTCGTGTGGAAATAATTCAGCGAACTCGTGCAAAATGTTAGTAAAAGTAGAAGGCAAAGAGGAATGCATGTCCTCGAATGAAAATAATGCCTCTTTGCACACAAAAGCATAACAAACAGATTTGCTGAAATCTATATCATCAATATCAGATTTGGTGGCAAGTAAGCATGCACTTGTCAATTTAATTTCAGAAGCAACACTAGATGGTTCATTATTAGGCTTTATTTGTTGCTCAAATTCTTTTGCCACAATCTGATTTTCACTCTTGTTGTGCTCCTGCTTTGCTTTATTAGCTCTATTAATATCATCTTTCAAAATGGAATCACGAGTCATAGGAAGCAAAGTAATATGTTTATCCCTATGAACAAGAGTATATTGATTGTTTCTACCATGGTGTACATAATATTTCTCAAATTGCCATGGTCTACCAAGTAATAAGGAACATACTTGCATGGGTACCACACCACAATCAACATAGTCAGCATATGTAGAGATACTAAAATGCACACGAACAATACGTGTTACCTTAACCTTCCCGCTGTTATTGAACCATTGGATATAGTAAGGATGTGGATGTGGTCTTGTGGTGAGAGATAGCTTCTCCACCATCTCCATGCTAGCCAAGTTGTTGCAGCTCTCTCCATCTATGATGACGCGAACAGAACGTTCCTTCACAACTCCCTTTGTATGGAACAAATTATGCCTCTGATTTTGCTCTGCTTGTGTGACCTGCACACTCAAAACACGTTGAGAAACTAAACATTCATACCTTTCAGCGTATTCAGGAGCCATGTTGTAATGCCCCGTGACCGATGTGCCAGGTGTCTTCCAGTTATTCCCTGTTGTTGCCTTGTCATTTTCTTGCGTGTTGCATCTTTCATGTCATCATGTGCATTGTGTGTTTTTCATACATATATAGTTGTTGCATGTTCCATGCATGATTCTTGCTTCATCACCTTGTCCTTCCCTCCACTTCCTTCTTTTGGCAAGTGTCACATTACCTTCTCTTTTAATGTTCATCTTTGCCTCAATATTCTAACACCATGCACCTAGCCTCTCTATCAAATTTCATATCTTTTGAAATTGTTTTGGTTAGGGTTTAAAATGGTTCAAGTTTGAATTTAATTCAAACATGAATTATTTTTACTTCCTTTAAAATCTCCAAACCAATTTTGTTAAATAGAGCACATTTTCAGGATCATGAATATATTTTTATATTTCTCTAGCTCCTCTCCTTCCCCCCCCTGCTTTTTCCTTTTTGTATTTCTGTCTGAAGAAATAGAAATGCAGCAACAGCAGCTACCTGGGCCTCGGCCACCCGGCCGGCCCATTAGCTCAGCCAGCGCCGGCCCATCCCTCTCCTAAGGCCCGCCCGCCCCATTCCCACCTAAACCTAGCCTGAGCCCCTCGCGCAACCCCCTCCTCTCGGTCTCCCTCGTGCCTCCAGGAGACAGCGAGCGCGCTGCCTGATCCATCTACCTCTTGATCCCTCCCTCTCTCGCTGTCTTCCCTTTCCCCTTCGTCCTCCTCGTGCGCCGCACCTCCTACCCTGAGCGCCGCCCCATGGAGCTGCCTTCTCCACTCCGGTGAGGCCGCCGCCGCGCCATCTCGCCTCCTCCCCGTCTCCAGCAAGGCCGCCGCGCCAAGTCCCTGAAGCCACGCCCGTCGCCCTTCTCCCCTCGCGCCGGCGACCCGGAGCGCCGTGTCTCCAACCGCTCTCCTACAGCTAGCGCCTCCACCGTCGTTGCCTCGCCGTCGCCATGCCAGGAGCCTTGCGCGCCCAGAAGCCGCCGCCCGCACCTCGCCTGCGACTTCTCCGCGCCGGCGACCTCCATCGAGTCCCCCTGCTTCATCCGGCCGCCGCGCCACCATGCTCCAGCGCCGCCTCGAGCTCATCTTCCTCGACCTCCATGCCATCCTGCAGCTCTCTCGCCCCACTTGATTTGTACGTGGGATCCCGAGCGCCTCGACCCGCTGCCTGCTTGCCGGAGCAGCAACAGCAGCCCCATGCACTGCCCGGGCCTCCCCTGCATCCTCCTCACCGATGAACCGGCCTCCTCTCCATCTCCTCTGCGCCCATGGGCCTCGACGCCCTTGTTGCTGCGGCTGCTAGACCACCACGGCGCCATTAGGAAGACTCTGGCCACCATCGAGAACCCCCGGACCTGTCAAGACGTGTACACGAAGACCCAAGTCAGGAGACTACCGATGGCCCTCCAAGTTCAACAAATCGTCAACATCGGTGTACCACTACTTCAACAGGTGTACAACTACGCGGTTTCGCTGAGTACCCCTTCGGATTCGTCGAGTTCGACTACCCCGCAAGAACCGGAGCGCCAAGTACCTCTACCGCCTTCTTCGGAATCCTAAAAACGCCAAGTACCCCTTCAGTTCGGCAAGTCCGGAAGTTCGTCTTCACTGAACGTTCACACGACCGTAACCGGGACCGTCAGGCATCTTCTTTGAGATTTTTGCCAAGTACCACGACGACGCGTCTTGTTCATCTACCGCCGTTTTCGGAACCGCTAAGAACGGCAAGTACCTTGACACCCGATGCATAGAACAACTACCGTCGCCGACGACCCGAGTACCACTACCGTCGACCCTCGAAGACTCTATGGACGTCAAGATCCTCGCCGTGACCTCGAACATCTACGGAATGTGCACGACTACAAAATGGGTACCGCTACAGTTGCCAAAGACCCATGTAACGGTATCGTCAAGTTTGACTACCACCGCGTGAACAACTACTTCCACTAACGCCGTTGCGAGAACGTGTACTTCCCTCTACGAACTCGTTCTGCCCGAAACACATGCTTCGAAGGTATACCACCAAAACGACCTTCCGAGAATGAATCCTTGTTGTATGAGATGCTCATGTTCGAACCGTGTCCGAGTTGTCATTGCACGTTCCTCCTCGGTTGCCATGCCATCGACCCATGGGTAACCCGGTATCCGGGATCACCCCCACCATCCTCGCATGATCCGCTCATCCACATTTTGTCTTGCACCGACATCTCAATGAGTTGTCGGATCACCCGGAATGTTGCCGTGGCACCATTTCCGTTGTAGTTGCCGTGGCACCCCTTTTGTTCCGCCATGTCAACCAAATGCTTCATAATACTCTTGTCAAACTTTTAATAAAAATTGCATAAACTCGCACATGTCATCCGCATCATGTTAACAACATCAAGAATGTTTAAAATTGTTGTTTGTATTAATTTGCTAAATGCATATGGGGATTTACCGGATTTGTTGTTTGCTATATGCGGCCCCATTTAAATTGTTTAGATAGATAATTCCTTTTTTCTTCACCCTCTTGCCATGTTTAACAACATTTAATATTTTTGGGTACATAAACGAGATCGAACTAAATAACTTGTTGTGGTGTTTCGTCAATATGCAACTCGTTGCATATAGATCTCCACTTAATTTGTAGAATTTCTTGTGCACTTTGCCATGCCATGCTTCGTTAAACCGGACATGCATCATACTTGTTTGCACATCATGCCATGCTTATGTGGTGGTTGTTTACTATGTTGTTTTCTTTCTTTCCGGTGTTGCTTCTTCGGGTTGGTTCCGCTAACGTCGTGTTTGTGAGGATTCGTTCGTCTACGCCCGTTTGTCTTCCTCATGGACTCGTTCTTCTTTCTTGCGGGATTTCAGGCAAGATGACCATACCCTCGAAATCACTTCTATCTTTGCTTGCTAGTTGCTCGCTCTTTTTCTATGCCTATGCTGCGATACCTACCACTTGCTTATCATGCCTCCCATATTGTTAAACCAAGCCTATAACCCACCTTGTCCTAGCAAACCGTTGTTTGGCTATGTTACCGCTTTGCTCAGCCCCTCTTATAGCGTTGTTAGTTGCAGGTGAAGATTGAAGTTTGTTCCTTGTTGGAACATGGAGATGTTGTTCCTTGTTGGAACATGTTTATTGTTGGGATATCACAATATCTCTTATTTAATTAATACATCTATATACTTGGTAAAGGGTGGAAGGCTCGGCCTTATGCCTGGTGTTTTGTTCCACTCTTGCCGCCCTAGTTTCCGTCATATCGGTGTTATGTTCCTGGATTTTGCGTCCCTTACGCGGTTGGGTTATAATGGGAACCCCTTGACAGTTCGCCTTGAATAAAACTCCTCCAGCAAGGCCCAACATTGGTTTTACCATTTGCCACCTAGCCTTTTCTTTCCCTTGAGTCGGCCGGCTCAAGGGTCATCTTATTTTAACCCCCCCGGGCCAGTGCTTCTCTAAGTGTTGGTCCAACCCAGAGCACCGTGCGGGGCCATCCCTTGGCAACTTGGGTTACGTTGTCTCCCGTACGCTTAGCTTACCCGGTGTGCCCTAAGAACGAGATATGTGCAGCTCCTATCGGGATTTGTCGGCACAGCGGGTGGTCTTGCTGGACTTGTTTTACCATTGTTGAGGATGTCTTGTAACTGGGATTCCAAGTCTGATAGGGTCTTCCCGCTAGAAGGAATATCCTTCATTGACCGTGAGAGCTTGTGATGGGCTATGTTGGGACATCCCTGCAGGGTTTTGAACTTTCGAAAGCCGTGCCTGCGGTTATGGGCAGATGGGAATTTGTTAATGTCCGGTTGTAGAAAACCTGAAGTTGACTTTAATTAAAACACATCAACCGCGTGTGTAGCCGTGATGGTCTCTTCTCGGCGGGGTCCGGGAAGTGAACACGGCGTTGGAGTTATGCTTGACGTAAGTTGTTCTAGGATCACTACTTGATCATAGTTTCTCGTCCGTGCTTTGCCTTCCCTTCTCGCTCTCATTTGCGTATGTTAGCCACCATATATGCTAGTCGCTTGCTGCAGCTCCACCTCATACCTTTTACCTTTCCCATAAGCTTAAATAGTCTTGATCGCGAGGGTGTGAGATTGCTGAGTCCTTGTGACTCACAGATACTTCCAAAACCAGCTTGCAGGTGCCGTTGAACCGTGCAGATGACGCAACCAAGCTCAAGGAGGAGCTCGATGAAGATCTTGCCCTTTGTGTTGTTTCGTTCTAGTTGATCAGTAGTGGAGCCCAATTGGGGTCGATCGGGTATCTGTGTAGCAGTTGGGGTAGTCTTCTTTTATTTTGGTTTCCGTAGTCGGACCTTGTTTGTATCTGGATGATGTAATGCTTTATTCATGTAATTGTGTGAAGTGGCGATTGTAAGCCAACTATGTATCTCTTTCCCTTATGTATTACATGGGTTGTTAACGAAGATTACCTCACTTGCGACATTGCTTTCAATGCGGTTATGCCTCCAAGTCGTGCTTCGACACGTGGGAGATATAGCCGCATCGAGGGCGTTACAAGTTGGTATCAGAGCCTTCCCCAGCCTTAGGAGCCCCCTGCTTGATCGAATAGCTAGCGTTGTTGAGTCTAGAAAAATGTTTTGAGTCATTTAGGCCCTTCGTCGCTCTGGTGAGGCATCCTGACGTAGAGTTTTGACTCTTCTCTTCTCAAATTTTCACAAAATATTTTGTAGGATCACGCGGGTATCTTGGAATCGTTCCGATGGTTTTGTGACGAGAACATTGTTCTTCGTGACTCCTGACATTTAGGGGTTGTGGCAGTATCCCGGGGAGTTGAGCTCCGAGGTGTTGTCGACACAATTTTATCGTTGCATTTCTGGAATACCTGAGATAGTTTCGTCGACATCGAAAATCTCTTTTATGCAGTTGTTGGTGAGATAACCTCGAGGCCACCCAGTACTGGGGCAGGAGTTTGGGAGTATTGCCATAACTCGTATAATGGATGCTTTTCGAAGGTTGAGGTAGACGATTTCCGAAGGTTTCTTGATTATGTGTTGAAGGATGGATACAGCTGGATGTAGGATTTGCTAGTTTGGGTGAGATATTATGCTTCCCCTGTATCCCCAACACCCGATTGCATAACCGGAAAAATTTCGGGAGTTTATAAGTGGGAATTCAAGTAGCTCCTAGGATATCTTTCCGACAGATGTATGATATGAAATTGGGGCTCGATGTCTAGTGGTCCGCCTATCCACGGTTGGTTTTACAGTGGTCTCGTTGTGTCTTAAAGAGTCCTTGGCTATGCCGACTCGGGGACGCTTCGTACGTCACGAGGCATGCCTTGTACATGATCAGTAGTGGAGCCCAGTTGGGGTCGATCGGGTATCTGTGTAGCAGTTGGGGTAGTCTTCTTTTATTTTGGTTTCCGTAGTCGGACCTTATTTGTATCTGGATGATGTAATGCTTTATTCATGTAATTGTGTGAAGTGGCGATTGTAAGCCAACTATGTATCTCTTTCCCTTATGTATTACATGGGTTGTTTGCGAAGATTACCTCACTTGCGACATTGCTTTCAATGCGGTTATGCCTCTAAGTCGTGCTTCGACACGTGGGAGATATAGCCGCATCGGCGTTACAAGTTGGTATCAGAGCCTTCCCCGGCCTTAGGAGCCCCCTGCTTGATCAAATAGCTAGCGTTGTTGAGTCTAGAAAAATGTTTTGAGTCATTTAGGATTATATATATCAGAGAGTTAGGAATTCTTTTTACTCCTCAGTCCCTTCGTCACTCTGGTGAGGCATCCTGACGTAGAGTATTGACTCTTCTCTTCTCAAATTTTCACAAAAAATTTTGTAGGATCACGCGGGTATCTTGGAATCGTTCCGATGGTTTTGTGACGAGAACATTGTTCTTGGTGACTCCTGACATTTAGGGGTTGTGGTAGTGTCCCGGGGAGTTGAGCTCCGAGGTGTTGTCGACACAATTTTATCGTTGCATTTCTGGAATACCTGAGATAGTTTTGTCGACATCGAAAATCTCTTTTATGCAGTTGTTGGTGAGATAACCTCGAGGCCACCCAGTACTGGGGCAGGAGTTCGGGAGTATTGCCATAACTCGTATAATGGATGCTTTTCGAAGGTTGAGGTAGACGATTTCCGAAGGTTTCTTGATTATGTGTTGAAGGATGGATACAGCTGGATGTAGGATTTGCTAGTTTGGGTGAGATATTATGCTTCCCCTGTATCCCCAACACCCGATTGCATAACCGGAAAAATTTCGGGAGTTTATAAGTGGGAATTCAAGTAGCTCCTAGGATATCTTTCCGATAGATGTATGATATGAAATTGGGGCTCGACGTCTAGTGGTCCACCTATCCACGGTTGGTTTTACAGTGGTCTCGTTGTGTCTTAAAGAGTCCTTGGCTATGCCGACTCGGGGACGCTTCGTACGTCACGAGGCATTCCTTGTACATGATCAGTAGTGGAGCCCAGTTGGGGTCGATCGGGGATCTGTGTAGCAGTTGGGGTAGTCTTCTTTTATTTTGGTTCCGTAGTCGGACCTTGTTTGTATCTGGATGATGTAATGCTTTATTCATGTAATTGTGTGAAGTGGCGATTGTAAGCCAACTATGTATCTCTTTCCCTTATGTATTACATGGGTTGTTTGCGAAGATTACCTCACTTGCGACATTGCTTTCAATGCGGTTATGCCTCTATGTCATGCTTCGACACGTGGGAGATATGCCGCATCGAGGGCGTTACACATGTATTGCGTCTCATTTTCAGAATCATCTCCACCGTGTCCTTCACGTGTAATAAGAGCCAAAGTCTCCTCATCATAGTCACTAGCGGACTCATAACCACCATCCTCAGTAGTAATCATCACACACTTAGATTTGCATTCACTTGCATAATGACCACTTCCCTTACAACGACGACAAATAATATCACTTGTGTGCCCTGTTGATGCCATGGAAGAAGAAGAGCTCTGTACAGGCCCGACAGGTGTGCTCTTGGTAGATAGTGGTGATTGTACCTACTTTCTTGTATCCCGACTGGAGGTGGCAGCTGATGGAGGTGCCGATGTAGTAGAATGTGTGGAAGTAGAGGATGCACGCGGTGTCCATGAGGAAGGTCGACCTGTAGAATAGTTAGTTCGTGCCAATGCGTGTCGATCCAGCACTTCACGTTCAGCTTTACAAGCAAGATTGAATAAACGAAAGATATTATTATAATCCTTATACTCTAGAATGGTCTGAATCTCTTTATTTAATCCACCCAGAAAAAGTGCAAGCATAGCTTCATAATCCTCAACAATACCATATCTAATCATGCCAGTTTGTAATTCCTGATAATATTCCTCTACATAATTTTTTCCTTGTCTTAAATGCTGCAATTTTTGAAGTAATTCATGTTGATAATATGGTGGAACCCAATGAGTATGCATAGTAGTTTTCAAAGCTGCCCAAGTAGTTGGAATATTATTCGGATATAATCTACGATGTTCAGACCACCACACACAAGCAAAACTAGTGAAATCACAAAGTGCAGCAGCAACATGTCTCTCCTCAGGATATTCTAAACATGTAAGACGTTGTTCGGTTTCTAACTCCCAAGTAAGATATATATCAGGAATGTATCTACCCTCAAATGGTGGAATATTCAATTTCAGTTTAGGAAGATGGTCATGATCTCGTAACCGAGGGGGAGCCCTACCATTACCATTATTTGCATGTGGACGACCTGGTGGTTGTGGTGCTGGTGGTTGCGTGTAGTCCTGATTTTGATCAACCTCATCCTCATAATCTCTCGCATAATCATCCTCCTCCTCATCAGCAGCAGGAGCGACAGAATTATCAATAGCAGCACCAACAGTTTGCCCAGGCTCAAGAGGGACACGGCTCGCTCGGCGGAGGGCTATTTCGTGACGTGGAGGTAGTCCTTGTTGTTGTTGTTGTTGTTGTTGTTACAGAGGTGCGGCAGGTGCAACTGGTGGTGGTTGTGGAAGACGCGCAAGCAGTTCATTAAATTTGTTATTGAGCTTTGTTTCGAACATCTTCTCAAAGCCAGATATCTTATCCATGGCCTCTTCAAAATTGTTCAGCACATCTTGCACCTGTTTAGTCATCATTTTCTGAAATTTATCATGCAACTCCTTATTCGTCATGTTCTCCTAGTCAGTCTCATCGACTTGTGATCCTACCATGGTTAGCAGCAATAGAAACACACAAGAATATGAACCTACAGACTACTAAAAAATGGTGGTAGTGGGGTGTCACAAATTCGTCAAGCAAATCTCCAATTCTTACCAGTTCTTACCTAGCAGCAGGCGGTGATCGGCAACCGTCGTAGTCAAAACTCTCAAAACATGGATAGAGTGATTACCAGGGAGAGTCAAACGCACGACATAGATATATGTGGAGCTGGGAAGGCTTATAATATGGCAGCAAAAAGGGTCAGCAATAATCAATTCAGAGATGCAAAGTTGAATAAACGCTCAACGACGATATTGTGCTGGTCCGAGGCGAGACCGTGCTAGAGACGCGAGCCTAGAACACTAACAAAATCACGGCGCTGCACATAAAAAAGGGAGGAGCACACTCTGATTTTTTTTCTTTTTTTTCCTTTTTTTTGCACTTTTGTCCTCTTTTTTTTTTCTCCGCAACAATTTTTTTTCGAAAAAGTCTACAAATGGTCTAAAAACTGCCTAGCCAGAATTTTCCAGACTTAGTTTTTTTTAAACTGGAACTATTTTTCTACTGCGGGTATCACGAATTTTAGGGAGTCCTACTCTGTCACGACTCAGAATATGGCGTGATCTGGAAATCCAAAACAGAGTAACAAAATACTGGACTTGGACTGGTGGCGGAGATGAATCTGGTGGAACTCAGACTGGTGGCGGCGATAAATCTGGTGGAACTCAGACTAGTGGCGGATATATGTTGCAGGTGGACTCGGATTGGCGTGATGGCGGCGAATAGGTGGTGGCACATATGGACTCAGATTGGCGGTGAATATGTGGTGGTGGTATATGGCAGTGGCGATGAAGTTGGTGCGGTGGTGGTATACAACAGCAGCGATGATGATGATGATGCGGTGGTGATATATGGCAGCTGCGACATGAAAACCTATGAACAGAACTCGAAACTCTAAAGGACTAGATGCTAAGACCAGCAACATGACACGGCGATGCAACAGCAAATTCAACAAAGCAAATACAGAAAAGATTATGCAAAGGCTCACATTGGTTCGGATAGGATGAACTAACCCTAATATTTTTTTGGCTTTTTCGTGGACTATAGGTATGAAGAACAGACTCGATCTAAACTATGAAAAAGCTATAAAATCTCACCGAGCAACCTGGAAATATGATACCACTTGATAGAGGCAAAGGTGTCCCATCTTTTGATGAGATGGTGGCTATAGTTTTGGAGGAAGTCGACTTTGACAATCCGACTATGAACGTGCGAGGACGTCGCGCCTTAGCAATCGCTAAACCAACTCGGAAAGGTTATTGACCACGCGGGAGCACGATCAACCTGACCACAAAGGTCTGTTTCCTTCAGGAAAACGAAGAACAATCAAGAAACTAAGATTGCAATCTGGATATTGTGAATATAAGAGGGAAGCTTTATTGATCAAGGTGGGGTTCTGTGACGCCTTTGTCTAGTCATTGAACACAAACAAAGTACGCGAAGTTGTAGCTATGGCGAACTTTAATCTAAACAAAACCCAAAGTCTAAATGACGCCCTAAGGGCTGTATATATGGAGGAAGTGGGAGGAATTTCGTGGCCCTTGGAGGAGGGGTCCGAAACCAACCCTAACTCTTGTTTCCCCACACATACGGACTCTAAAAACAGCCTATACTCAAGTATTTCGAAATTACATGGGCCTGGCCCAATAATAAGGTGACACAACACACATAATAGCCTCTGGACGAAATTTATGAAGTGGCATCTTGTATATTTCGTCCAAGGCTTCATGTACTCGTTATGGTGGCTTCAAAGTCCTGAAATAATCACTTGTAACTCTGTTCTTGTTCCCCTTGCGCATGCTATCATCTCCATGCTTGATCTTGCTCCAATGATCATCCTTCTTGTCTAGCTATGGCGAACTTTAATCTAAACAAAACCCAAAGTCTAAATGACGCCCTAAGGGCTGTATATATGGAGGAAGTGGGAGGAATTTCATGGCCCTTGGAGGAGGGGTCCGAAACCAACCCTAACTCTTGTTTCCCCACACATACGGACTCTAAAAACAGCCTATACTCAAGTATTTCGAAATTACATGGGCCTGGCCCAATAATAAGGTGACACAACACATATAATAGCCTCTGGACGAAATTTATGAAGTCGCATCTTGTATATTTCGTCCAAGGCTTCATGTACTCGTTATGGTGGCTTCAAAGTCCTGAAATAATCACTTGTAACTCTGTTCTTGTTCCCCTTGCGCATGCTATCATCTCCATGCTTGATCTTGCTCCAATGATCATCCTTCTTGTCCAAGCTAGGCCCTTCATTTGTAAGCAAGACAAATGTATCCAATTTAGGCAGCATTATATTCTCACGAACATTAGATTCATTACCAAGAAACGAAAGTACCTGGTAATTTAATTGGCATGCACGAGCTCTAGTAATTGGTCCTGTATATGCATCAGTAGGGGCTGTGGGTGTAACTTTGTTAGTGATGTCCTCATCACATGGGTGTCCATGACGTGTTGCGTGGTGAACTGCCCGCCGTTGTCGTTGTCGGCCGCTGGGAGCGCCATTGGAGCCACGGGGAGTGCCATTGGAACCGCTGGATGTCCTCTTTGTATGTGTCCTCGTGGGTGTGCTTATTGTGTTGTGTGAGACGAGAGATGAAGGTAAATGGACGCAGGAATAAAAGGGGGTCGGGCGGCTTGGTTTCTCGGCGCGTCCGCATGACAATTTTTGCAGCGGGTAACTGCATCATTGCGCCGTGCCCGGCGCAACCGCATACACACGAACGAGCATGATCATGCGCCAGCCCCAAACACTGGTAGCGCACATGGAGGAACGAGGGCAGAGCACCCGGGGGACGCGAGATTAGAGCGCGCACGGCGGGATGCGAGCAGAGCACGCCGCGGTCGCCTGAACCGCAAGCAACCTCACACATAGAGCAGTTGAACACACAGGAAATGGTCGCCTACAAGCCGGCCGACAGTTGCGTCACTGCGTAGAGAGCGTCCGTGTGTTACTACCTTCGTCTAGTCTATAATCCCCTTTATATTCTGTGCCATACTTTGCCCTCAAATTTAAACAACAAAATGTTAATGCATGTTATAAAAATTATATAATTCAAAACTATGTTCAAGTACGAATCCAACTATATAATCTTTGGCGACATGCATTCGTATTTTATTAGTTAAATCATACTTATATACCAGGACGGGGGTATTGTAGGTAATTAAGTCGCAAATGTTTTTTTATTAACCGTATGTGTATGTGGCCTTTCGTCCTCCTCTCGCACGTCTTGTCACCCCGCTGCCGCAGACAGCTTACATAGCAAGCTTGCGCACCGCGCGTGGGTGTTCTTTTGGCCAAATGGTGGCGCCAATGAATCATCGGTGAGCCCGTTGCTGCACAACCTCGCCGGTTCCCGCGCAAGCTTCCCGCCCGACTCGGTGAAATCCCCCAAAATCGCAATGCTTACCGGCCTGCTATATAAACCCTCACGGCCGGCGAGTCCTGCGTCGCATTTCCCCTCCCTCCCTGTGGCTTATCTCCTCTGCTTCTCCCACAATCGCCAATGGCACCGGTCCGTCATCGTTGCTCAGCCACTCCGCCATCATTAGAGGACAGCTCTAGCTTGGAGGCTACACTGCGGCGGTGGCGCAGTCCCCGGCATAGTGTAGGGCGCGTGGCATCCCTGTTGGGTGTGCACGGGACACCCACAACACACTCCGCCGCCGCTGCCCGTCGGCAGCTGTTGCCGGCCGCCGTTACCGCCACACCACCGTCGAATGCCAGGGCCATCTCCCGCTCTGCCACCGCGGCCCGAAGGTGGGAGGTGGGCGTCATGGCCACCACCCCACTGCCAGCCACCGTGGCCATCACCCGCTCTGCCACCGCGGCCCAAAGGTGGGAGGTGGTGGTTGTGGCCGCCACCCCATCATCGGCCGCCTTGGCCACCAGCCCCCCATCAACCGCCGGGGTCATCACCCGCTCCGCCACCGCCGCCCAAAGGCGGGAGGCGGAGGTGGATGCACGCACGTGCGTCAGCGACCTTGCGCTCTACACTGAGTTCCTGCGGGAGGACGAGGACCGCCTCGTCGAGCACACAAAGAGCCTTATCGCCGCCATGGCCACGGCACACACCCCTCAAAAGCGAGGAATCAGGAGATCTACGAGGAGAACCACCGCTTCAAGAGGGGTCATCTGGAGCGGCAGAGGACATTCAAGGTGAGCGTCGCTGAAGCTGCAGTAGTGATAGGAACCGTATTAGAGTTGTCTAGCTCGTCGGTAGGCTCCTCCTCCTCTACCTCTAACTGAGCGCGCTCGGAAGAGGAGAGGCAGCCAGAAGTAGTACAAATCCCCTCCATAGTAGTAGTAGTAGTTGTTGTAGTATTTAGAGGCTATTTTGTTCAGTTCATCTGACTATACATGTGGTGGAACTGTACAACATACTTAAAAGGCATAATTGATTTTATGCCTCTAGTTGGGTCACACTCGGCAGGTTTACCCCTAGTTTCCGAAAACACTCAGTGCTACCCAAACCACTTTTCTCCTCTTATGCTTTTGCCCTTTGACCGTTTGACCGCCACCTTGAAAACTTCATAAAATATTCATACTAACTCAGAAAAATTCAAATAAGATATCAAAATGTTCAGAAAAACATCACCTATATGTGCATGTTATTTGCATTCATGAAACAATTGTTGGCCAATACCCATCCCAATTTTAGCTCATATGGTCTTAGTATGAACAATAAAATCTAAACATATTCAAAAAATTCTAAAAAATTGGTGGCCAACTTTGACCAATGTTTTGAGTGCTTACCAAGTTTCAGAAGGGAATAACATTCGTGGAAGTCGTGGCAAAAAAATGAAATTTTGGAGCATAGATTTTTGTTTATTTGCCATGAGTTCCACGAATGTCATTCCCTTATGAAATTTGGCAAGCACGCAAAACATTGATCAAAGTTTGCCACCAAATTTTTTTAGAATTTTTAGAATTTTTTAGATGTACTAGTCATGCTAAGATCATATGAGCTAAAACTGAGATGGGGATTTGCCAACAATTTTTTCACGAATGCAAATAACATGCACATATAGGTGATGTTTTTATACACATTTTGATATCTTATTTGAATTTTTCTGAGTTAGTATGAATTTTTTATAAAGTTTTCAAAATGACGGTCAAAGGGCAAAAACATAACCGAAGCAAAGTTGTTTGGGCAGGAACGAGTATTTTTGGAAACTAGGGGTAAACTTGCCGAGTGGAACACAACTAAGGGGACCAAATTAATTATCCC
Source organism: Triticum urartu (assembly GCF_003073215.2). NCBI lineage: Eukaryota > Viridiplantae > Streptophyta > Magnoliopsida > Poales > Poaceae > Triticum > Triticum urartu. The sequence continues at coordinate 306,159,925 of NC_053028.1, read as the reverse complement.
TACTTAAAATTAGCTAGTATATATAGTTGTACTAGCTATTTCAGTACGTGGTTGGCAACAATTGGGGAAAAGTTTGGTCGGGTTCAGCTGTCTAGTTGAACTATTTGTATAAATCAGGAACGACTGCTTAATCTATGAATGAAATCTATGCTTAATTACTGAATTTTAGTTGCAAAAATTTGATACTGCTAGTGATTTTTAGCTTCGTATTTTGACAAATCGCATTGTTACAAGGTTGACAAATGGCAATGTTACTAGATCAACAAATGTCAATCTTTCGAGTTTGACAAATGCCAACATACCCAATATGACAGATGCAAATCTTACAAAATTGTTTGTAAGTGGTAGCACACGGGTCATCCAAAAGAACCGTTTTCTTTGAAGAGCTGCACAAATCCTACTCTCACTTTGCATATGGGTGTTCTATCTAAAATGTTTGTGATCAAGTGCTGCACAAATCCTGCTCAACACATTTTCCCTTGGCTTCCTGGGGAAGCTGTCAGTTTGCATATGGGTGTTCTAACGAAAACGTTTGCGATGAGTGTTTTATACTTAAAAACCATTGACATTATTTTCAAAAGAAAATCATTTCATAAGTTTGTACATTAAGAGAGAAAAACGCAAGTTTGCTCAAACCATATCTTTCATTCAGTCATACTTCCAATTTATATTCATATGACCAAGATACAATATTAAACCCAAGAAAAAAACTATTTCCCACGGCGGCGGAGGCGGCGTGCCGCGCCGTCGTTGTCGTTGTCGTCCTTCGGGATGCCCTTGTTGAAGTGTTCAATGCGACGCTAAGAGGTAGTGTTCGACGGCAGCATCCCATGCGTTTGAGGGGGGCACCCATACGGAGAGGAAGGCGGGCGGCCATGGAAGTCAAAGGGCTCACTTCCTAGTGAGCTTGCGTAGCGTACAGCTCACACGCTTCTCGGTGAGCCTACGCATACGAGGGCAGCTTGCACGCCTCTCGGTTAGCTTGTGCACCGGACTGCACTCGCACGCCTCCCATTCAGTCAAGGTCAAGCAGATGTCCGCACTGCACCTCCTACAATCATTATACAAACGTTTAAGATATTAAAGTGGCAGGTATTTTTTCAAAATGCCTTTGTTGGCTGTCATTAATCCAGTGCGCCTTCTCTCAAAATGGACACGAAAAAGACGATGACATGTCTGGTCCCATTCCATGATAGCATGCCAAGTTTCATGAATTTCAGACGAGTTTTGGATTTACTAGAATTTAAAAATAAAGTATCTCAATGTTTTGTCGGCAATCAATGGTGCCCTGGTGTTCGAAATTAATTCCCATTTCTTGCATGGGACCTAAGCATGCACCCAAGGACACAGATTTGGTTTTTTAACCAATTTATATGCATTGGAGCATGCGCATGTAGTTCAAATTTGAATTATGCACATAAATGCATCGAAAACTCAATTAATGCATAAAAATATGCAAATGAACCCCGAAAAATCACAAAAATTGACACAACACTCCTATTGTTCTATGTTGACACAAGAAAATTTTTGAAAGCAATAAGAGGCAATGGATATCATTTCGTCCCCAAAGGTGGGACATTCCCTACCGAAACTATCATGCTTGTTGTGAGAAGCTCTGGTTTGTGAGAAGCTTATACCCAAACCTGCCCCAAATGGGACAAAATTTTAACCACGGCATGCTGATGCCGCTCTATGATAGCATGACAGGTTTCATTAATTTCAGACGAGTTTTGGATTTACTAGAATTTCAAAACCAGGTATCTCAACGTTTTGCCGACAATCAACGGTACCTTGGTGTTTGAAATTCATTCCCATTTCTTGCATGGGACCTAAGAATGCACCTGTCGGTGTCAAAACCGGCGGATCTCGGGTAGGGGGTCCCGAACTGTGCGTCTAGGCGGATGGTAACAGGAGGCAGGGGACACGATGTTTTACCCAGGTTTGGGCCCTCTCGATGGAGGTAAAACCCTACGTCCTGCTTGATTAATATTGATGATATGGGTAGTACAAGAGTAGATCTACCACGAGATCAAGGAGGCTAAACTCTAGAAGCTAGCCTATGGTATGATTGTTGTTCATCCTATGGACTAAAACCCTCCGGTTTATATAGACACCGGAGAGGGCTAGGGTTACTAAGAGTCGGTTACAATGGTAGGAGATCTACATATCCGTATCGCCAAGCTTGCCTTCCACGCCAAGGAAAGTCCCTTCCGGACACGAGACGAAGTCTTCAATCTTGTATCTTCATAGTCCAGGAGTCCAGCCGAAGGTATAGTCCGGCTATCCGGACACCCCCTAATCCAGGACTCCCTCAGTAGCCCCCGAACCAGGCTTCAATGACAACAAGTCCGGCGCGCAAATTGTCTTCGGCATTGCAAGGCGGGTTCCTCCTCCAAGTACTTCATAGAAGATTTTGAACACAAAGGTACTGTCCGGCTCTGCAAAATAAGTTTCCACATATTGCCATAGAGAGAATAATATTTACACAAATCTAATCTGCTGACGTATTCCGTAGCGTGACATCACAGCACGGCCAAGTCTTTATTCGAATCATTTTACTGCCCCACCTCATCTCGTTTAGCGAGGCGGTTTCCTTGGCATGTCTTGTCAAAGCAGAGATTGTTTCCCCTTATTCCGGGATTCTCATCAATACGGGCATGGGTAACCCAGTAGTACCCGTTGGTGTGTTTTCTTGATCAAAGGCGAGTCCCAAACGGGGAGGGCCCTTGGTATTCAACCTCTTATAAAGAGACCAAGGCCTTATTCCTTTCTTTCAATCTCAAACGAGTTCGCCCTTCGCCTCGAGTTCCAACACCCAAGGCTCCAGATTTCAGGCGCTTCGGACCTTCGACAATGTCCGGTTCCGACCTTCGAGGCCGATGGATGCCCTCCTCCGTGAATATGCTGAGGTTGAGAGAGGCCAGGTTCTTGATTGGCGAAATCTAGCATAGGCTCCCTGCTCAAGGGTAGGTCATTCCCACTCCCAAGCCTAGTGAGAGTGTGGTGTTCATGTCTCACTTCCTTCGGGGGCTAGGCTTCCTGACGGATCCCTTCGTGAGGGGGCTCATGTTTTATTATGGGCTGGAATTTCACGACTTAGCTCCGGAGTCCATCCTCCATATTTCCTCATTCATCATCGTGTGTGAAGCCTTCCTCCGTATTACTCCTCACTTCGGACTATGGCTCGAGACCTTCAAAGTAGAGCCGAAGATGATCGAGGGACGGCACGCGGAGTGCGGAGGTGCTTTTATAAGCAAGAATGCTAGTGCTCCATGGCCCGAGGGCTCTTTTCAAGAGGAGTCCAGCTTATGCCAATGAGAGTGGTTTTATATTACTGCTCCCAGGGGCACCAAGTGGGTGGCGCCACCTGCCTTTCGCTCGGGTCCTCCACCACAGCTAGCGTCATGGGTCAATAAAGGACTGGACTGGGGGCCGTCCAAGGACGTGCCCTTGTTGCAGGGCGCATTCGAGATCTCCTAGAAAGAGATATCAGTCTAGTCGTGGTGACACAGGTTATGCTGATTCGCCGAGCTCTGCCCTGCAAACGTCGCCCCCTCCGCCTGTGGGAGTTCAATCCGGAGGGACCACGAGCTCTCCAACATTTTATGGGCGCGACGCCCGTGGAGATGTACAAATTGTTCTTTGGATCACAAGCAATGTGTCCGGACTTGACCGAGGACGCAGGTCTGAGCTGCAACCGCCCGGATACTCAAGTAAGTAGCCCTGTGCCCGGAATCGCAATCCGCATATTTATCATAAAATTTCCCTTAAAAGAGCTGTCCTTTAAACAGGAGTGGATAGCGAAAGCAAAGCTAATCAGGTGTCCAACCCCCCTCCCCGAGACCACGCCGGGTCCCGTGCTAGTAAGGATGTTGGAGGTTGTGCCTTCGGAGGAAAGCGAGGGAGGGGACAAGGAAGCTACGACCTCCTCAAAGGAGGCTGTTTGAAAGGGAGGAATCGAAAATTCCTCTCCTCAGGGGAAGAAGAGGACCGCCTCTGAAGACCCGGAGACCATGGCCTCAAAGCGGGGGAAGAAATCTTTGCCAGAGGGTCCTGTGCTGGGGGATACTTCGGCCGAATTATGCCCTGAAGGGGATCAGCCCTCCACCGAGCCGTAAGTAGAGAGGAGTTTTCTTTTTAAGAAATGAGAGAAATCCTTGCTTTATATCTGAGAAAAGTAATCGAAAATTTACCTTGTAGCTCGGACCTTAGCCCTTCTCAGCAGAGCTCGTCTTCGGAGGATCTTCTTCCGGAGATGATGGAGAGCCGAACGCCTCCCCCTGCCGTACCGCCTTGCGAGGCGGGCGACCCTGAGGTATCGTCACGGAGGGTTTCTACGAATCCGGCAGGGCCGGGGTAGTCATATGGCCCCCCAAAGCCCTCCGTGTCCGGCCTTCAAAAGGGCCATCGTACAAGTCCAGCACCGTCTGGTGCGCGGTCGGAGGAGCTAAAGGATCTGCTAGGGTGAGCATCTATCTCAGAGGAGCACCGTGCATTGATGGGTACGGTGATCGAGAGGATTTCATCCGCGGAGAGCGGATTGCACGAGGCCGTCAGGAGTTTACTGACAGGTTTTGAGGTACGCAAAATAATGTACCCTTTTTGGACAGTTGCGCATAAATAAGATGCGCCCTGTGTAGATAGTAGCCCCTGAGACTCTGTGCATTGTCAAAAGTGACGGCGCGCAGAGGATCATAATCCCAGGTCTAATATGCCGCCTTCATACGTAGGTGGCGAAGTGCCCGGTGGCCAGCCAGATGGATGAATTTGCCGAGCTAAAGGGGCAACTTGATGTGGCAGATGCCGACATCGCGCTTGTATGTAATTCCTCCGGCGGCACCTGGTAAGAGGACCTTTTTGCCAGTGTCTTACAATGTGTGCGCTTGATGCAGATGGTGCTGCTGCCATGGAGAATCTTCGGGCGGAACTTGCCCGAGCCAAGGAGCAAGCCAGGAAAAGTGATTCGGCTGCCGGAAAGGCAATTGAAGAGCTGAAAGCCGAACAGGCTGCTCACTGCCGAAGCAAGAAGGAAATGGCCGAGATGGCCGTGAAGCTGAAGAACGTTGCTGACCGTTGCAAGCTTCTTGAAAAAGAAGATCGGGCGGAACAGACGGACCTGAAGAAGGCCGTTGCCGACGCAAGGATGCTCGCTCTGCGATGAGAGCTATGAAGGAGGAGCTGCGTCAGGCCAGAGAGATCGCGGCTGGAAAGCCCTTTATGCTGTGGAGGAAGTTCTGTGATCCTAAACATGCTCCGTTAGACCAGATGTGGAGTACGGCGGACACCTATCTGGATTTAGCAGCGAGTGCCGCAGATGCAGCCGAACACTTCCGAGATCAAGAAGACCGCGAAGTGGAAAAAATCTTCTGGTCGCAGTTCCACAATCCAGAGCGTCCACTATCATTAGCCGATCGTTTGGCCGAATGGGCCGAGCTAAATAGGTTGTCCGGACTCGCCATGAAGTATGTCATGAGTCATCTGTGGCCAGAGAGGCCAGAGCCGAAAAGTTATTTCAACTTGGTGCAGCAGTTCCTTGGTGCGGCACCGCATATCAATGCGATGAAGAGGTCAGCGTGCATAGTGGGTGCGCGGATGGCTCTTGCCCGTGTCAAGACATACTGGGCGGAAATGGAGGCCACCGCTGTTGCATCCCCAGACTCGGATGGAAGCCGAGTACCTGCCGAGCACTATTTTCAGGAAGTTCTGCAAGGCGCTCGTTTAATAGAGACGCAGTGCTCGAAGGATACTATATTCGAATAGCATATATTATTGTAAAACAATATTTTGATAAATTGTAGAAGCTTTTAATACTTGTGCCTACAAGTATTATGATACCTCCTGTGCGGCCGTTTAACATATATGTATATATAATCTGAAAGATGGTAGTCGTCGGCTTCAGCCCCCACGCACATAATGTGGGGGTATTCGCAGAAGGCGCATTTTCACACTTGATCCAACATCTTGGTCCTACAAAGGAGGTGATAGCGCAGTGAACTAGGCAATCGGACTATGATGCTTTATCACTTTCACTTAGCCATAGGAGTTTGATAGTGAGGCTACTTATATAGCCCCTGGTGGTGCCTGCGCTCGCCCGAACTCGGGGCGCGTATGTGCCTGGCCAGGAAACGGCCCTTCGTTAATGCAGAGGAATCCTAAATATTCTGGTAAGTCATCGAGTGGTTGACCAGTCTCACGCTATATCATGACAGTCAGTTTTCGGCTTTCTCTACTGAGGTGCTCGCCTGGCCGAACCGAGGCACAATCGCAGTAGTTCTCCTGGTGCCGCCTTAGCCGATAGAGCGGAACGTAAGGCAGCAAAACACAGGAGCCGGGAAAACCCAACATTTGACAAAAGACATGATTCGGAGCTGATGCATATAAGGCCAAACTAGCGACGCCGAACACTCCCTAAGGTATTCGGTCTTTGTGAGGGCGGGCAGGATAACGCCCTTAGTAATAAGCCCCTAATGTCCAGGTATGCACAAACACTCTGACGTGGCCACATGCCAAAACGCCAGCCTCCTCCTTGGTTATACTAAGAAACCAGGGGATGTGTATCAACAAGAGACAGTAAGAAAGGTTTACGCAGGGTCCTAATCTAAAAAGAATCCTTGGAACGGGTCCCTGCTGCACGTCTGCGCCTGTGTCTCCGATATGCCGTATCCTGGACGGGCGTAGCACGGTGTTCATCTATAAAAGAGAGGAACTTATTTGAAGAAAGATCGTGCTGAAGATAAGTTATACTAAATAAACAAAGTATAAATCGAAATGGGTAAAATTGAGCTTTATTGTCTCTTGTTTTATATGCGCGGAGCCCCTAGTACAGGGGTATACGACTATTAAGCCTTTATCAATTGTATGTTTATGACGGACTCGTCTAGCCGTGTCCGTGGTCTTGACGACCTGTTTAGATGCTCTTGCTGGTGAAGCCGCTTTATTGTGGGGCTATCAAGGCAGCCGCACTATTTTCCGCACGGGAGGAACACTCAATGTTTTCCCTTTAATGAGATGATGCCTCGTGGACTGGACATCTTAAGCGTAAGAGATGCATAATGTGGTATTGCGTTAAAGCAGGCGAAAGCTTTGTGTCCCAGCAGTGCTTGATAGCTACTTGAGAATGGGTCGATGTGGAAAGTTAGCTGTTCGCGATGGAAGTTATCGGGGGAGCCGAACATAACTTCTAGCCGGAGAGAACCCATGCAACGGGCATCCGGGCCTGGCGTTACCCCTGGAAAGGAGGTTTTGCTATGGCGAATTTTTGTTGGGTCTATCCCCATGTTGCGGATTGTGTCCTGGTATAATAGGTTTAGACCACTGCCGCCGTCCATCAGGACATTTGTAAAGTGGAGTCCGCCGATTATTGGATCTAATACCAAGGCAGTCCAGCCTGCATTCCGGATACTTCGAGAGTAATCCTGATGGTCGAAGGTGATCGGTTTTAACAACCATAGGCGAGACTCCTTTGGGATAGGCCGTATGGCGCGTATCTCTGTTGGCGCCATTCTATTCGTCACGTGAAGTAAGTTTACTGTTTTGACTTCTTGTGGGAAATCCTTTTGTTTCCTGGTGCTCTGCTTGTGAGGTTCGTCATCGTCCTCACTTCGTGTGTCGAGCCCCTTGTGTTCGGCGTTGAGTTTGCCGGATTGCTTGAAAACCCAACAATCTCTGTGGGTATGGTTCGCAGGCTTCCTGAGAGTACTGTGTATTTGACATATCTTGTCCAAGATTTTGTTTAAGTTGGATAGCTCATCCTTGTTATCCTTGAGGGGCGGCTTTCTCTGATTCTGCCACAAGCTTTTGAATCCGGCATTGACCGCCGTGCTTTTTGGGTTGTTTCCCTTATTCCGGCGCTGGTCCTTGTTGTGTTGGGGTTTTCCATTTCCATCCCTAACTTCGGATGTACTTGGGTCGTTGGTGCTACATCTTGCCAACCAGTTGTCCTCTCCTGCGCAAAAGCGGGTCATGAGGCTTGTTAATGCGGCCATTGTTCTTGGCTTTTCTTGGCCGAGGTGCTGGCGAGCCATTCGTCTCGAACGTTATGCTTAAAAGCTGCTAGGGCTTCGGCATCCGGACAGTTGACTATCTGATTCTTTTTAGTAAGAAATCTGTTCCAGAATTTCCGGGCTGACTCTCCGGGCTATTGAGTTATGTGACTGAGATCGTCTGCATCCGGAGGGCGGACATAGGTCACCTGAAAATTTGCCCGGAAAGCATCCTCAAGCTCTTCCCAACTTGCAATGGTGTTTTCAGGAAGGCTTTTGAGCCAATGTCGGGCTGGCCCTTTAAGCTTGAGGGGTATGTATTTTATGGCGTGGAGGTCATCTCCTCTGGCCATGTGTATGTGGAGGATATAATCCTCGATCCAGACCCCAGTGTCTGTTGTTCCGTCATACGCCTCTATGTTTACGGGCTTGAATCCCGCTGGAAATTCATGGTCTAGCACCTCATCTGTGAAACATAGGGGGTCTGCGGCACCCTTGTATTTGGGTGTGCCATGATGTTCGGATATTTGTTGTGTTGCATTGCTTACTAGAGCTTGCTTTCTTGGCCCGTAGATAGATATGGCTGGGCCATCTTTTTGATGCGGATCCTTTGGTGGATCGCGTGCCGGCTTGTGTGCGGGGCCGCTTGCCGCTCCATGCTCGCCATGTGGTCGTTTATCCGACCGGGTGGCTTTCCTATTTTTTGACTGCGGGGGCTCTGAGGCCTCCTCATCAAATTCAGGCAGTAGCTTTTGCTTTGGATAGCTTTTTGTGCGGCGACTGCCGCCATATTTGTCTATGGTGTTACGCACTTTGCTCCATCTGATTCAGAGTGCATGTTCCGCAGTTTTGAGCTTCCGCTTCTGCTTTTTCAGGCTACGCGCAGTGGCGACGAGCCTTTTGTGGAGGTTCTTCTGCTCCATGAGCCTATCCGGCGTAAGGTCGTTCGGACTGTTGTTTTTGCCGGGGACGGGGTGTTCGGTTTGTTTATCCAAGTTGCCCTGTTCGGACGGTTGCTCGAAGGCATGTTTGTCGTCCGCCGGCTCGTCCTGCTCTATGGCTGGGTCTATATGGCTGCTGTCTCTGTTGAGGCGGGGCTTGGAGCGGTGCTTACGTCGCCGCTTTGATTGCTTTTCGAGTGAACGATCCCTCATTGCATCCCTGTGTTCCTCGTCGTCGCTTCCTTTGGGTGTGTCCACCATGTACACATCATGAGATGAGGTGGCTGTCCAGTGCCTTATAGGCGTTGGTTCATGTTCATCTCCTACATCATCGTCCATACCGTCGATGTCTTCGGAGTCGAAGTCGAGCATGTCGGTTAAATCATCGACAATGGCTACGAAGTGGGTGGTGGGTGGGCTTTGAATTTCTTCATCATCCGCATCCCAACCTTGCTGACCATAGTCCGGCCAGGGCTCTCCTGATAAAGAGAGAGACTTTAGTGAATTCAGAATATCGCCGAAGGGCGAGTGCTGAAAGATGTCCGCGGCGGTGAACTCCATGATCGGCGCCCAATCGGGTTCGATCGGTAGGGGTGCGGAGGGCTCGGAGTCTGGAGAGGAGTCTAGCTCCTTGGAGTCACGGGCTTCGCAAAGAATAGGGCTGGTGTTCAGCTCGATCGCCGTAGAGATTGCAGCCCCCGAGGCAGTGTCCAACCACCCATCCTCGATTGGCGCACTTGGCTCCGAATTAAGGGTCGGAGCTGATGCTGGTGCGGCCTCCAGGGCACTGTTCGGTGGCAGAGCTAGATCATGCCCATCGTGACAGTGCGGCGCGCTTGGCTGCGGCTCGAATCCGTCGAAGATCAAGTCTCCGCGGAGGTCGGCCGTGTAGCTCAAACTTCCAAATCTGACCTGATGGCCAGGGGTGTATGTTTCGATCTGCTCCAGATGACCAAGCGAATTGGCCTGCAGTGCAAAGCCGCCGAATACGAAGATCTGTCCGGGGAGAAAAGTCTCACCCTGGATCGCATCGCGGTTGAAGATAGGAGAAGCCATTGGGCCTAAAAGTGACGACACAGAGGAACTCTCAATGAAAGCACCAATGTCGGTGTCAAAACCGGCGGATCTCGTGTAGGGGGTCCCTAACTGTGCGTCTAGGCGGATGGTAACAGGAGGCAGGGGACACGATGTTTTACCCAGGTTCGGGCCCTCTCGATGGAGGTAAAACCCTACGTCCTACTTGATTAATATTGATGATATGGGTAGTACAAGAGTAGATCTACCACGAGATCAAGGAGGCTAAACTCTAGAAGCTAGCCTATGGTATGATTGTTGTTGGTCCTACGGACTAAAACCCTCCGGTTTATATAGACACCGGAGAGGGCTAGGGTTACACAGAGTCGGTTACAATGGTAGGAGATCTACATATCCGTATCGCCAAGCTTGCCTTCCACGCCAAGGAAAGTCCCTTCCGGACACGAGACGAAGTCTTGAATCTTGTATCTTCATAGTCCAGGAGTCCAGCCGAAGGTATAGTCCGGCTATCCGGACACCCCCTAATCCAGGACTCCCTCAGCACCCAAGGACACATATTTGATTTTTCAAACAATTTATATGCACTAGAGCATGTGCATGTAGTTCAAATTTGAATTATGCGCATAAATGCATTGAAAGTTCTGTTAATGCATAAAAATGTCGAAACGAACCCTGAAAAATCACAAAAATTGACACAACACTCCTGTTGTTTTATGTTGACACAAGAAAATTTTTGAAAGCAATAAGAGGCAATGGATATTGTTTCGTCCCCAAAGGTGGGACGTTCCCTATTAAAACCATCATGCTAGTTGTCGGTGCACAAAAGGAGGGGTCCTATTTTGTACCCCTTTACTTGTACGCGGGCAGTTGGAGCCACGCCTGCGGCCACACCTAGCGGGGCAGAGGATGGAAGAAAAGCCACAAGACAACCAGAGCAAGGCCAGGCCAGAAACACGAAGAGCAGAAGGGCGAGGTGAACCTCCCTCCGGCAAGGCCCTTGCCGGGGCGGCCTCCACAGCCCCGGCAAGAACCTTGCCAGGGCAACTTGCCCGACACGAGCGGAGCCGCCACCCTTGAGCCCAAGGGTTCCAACACCATCAACCACTTCGGAACCGAGGCTCAGGAGGCACCTCCATGGTGGCATTCAGATCTTTGTGGAGACCAGAAGCACAGAAGACTAAATGACAACTAGAAGACAACGATCCTCAGCAAGATCCATGCCAAGGATAGCCACGAGACCCCCGACAAGACCCTTGTCGGGGACGACCACGATGCCACGACAAGACCCTTGCTGGGGCCCCGACAAGACTCTTGCCGAAAATATCCGCTCGGCCACAGCGAGGCCCACATCTGCCAAGACTCCTTCACTGTTGCCATCCAACTGTCAGCCCACCAGCTAGGCAGGCGCCTGCGTGGCAACGTGCAGCCTCTAGGCCGACTCGGCAGGCACCTGCGTGGTGGCATGCAGATCTTCGTGAAGGCTCTGCCATCGCACCAACTCAGCAGCCAGCCAACGTGGCGCTACACACCTCGTCAGTTCGGACGGGCGTTGGAGCCAGGCGAGGCGGCGACAGCTGGGACTAGCTTCCTCGCCGTCCCTGATAAAGCAAGAATGGCACGTCTGCAGCGCATTAAATGTGTTTGTCCTATGGTGCCAGGAGATAGACTCGACTACTTTATAGCTTTCCACCTCCTATGTGCCACTGTGGCAGCCCCTTTGACTATAAAAGGAGGCCCACAGCATACTGAGGGAGGATTCGGATTTTTTGGACCTTGCACACCTTGTAGCTAGTCCAAGAACACCATATAAACGGAAACCAGTAGGAGTAGGGTATTACACATCACTTGTGGCCCGAACCTGGAAAATCCCGCTGCGTTGATCTCTCAATCCCGCTCTTTCCACAACCCCGCTCCCGCCAACCGTAGCAAAAAGGGATTCCTCGTGATCCCGTAGGTGTCATTTCCCCGACATCTTTGGCGCGCCAGGTAGGGGGCGCAAGCCGTAGAACTCTGGTTTTGGAGCCGACGTGATGACTCTTTCATGGGGATGGCTCAAAGGGATAAGGTGACGTCGATCGGCCGCCCTTTGGTGTCATCCGCAACTTCGACAGCCATCCGCGTGGCCCCGGAAAGCTAAATGATGTAAATTTTTGGCTAATTTCATTTATATGAGTCTGTCCTCCTTGAAAGATCTCTTTCCTTGTATGGGAAACCTGCACGCAATGGGACCCTTCCACTATTGGCAACACCCTTGCCTCTATCTCGAGTACGCTCGACAGTTTGTGTGGCCACACTGAGAATGGCGAGGTGGCCTACCCGCTACTAGCAGCGCTCTTGTCATGTTTCAAGTCCGCTTGACAGTTCAAGCGACAGCGCTAGGAGCGGCAAGGTGGTTTGCCCGGCAGCAAGCGCCCTCCGGGCAGGGTGCTAAGGATCCGTCCTCAAAGCACCATGGCATGGGTTTACGTGCCGGCAGCCTTATCTCACCAAGCGTAGGGTGCAAACATACAAAGAAAGATCTAACGGGAAGATAGCATGCATGATATTGAAGTACTATAGAGTTATATTACATCAAATAATCGCTGCAGTCCTAACTTAAGATAAAACTGTCTTGGTCTTGAACTCATAGCGGCAACGAGAAACGGGGTGCCTAGTCCCGGCACTGGCCCTCCACCCTCTCAACTCCATCGACGCAGTTGATGATGGGTTTGATACGCTCCTTCAGCACTATGAGGTCCGCCTCCTCCGGCAAGCTCTCCAACACGTCAGCAAAGTTTACGGAGGTGTTCCACAACGCCACCTTGGTGAGTACCTTGGTCAGGGCGCCCTGGCAGAGCCTTCAGGACTCGTTCGCTAGATAAGTTGCCCGGTTGGAGCGGAGCTGCTCCAGGGCTCTGAGAACTCCCTCGAATAACAGGGTCAGCCTGGCATTGGGACTCACGTTCGGCTCTGGGAGGTACCTCACATTCGGCATCTACATGGTAGCCAGCTTCGTGGTGATCCTGCCAGCGACGCTGGCGAGGCGGCTGACCTAACGTTTTATGCTCTCTGCGTACTCCTTGTGTTCGGTGGCATCATCCCTCTGCAGCTGCCTCCCCTCCTCCAGGCCCTTGGTCAGGGTCTCTTCCCGGGCCCCGACCTCTGAAAGCGTCCCCTCAAGGCCCTCCAGCTTTAGCTTCAGGTCATTGATGGCGTCGTTGGCCTTGGAGAGCAGCTCGGCCTTGCCAAGTACTATGGCATGCGCCTCCGCCAGAGCGCCGTTGGCCACATACTTCTCCTCTGTCAGCTTCAGGACCCGTTCCTTCAGCCCATCCCGTTCCACCTCCAGCTCCGCCACCTTGCCGGCATGGACCAGGGCTTGAGCATTGAGTGCCTCCTTGTGCTTCTACTCCAGCTCCTAGGTCCGCTGCGAAAGAGCTTCTTGACCTCCTCATCCTTACCGCGGAGTATGGCGGCGAGCACCTCCTCATGAGCTACAAGGTCCTCCTCCTGGGAGTTCAGCTCAGCCTAGTGTTGGTGTCGGGCGGCCTCGTCCTTAGCGGCCTGTTCCCTCGCCGCCTCCTGGGCTTTCTCGATGTCAGCCTGTTTCAGGATGAGCTTCTGTTTGCGCTTAGCCAACAGATCCTGGCCCACTTTTAGTTCATCGTGGGCCTAGCGGAACCAGGCTTGCGTCTCAGCGATGCGCTCCTCGAGGTCCACCTCCGCTTTTCCACCGCCGCCATCCTGGACTTCACCTTCTCCAGGCGGGCACGGTGAAGTGCCTGGAGCTTCTAGAAGTTGATGCTCATGGCCTGAAGGAGCTGCTCCTCTTGGGAACCGTTGCCATCGGTGCTCGGTTCGTCAACAACCTCAAGCCCGGCGGCGGCGAGCGCCTCGTCATCAAACACCTCCCCCTCGGTTGGCGCCCTGGCGCTCGCCATTCCTGGGAGGTGGACAAACATGTCGTCGCTCACTTCAAATATTTGCTCGAGCCAGAGGCAGACGAGGAGGAAGCACTACAAAAAAAATACACTTCCGTGATGATACGTGTTTGTCACAGTAGGTCGCTTTGTTGTCATGCATGTACATCCATGACAAACTTATGACAGAATCAAGATAGTCATACCTGTGTTGTCGTAGAAGTGTTCCATGACATTACCAAAATTATCATCACGGAAGTGTCCACTTCCATGACAATAAATCATGCGTCACAGAAGTGCTTTCGTCAAGGGTGACCGACACGTGGCATCCACCGTAACAGAATGCCGTTAAGCTATCGGGCCGGGTTTTGGATCCGATAACCCGTTAACAGCCCAAACCAATGGGGATTTTCCACATGTAAAATCATCATTGGCTAGAGGAAACAGGTGTCGGCTCATCATTGGGATAGATGTCATCCACTCACTGGACAGAAGGCGCCTATGATACGTTGACACGTGGCATGGCCCAACAGTGGCCCATTCCTGTGAAAAGGCCGGCCCATTTGACTTGGTCAAAAGCTGGCGGGCCGGCCCATGGAAAGCCTGTTAACGGCATGTTGGCATATAGCCCATTTACAGCCTGCTAACCCAAGGCCCGTTATGCCCTATCCCAATTAGGCCCAGTAGCGTCATCTGGGCCGTCCAATAAGATTCCAGCCTGTTTTCACTTCTGGCCCATGTATAGCCCATGACGTCTTTCAGCCCATATGAGGCCCTTTGTAACTCTTGGCCCATTAGCGGCCCGTGCTGAAACTGGCCCGTAATGAACAGTGTATTACTTTACACCCATTAATGGCCCGTGGTGAAACTGGCCCGTAATGAACAGTGTATCACTTTATACCCATTAACGACCCGTTATTCCGTTGGGCCGTTTCCAGCCCAAGTTAACTTTCGGCCTTCTGAGGGCCCATTTATTCTTGGGCTCATTTGCAGCATTCGGTTATTTACGACCCGTTACTGTCAGTTTCTATTTGTGGGCCAAATTCAGCCCGTCGTTACAGTCGGCCCGTTTGTGGACCATTAGTCTGTTGGGCCATTTTCATAGAATCACCAAATACGGCCTATTAACGGCCCGTTATGGTCAGCCCATAAAACGTACGATTTCCATTAAAGGCCCGTCTACGGCCCATTAAAGGCTCGTACAAGACCCATAAATGAGCCAGCGGCCCATGGATCCTACGAGATGTACAAGGCCAATGGATCCTACGAGACATAGAAGGCCCATGGATCCTACGAGACGTAGAAGGCCCATGGATCCTACGAGACGTAGAAGGCCCATGGATCTGACGGCCCGTGAAGGGCCATGGTCGGGCGAATTGGCCCCCGTTTGAACGATATAGCATATTCAAAGAATTATCCTACTCAATACTATCACCTCTAAAAAGCCTACACTATTAAAACAAAGAGATCAAGGCATAGAAAGGTAGAATAATCCTACACTATACAATAAAGAAACTACAGCCGATTATACCCACTGGGCATTATGGTTCGGCACAGGTGATAATAAAGCATACACAAACAACAAATTACATACACTGGGCAAATACAGCTCATACATCATGGACGCGCATCAACTTAACTCCATTTGAACTATAATCTCTTCAGAAAATAGGATTCGCCGGATTCAGATAGCACAAATTTTAGTCTGCAAAATCTCCAATTCCTTCATGGTTACCTCAGTGTCTTGTTTCATTTTTTGACTCCTTCATCTAATACATGCATGTCTAGTCTTAACTTGTTGATTATACGTTGACAATCATGTACACGTTGTCTTGCCACCTCTAGTTGATGCACGAGAACATCAGCACATTCCAATTCCAATCCATAATTATTCGGTAACGGCTATGCCGCACTGCTCGCAGATCTTTTTGTTGATGTCACTTCATCCTGAAATGTTTCTGTAAGTACACATGACTAGGGCAAAAATATAGTTACAATAGTGAAGCGAACAAGACACTATTTTGTACTACATGGCAAAACAGGACTAACAATAATGTTACACGTCACTTTAAAAAAAATGTTACACGTCATGAAGCATAAGCAGGTGATATTTTAAAAATTATAAAAAAGATAGTCTGTGCAGCCTGCATACAGAAATCCCTATTAGCTCACCAGAGGAGCATGATGTTGGGGCCCAATCGAAAACACAAACAAGTTATAAATTTAGACAACACGTTGCATATAAGTAAGAAAGCAGTTGGCCATTATGTGCCTCAATTAAAGTCTTAGGGAGCATAATGAACAGCAGAGGGTTTCATACAAACATACTACAGCAGGCAAAACTATGCAATCATTAGCGTAGTATAAACTAGATTGTGAGCCTGATGCAATAATAGTTGGTTAATAGACTTCAAAGCTTCAGGCACACTTCGACAGAGTAATTAAATGGTAAGGCCTTTAATTATGTCAACTAATAGTGATACAAATACCGAACATCAGGCATGATTATTTGGGCATCTCATTAACCGAGGACAAATAAAGCAATTGAAAAGAGAAAAATAACTATGCCTGAAACAAACAAGGAATTGAACTGTTGAGATGCATACAGTGACTTACCTTAGCAAGTTGAAGAGGCCCAACGCAGCTCCTACTTCTCTTGCAAGGCTCCTTCCTAACATCTTGTACTTGGAAATCCTCAATCTTATCTTCATTGCACCCCCTCTACAAGGTGACACAAAGTAGTTACTCGTCTCCTTGGAAGATAAATATGCATACTTTCCAGTCTGTGAACACAAAAGGATGAGATTATAACAAAACAACACCACATAATTATGTCAACTAGTTACTCGTCTCCTTGGAAGATAAATATGCATACTTTCCTAACATACTTGCCTACTGTAGTGTACAGCCAAACCTTTATGTCACCTATGAGTAAGACAAGGCCCCACTACAGCATCCCTTAGTGTTTAAATCATTGACAAGCTCTGTTAGAGTGTTAGGTCAAGAACAACAAGTAATCAAATCAAACAGTCCTAGTATGGCTGGCTGATGCAAACAAGCAATTGAACAGATGTGTGAGCAAATCTTACATATCAAGAAAAGAAGCAAGGAAGGAGGCTTAAAGACCATCACTTGACTGACCAGATTTAAGGGGCATTTAAACATCATGTGCAACGTATGAACTAACATAAACATTGCATATTACAGATTCTACAATGGAATGCACATGTATTAGGTTATGCCATGTATGATGATACCTAAATGTACAGATAGCAGGCAGGAGTGATTCATCATTGCACGCAGAATTGAATTGCAGGTTAAGGGCCAGTTCGATTCCGCCGTTTCAGGGCATATTGTCAAAATAAGCCATAAAAGATGTAAAGAAGTCATTTTTGAGTTATGGGCTTGGGCTTAACTAATTTCGCTTTAGAGGGGGGTGTTTCGGGTAGAACCTCACTAAAAATTGAAGGGAATGGGAATAGTGAAATGACTTTGTTGTCTGCCTATATTACACTCAAAATGCAACTGCTGACGACCGTGTCACACCTGACCCTCAAGTAAAAACAAACACACAAGCATTCATTGCCCTGCCCGCTTGCATCTCCTCTCCCCTTTCCCTCTACCTTGATCCCCTGCCTGCAGCACTAAGGTTCCTCCAACAAGCCGTCGCCACTGGTGCACTACATCTTGTACTTTTTCATTGTGTAACTCTATCTGCAAGTTGACACGGCTAATTTCAGACATCTCTACATGATAGTACATTGCATATCCCTTGCGCATATTTAAACCACCAATTAACGATTGTCTGTGTACCATAAACTAGCCATGACTCTGTATGCTGGACTAGCAGGGACTCTAAGGGAGCCTAATGTAGTGCACTGGAATTCCTACATGCCACGTACGATTTTGTGTAATGTACTGCCCCTGTTCCTAAATATATGTCTTTGTAGAGATTCTAGTATGGACCACATACAGATGTATATAGATGCACTTTCGAGTGTAGATTCACTCATTTTGCTCCGTATGTAGCCTATAGTGGAATCTCTAGAAAGACTTATATTTAGGAATGGAGGTATGAGGTAGTATCATGTCTGACATCTACATACCTAATTTAGCAGCCAGTAGTAGAAATCATTGTCCACACAAAGGGATTACTGGTCGAAAATCATAGCAAAGCACGCTGGCAGGCACAGAACAATACAAGAGAGAGTGACACACTTACAAGATCATAGCAATGCCTCAGTCCACAATCTTGGTTGGCCAAGCTGTTAGATCCAGAAGAAACATCGTCCTTGTAGTTTTTGCCAGCTGCATACCAGGTAATAGCGACCAGTTAGTATATTTGAAGTACATCGGGCAGGTGATGCTGGACGGGTTTAAAGGTGACAAGTACCTAGGCCGTGGCGGGTGCTTGGCATCTCTCCAGACTGTGGGAATCAGGTTAGAAACGTCGAGGGTGATGACGCTGCGCTGGCTGTCGGTGTCCGGTAAGGAGATCTAGAACCGTCGAGTAGGGTGTTTGTGGAGCGGCTCCGGTAGGGTGGACTATGGTGTGGGCGAAGCGGATGTATGGCCGTGGACGAGGGCGTAGGTGAAGCTGCTCCGGTGGTTGGGTTAAGGATGGTGTCGATGATGTGGATCTGCGGCCGTGGACGGGGCGTCAGAAGCTGCTCCGGTGGTTGGGTTAAGGGTGGTGTCGACGATGCGGATCTGCGGCCGTGGATGGGGCGTCAGAAGCTGCTCCGGTAGGTTGGATGAGGGTGCAAGGAAGCGGATCTGAGGCCGTGGACTTGTGAGTTGGCAAAGTGGCCCCGGTAGGGTTGAGGAAGGTGTCGGCGAAGCGGCTCTGGTAGGGTTGAGGAAGGTGTCGGTGAAGAGGATTAGAGGCCGTCGACGGAGGCGTCGGTGGGGCGACTCCAGGGGGTGTGGATGAAGCGTCTCCGGTGGGGAGTACGAATGAGCCGCTGCAGATGCACGGGGGTTGACGAGAGTACCGGCGAAGCAGATCCGGCGCCGTGGACAAGGCCGGCATTGAATGGGCTGTGGTACAGTGGTGGATGAGCAGTCTACTTGTTTCTAGGGGAGGTGGGAGGGGTAGATGCGGCCGCAGAAGCAGATCCAGCAAGGTGGACGCCGCTGGCAGTGAATGGGCTATGGTACGCTGGTGGATGAGCAGTCTAGGGTTTTGAGAGGGGAGGGGAGAAAGGGCAATGAAGTACGGACGGCGTGATGTAAGATGCTCTGGTGCAGTGGAGTTAGTCGTTTTTGCGGGAGGGGGAGAGGAAATGGGGGTGCCGTGTAGTGGGGGAACCGGAAGTTACCAAAGCAGCCCCGACCTATCATGTAGATGAGGGCGGTATTGTAACTGTTGGTCTCCGTGCACCAATGACAAAAGGGGGATTTCACATGCTAAAGACTAAGGTGGCGGAAATTTTAGAAGGAGGCGGGAGATTTTGCCGCCCGCGAGATCGTTCGTATCCAGTTTCAACTAATTTTGGACCATGCTAGCGGGAAGGTCATGCTAGACTGTGTACACGGGGCACACGTCAGTAGTTAATAACTGGTGTGAAGTCCACCCCAGAAAAAAGACAATTACTCGGGATGATGCGCCGATAACTTGGACGTTCACACGGGCGCGACCAATCGTACGTGTGTAGTGGCGCGTTCACAAAAAAGGGATCGAACGCTCAGCCTATGTATTTCTCGTGTAAATAGATAATTTAGTGCCATTGGTTATTTACTTTAAACATAATGCATTGGCGTGTTAGTGTAGAGGCACACAAAAAGAAATGGATATTGTAGTCAGCTACTTAAAAGTGTTACCTCATATGATTACATAGCCTCCATTTCATAAATTGCGTACCCGTTGAATTCATATATGAATATTACATATATTACTTCAAAATAGAAACTTAAATCATCCAAGACTAATGAATTTGAATGCAAGAGTAACGATGGTGCATGTTCATGATAGCTGCATTGGTTGTTTGAAGAAACATCACTGTAACTTTGGCATGCACAACTAAAAAGGCTTATTTAAATAGAAAAAAATGTGATATGTGAGTGTCCAATCTTTATAGCGTTGAATCAATATTGTACCTTTGGCCACGATACGAAGTAGATATTGACTTATGTTCAAGCGATACACGTCCATGATCGCTAGATAGTCATACGTGAATGAATTGTGCAATCTCTCTCACATGCATACATCTCTCATTTCCCTGTGGGCATCAGAGTCACAAACGCGCACTTCGTGTATTTCTCTCCCTCCATCAGGGTTAAATTCGTCTTTCTACCCCGTCCTACAAGTCTCTCACACAGAAACACACACGCTCTCTATGTCTAACACGCCCACCCCTTTAATTCCGCCCACCCACAGCCACTAATGTCTCTCACACATATGCTATCTACCTATCCCTTAATATAGCTAGATATGTGTCACACAAACTCCTTCTCCCTACTAGCAAGATGCCCATGCGTTGCACGGAACATCAAGATGCATTTGTATGAGAAGTTTATCTTGTGGGAGAAAAGGATGAACGAGGGAATGCCTTATTTGCAAATGCGGAGAGGGGTGTGGGTATCTTTTTGCAAAATTGCCATAGTTTCCTTCCTGTCCGTCGGATATAAATTGGATGGCCTATATTGCAGGATGGCAGGAACACCATCATCACCAACTCTGTTTTTTATAAGAGTAGAGATATGTGAGTGTCACTGCCCCCCCACACACACACTTCCCAACACCGAAGGAGTAGGGTGACACCTCGATCTTGATACTAATCTATCAACGGGCCTCTCTCTCAAACGTACACACACACACACTACCCGCCATCGAAGGAGTAGGGTGGCACATCGATATTGATAATAATCTATCTACTCCTCTTTCAAACACACACACACACACACTCGCTAGTTGTGCCTCTGTGCCTACCGTGCACACTCTCGATACGTCTTTCTCTCCCTCCCCCCAACAATGACAGCAGAAGGGTGACAACTCGATCTGATCATAATCTATCAATTGGTTTCTCTCTCAAACATTGTGTCTCGGTGCCTCGCTTGGTAGCCCCCTCTATATGTAGACTTCTCGCGTGCGCACAGCTATAGTGACGGTGATGCTGAACCGAGTGTGCCTTGTTTTTACCGGCCTCATGTGATAGTTTTCACCCTGTTTTCTGTTAATTAACAAGGCAACCTTTTCTTTGTTACTACTAGTGAATCTGAAATCATTCGGGGCAGACATAAAATATATCACTTCAACCCAATTATCGCAGCAACTATTTTAAAAGAAATAAGGTAGCTGCCTGTGCGTTGCACGAAACATCAAGATGCATTTGTATGAGTAGTTTATCTTGTGAGAGTAAAGGTTGAACGAGGGAAGGCCTTATTTCCGAAGGTGGAGAGACTTGTGGGTATATTTTTGCAAAATTGCCATAGTTTCTTTCCTATTCGTTAGATATAAATCCGACGGCCTATATTGCGGGATGGCACGCACACCATCATCACCAACTTTGTTTTCTACTCCCTCCGTCCGAAAATACTTGTCATCAAAATGGATAAAAAGAGATGTATCTAAAACTAAAATAGGTCTGGATACATTTCCTTTTATCCATTTTGATGACAAGTGTTTCCGGACGGAGGGAGTATTTGTCTTTTTAGAGATTTCAACAAGTGACTATGACCGGACCTTACCAACATACTCAAAAAAGTAGTCCATAATTTTGATGTTACCCTCTTTTCTTGGCGGTGCAGTGCCATATGGATACCTCATAAATAAATAAAGTACTACATGATACTAATATATGATACATGGCGCAGGAGTACTAAGTATTATTAATACAGTTTTGCTAGAACTCATCTAGATGAGATATAATTTGGTCTCATTCATCTTTTATAGCCATTGGATGTGATGCTATATAAGATGCATGTGTGCTGACGTGGGTTGTATTTGTTCTTGTGCAACGAACTGACCACTGCATGTCATGTTTGATAGTCTCAAGTCATTAAAAGCATACAAGCCCCACATATCTTCTTGGTTGATTCCTCTATTTATGTCAAAAAATAAGAAACAATGTGAGAGTTAATGCACCACGCCTATGTGTTTACTATTTGGTTTTCGTAATATGACTTAATACTCACCTAGACGGAGGGAGTATTCGATTTGACAGTGGGCGGCGCAGTTCCCGATATGGCTTTAATGCAGACGAGGGAGGGAGTAGCAGTTCCCGATATGTTGAACGGCCAATGCATCCTCCTTCAATTAAGCATGAGGGAAGTAATGGGAGGAGGTCCGGGAAAAGAGGTTGCACGATGTGAATGCAACAGTTTGCCCTCATTGCCCTCATATAAAGGCGCCCCTCCATTCCAATGCATCTACCACATCGTACGCACCTAAGCATTTGCCTAAGAACCTACACTAAGCGCAAAAGAGCTCACTCCAGACCCATGGCGGCGATGCTCTTGAGCGGCCAGCGGCTGCGCCAGATGGTCCACGACGCTCGCTTGCGGCATGGCGCCGAGGATCGTCTCCAGACGGTGTTGGAGACCGGCTGGTGGATTGCCGCCTTCGACGCCAACTACGACTCTCAGTTGGACCAGATGATCGTTGCCACCAGCAACAAGTTCACCGTCCTCAAGAAGCTCGCGGACGACATTGTCGTACTCCTCCAGCCCGCGCGCCCGGGCTCCTCATTGCCTGCCACCCTAATCGGCCTCCATGGCCGAAACCTCTTTCAAGCACTGGTGGCCCTGCGACTGCCCGCCGACGCCACGAAGAATGTCCACCTGGAGGTCGTGCTCGCCGCGAGGCGCCTCGCCCTACAAGAATTCGTTGACCTACACATCCACATGTACGAGGAAATCGTGTACATAGGTATCTACAAGGCCGGTGAGGAAGCTACAACATTGGCCTTCCTCAACCGGCTGGAAGCCTTGGATGCCTTTGCTGAGAAGCACCTTGAACTCGCCACAAAAGCCGCCGCTCCTTAGCCGCCGGTTGGTGGCCCGGCGCAGTAAGTTGAGGAGGAGGAGGTCGTACGTTCGTGGATCAATCTTTCTTCTTGCCTTATGTAACCACCACTGTGATCGCATCATCGTGGCATTAATTCTTATTGTACTGTTGCATTCTCGTTCCAGTCAATACTGACATGTGCGATCCCTTTGCTTAATTATATGCATCACTATAACTAGTACTCCATCCATCAATTTATAAGTTGTGCTTACCTTTTCCATCAACTTCGTGCAACGCGCGGGCATCTTTCTAGAAACACTAGAATATGTCTATATAATCCGTATGTGATAGTCCATTTAAAATCTCAAAAAAGACAAATATTTAGGTACGGAGGGAGTAATATATTAGGAGTATATCAAAACAATAGTGATTTCTTTCAACTTTGTGAACAAATACTACTATTCTACTACTTTGGATCCATCGCAACGCACGGGCACATTGCTGGTAAAAGGAAAAGGCATGTCGCGTTCGCGTCGCACCCCCACACGCCCGAGAATCGGGAGTACAACACGGCCCGTCCGGCACGACACATAGCTTAGGGAAGGCGTGTTACCTAGATTTTTCACTTTCATGTGGGACCGCCGTTGAGCAAACCGACACCCCGCCCGCCGCCGGGTTGGAAAACAGAAACGAGGGAAAGATCTAGCTGTAGCACGGAAGCCAAGAAATTTGGTGTCAGACGGGGCTCGTTGATAGAGTAGGAGCATTCCGTACTAGTACTACTCCTACTAGTACCAAGTTTGTACTCCTAATACTATATTACTAGTACTACCACTATACAACTAGTAGGTATGTGCACGGCACAAGATCGTAGGAACAAAAAAGGGAAGATCTTGTTTTGGGTGATTTATCTTTTTTCCAATCAACGTAGTATGAATAATATGATGTGGGGGGCACCTATGAAGCTTATGTGGCTTGGTTGCATGGCTACGGAAGGTTAGAGAAAAATAAATAGATAATGTGTTTAGAGTGCACTCCACTAAATAGATATATATATACTTTGGATCCATTGCAACGGACCGGCACATCTATATCTATACCCCCTATATAGTGTGTGAAAAACTTTGAAAGTTGGTCGTTGGATGAAGCCAATCCGACGGTACAAAGATGGCAAATCCGAGCACTACTGGCCGTTGGATATCATCCACCAGATTTTGCCACATGTATAATCTAGAGGACTCCATGGTTGAACTTAATTCATGACTAAGGGCCTCTTTGATTCATAGGATTGCAGAAACACAGGAATAGGAAAAAAGTAGGATTGGAATGGCATGTTCATTGGATCCCTATAGGATTTGAGTTTGTTTGATTGTGTCACATGAAAAACAAAGGATTTCTTTCAAGAGGTTGGAGTGCATGTTAGAATTCCTGTGAAACGTAGTACAAATGAATCCTTCGGAAAATATTCTACATGATTCAATCCTACGAATCAAATGACCAACGTAGGAAAAATTCCTAAGGATTCTAATCCTTCAAAGATCCTATGAAAATCCTTTGAATCAAACAGACCCTAACTTTGCCATAAC
This sequence comes from Triticum urartu, assembly GCF_003073215.2. NCBI lineage: Eukaryota > Viridiplantae > Streptophyta > Magnoliopsida > Poales > Poaceae > Triticum > Triticum urartu. Next base: position 306,135,535 of record NC_053028.1, on the reverse strand, counting down.
TAAGCTTAGGCAAAGTTATTAGTTCTTCAAAACGAGAGAAACAAGTTGGCAAGCCTAAGGGAATCTTGCCACATTTTTTGAGTTTATGTCATGTGGGGCCTTAGTGTGTCTTGCCTAAGGTGTGGCTTGAATCAAACACTCTCCTAAGTTAATCAAACTTGCCTAACCTTACATTCCACCAGATTTTGCCACATGTTAGAATCCAGAAAGCTCCACATGTTAGATTTTGCTCGTCTATGTCACTCTTACTATGTAATAGTTGCTTCTGTTTAGAATGTCATTCTCGTCTGGATCACGAGAGTCTGAGCGCTGCAGATGGGTGCATTTTGGTGGTGTAGCAAGACTTCTTATGAACTATCATGTCTTGCTGTTTATGTCAGTAGTAGTCACTAGTCAGTGTTTGAATGTTGTATATATCGTTGTTCCGAACTGTTTATTGTCTCGAACTACTGGTGGTCTAAATGAGGGCATCACCATTCTCCAGTGTTCATAGTATATCTCCTTTTTTCAAGTTATATAATTTGAGCTCAATGTCTTTTCGATGATGTACACTTGTTTGGGCCAGTGAGGTGTTGTTGAATATGGGCCGAGTAGTAACACAATGCCAAACAGGTCAATTATGACTCTCAGGCCGGGCTCTCAAAAGATCCTGAAAAAAAGGCTGGGCTCTCCAAAAAAGAATGAATAAGGACACTTAGGCCGACATGTGGGCACCACCGGTGTTTTCATGCGCTTGCGTGCAGTAACGCCCCGAGACCGCTGTTCCAGGTGTCTTCTAGTTTTTCGTTGTTGTTGCCTTGTCATCACTTGCGTGTCGTGCATTGCATATCATGTCATCATGTGCATTTCATTTCCATACATGTTCGTCTCATGCATCCGAGCATTTTCCCTGTTGTCCGTTTTGCAGTCCGGCGCTCCTATGTCACCCGGTGTCCCTTTCTACATCTTCTCGTGTGCGGGCGTTAAACGTTCTCGGATTGGACCGAGACTTGTCATGCAGCCTTGGTTTACTACCGGTAGACCGCCTGTCAAGTTTCGCGCCATTTGGACTTCGTTTGATACTCCAACGGTTAACCGAGGGACCTTAAAGGCCTCATGTGTGTTGCAGCCCAACACCCTTCCAAAGTGGCCCAAAACCCACCTAAACCCCCTCCATCATCTCGGTCGTTCGATCACGATCGCGTGGCTAAAAACCGCAGCTCATTTGGAACTTCCTAGCTCCCTCTACCTCTATATAAAGGCATTCCCCCCGAAAATTTCGGATCTCTTCCTCCCCAAAACCCTAAAATTCCGCTCCCCGCGCCGTCGGACACGTCCGGAGTGGACCGGATGCGTCCGCCACCGCCTCCGCGCCAACCAGCGCCTGCCACGTGGCGCCCGCCGCCGCCGAGGCCCGCGGAGCCCGATCCGGGCCCCCGCGGCCCGCTCCCGTCGCCGCCGCGCCCGAGGGACGCCGCCCGACCGCACCGGCCCTTGTCCTCCACCGCTCGCCCGCGTCGGCGAGCCCCCACTCTGGCCGCTGCCCGCCATCGCCACACCACCGCACCGCCTTGCCGGTCGCCGCCCCGGCCGGCGTCGCCCCACTCTGCCCCGGCCCGCCTCATCGTCGGCGAGAGGAGCTCCGCCTCTCCCCCGAGCTCCGGCGACCTCGCCGTCTCTCCCTCCCTCCGGCATCCTCCCTGAGCTCCAACTCCGGGTGGCCATCCTCGAGATCCGCCGCATCGCTACAGTACCCGCTACAGTGTTCTTGATCCAGATCTAGATCTCGGTTGACCCCACACCCTAATTCCATATATTTTTGGCATACTTTGACGCATCATAACACATCATCCGTGGCTCCGTTTTGAGCGTGTAGCATATCAAAATGTTCGTCTCAACGAGTAAATCATTTCAAATCATTGCATCATTTTCATTTGAGCTCATATTGATGCCCGAAATGCTGTTGGAAGAGGGCTATGTGATGATAGTTTCAGATCTGTTTCAGCAAATGCACTTTTGTCATTTTTGCCATGATTAATGCGTGCATGCTATGATCCTGAGCTCTACATGTGTTTTGTAGAATGCCATGTTGTCTTTACAGGGGTGTATGCCATGTATTTTTGTGATCTTTGTGGTGACTAGCACAAGCATGCAAAGTAGTGTACTCAATGATGCTGATTTCAGGGACTTAGAACTTCACAAAGTCCTTGCCCTGTCATTATTTTTATGCCATATGTTCATGTTGTTTCCTCGTGATCCGTGCCTCTTTTGAGCATGATCAGTAAGGATGTTTTGTAGATAATGTTGTCCTCTATCCATCCATGTCTTTGTTTGCAATTATGGAGCACCTTATCTTGAGTCAATCAAGCTCTACTTTTGCTATAAAATGTTCCTGGCAGATTGTTAACATGTTTAGCAATTTTGTCGAGCTTGTTGTTGTTGATCCGTCCATGATATGTTGTTGCTCTTGACATGTCCAGATTCTATGCCATGTCTATTTTCTGGGTATATGCTTAGATTTTCATGCAATGCCTCGTAGTGTGTGCATTGAGCTCGTAAACATGCCTACTCGTTAACTGTTTTGCCATGTTCCAGTTTTTCACTAAGTCTGAATCTGTTTATGTTTTCGCTATGTTCACATGCTTGCAATTTTATTTTCTGATCCCTTTTGGCTTATGGTCACTAAGGGACTTTTGTTATATGATTTGATTAGCTTCCTGCCATGCCTTTCTTTGTCATGATATGTTCCTGTAGCATGTAGTTATCGTGCTTTAAACATTGCCTCCTGATGATAAATTCCTGACATGCTGTTCATTTCACCAAGTCTGAAACCTGTTATCTTTTGCACTTTTGCCGTGCTTGTTTGAACCTGTTATTGAGTGAATTAGCCGTAGCTCAGTGTTCATCTTTTGTCAAGCATCTTGAGTGGATCCCTTCCATGCATTTTGTTGCTATATGTGAGTGCAGTAGCTTATTTATCTTGATACATTAAGATGGTCTCGTGCTGTTAATCGCAGACCGGTGCCATATTTGTTTTGCTTGCCATTTGCAAACCGTGCATCCGATTCCGGTGATCTTTATCTCGATTTTGACCAAAATCAACTCCTCTTTCTAGTGGCACTATTGGATTTCCATGTTGAGTCCAGGTTCAATCATTCCTTTCCAAATCATGCATATGCACCCCATACCGCATCCCGCATATCATGCCATGTTCATGTGTGGTTTGTTTACTATGTTGTGTGTTTCTTTCCGGTGTTTCTTGTTCGGGTTGGTTCCGATAACGTCGCGTTTGTGAGGACCCGTTCGACTACGTCCGTTTGTCTTCTTCATGGACTCGTTCTTCTTCCTTCCGGGATCTCAGGCAAGATGACCATACCCTCGAAATCACTTCCATCTTTGCTTGCTAGTTGCTCACTCTTTTGCTATGCCTATGCTGCGATACCTACCACTTGCTTATCATGCCTCCCATATGGTTAAGCCAAGCCTATAACCCACCTTGTCCTAGCAAACCGTTGCTTGGCTATGTTACCGCTTTGCTCAGCCCCTCTTATAGCATTGCTAGTTGCAGGTGAAGATTGGAGTTTGTTCCTTGTTGGAACATGGATATTTTGTTGGGATATCACAATATCTCTTATTTAATTAATGCATTTATATACTTGGTAAAGGGTGGAAGGCTCGGCCTTATGCTTGGTGTTTTGTTCCACTCTTGCCGCCCTAGTTTCCGTCATATCGGTATTATGTTCCCAGATTTTGCGTTCCTTACACGGTTGGGTTATAATGGGAACCCCTTGACAGTTCGCCTTGAATAAAACTCCTCCAACAATGCCCAACCTTGGTTTTACCATTTGCCACCTAGCCTTTTCTTTCCCTTGGGTTCTGCAGACTCAAGGGTCATCTTTATTTAAACCCCCTCGGGCCAGTGCTCCTCTGAGTGTTGGTCCAAACTAGATCCCTGTGCAGTGCCCCCTCGGGGAAACTCGAGGTTTGGTTTTAGTTGTATGGAGCGCTCATCTGAGTGTGCCCTAATAACGAGATATGTGCAGCTCCTATCGGGATTTGTCGGCACATTCGGGCGGTGTTGCTGGACTTGTTTTACCATTGTCGAGGATGTCTTGTAACCGGGATGCCGAGTCTAATTGGATTGTCTTGGGAGAAGGAATATCCTTCGTTGACTGTGAGAGCTTGTGATGGGCTAAGTTGGGACACCCATGCAGGGATTGAACTCTTGAAAGCCGTGCTGCGGTTATGGGCAGATGGGAATTTGTTAATGTCCAGTTGTAGAAAACCTAAAGTTTATCTTAACTAAAATGCATCAACCGCGTGTGTAGCCGTGATGGTCTCTTCTCGGCGGAGTCTGGGAAGTGAACATGGTGTTGGAGTTATGCTTGACGTAGGTTGTTCTAGGATCACTTCATGATCATAGTTTGTCGACCGTGCTTTGCCTCCTCTTCTCACTATCATTTGCATAAGGTAGCCACCCTATATGCTAGTCGCTTGCTGCAGCTCCACCTCATACCTTTTACCCTACCTATAAGCGTAAATAGTCTTGATCGCGAGGGTGTGAGATTGCTGAGTCCCCGTGACTCACAGATACTTCCAAAACCAGCTTGCAGGTGCCGATGATACCGTACAGGTGACGCAACCGAGCTCAAGGAGGAGCTAGTTGAAGTTCGTGTTCATTATGTTGTTCCGTTTCCAGTTGATCAGTAGTGGAGCCCAGTTGGGACGATCGGGGATCTGTGTAGCTTTGGGGTAGTCTTCTTTTATTTTGGGTTCCGTAGTCGGACCTTGATTGTATCTGGATGATGTAATGCTTTATTCATGTATTGTGTGAAGTGGCGATTGTAAGCCAACTATGTATCTCTTTCCCTTATGTGTTACATGGGTTGTGTGAAGATTACCTCACTTGCGACATTTCTTTCAATGCGGTTATGCCTCTAAGTCGTGCTTCGACACGTGGGAGATATAGCCGCATCGAGGGCGTAACAAGTTTGGTATCAGAGCCTTCCCCGACCTTAGGAGCCCCCTGCTTGATCAAATCGCTGGCGTTGTTGAGTCTAGAAAAATGTTTTGAGTCTTTTAGGATTATATATATCAGAGAGTAGGATTCTTTTCATTCTCAGTCCCTTCGTCGCTCTGGTGAGGCCTCCAAATGTAGAGTTTTGACTCTTCTCTTCTCCAATTTCACTAAAAAAATTAGGATCACGCTGGTATCTTGGAATCGTTCCGACGGTTTTGTGATGAGAACATTGTTCTTGGTGCCTCCTGACATTTAGGGGTTGTGGCAGTGTCCCGGGGAGTTGAGCTCCGAGGTGTTGTCATCACAATTTTATCGTTGCAGTTCTGGAATACCTGAGTTTCGCCGACATCGAAAATCTCTTTTATGCAGTTGTTGGTGAGATAACCTCGACGCCACCCAGTACTGGGGCGGGAGTTCGAGAGTATTGCCATAACTCGTATAACAGATGCTTTTCGAAGGTTGAGGTAAACGATTTCCGAAGGTTTCTTGGTTATGTGTTGAAGGATGGATACAGCTGCATGTAGGATTTGCTAGTTTGGGTGAGATATTATGCTTCCCCTGTATCCCCAACACCTGATTGCATAACCGGAAAATTTCGGGAGTTTATAAGTGGGAATTCAAGTAGCTCTTAGGATATCTTTCCGACAGATGTACGATATGAAATTGGGGTTCGACGTCTAGTGGTCCGCCTATCCACGGTTGGTTTTACAGTGGTCTCGTTGTGTCTTAAAGAGTCCTTGGCTATGCTGACTCAGGGACGCTTCGTATGTCATGTGCACTGCCTTGCACATGATGGTGCTATACGATCGAGCCCGTGTAGGCCCCACCACGAAAACTTCGGACGAAATCTCTATCATATGTTTGATCCGGCTTATTCTGCAAGCCAATCTTTGGTTTTGTTTTGAGTTGTGGTATTCGAGTTGCTTCGAAGTCAAGAGTTGATTCCATACCTTTCCTAAGCGGTGTTCTCATATTCCTATGTGAATACTAATCCTTCTCGTTTATTGAGAATGTCATGTCAATCCTTGTCAACCGGTGTGCTTCAATTCAAGTTGATCCGATCATTCCTACATTCATGAGATCAATTCTCAATTCTTTCCAACGGTGTTTGTTTCATTCGTCCCAAGCTGCCTTTGTTTTTCCCCCCCCCCCCCCCTTTTTTTTTAAGAATCTGGGTTTTTTTTTTAAGTACCCTTTCATTGTTGTGAAGCCTTTCCATTTTTTCCGTCAATGTCTTATCCGATGATTTCTCATGAAGATTCTAACAAAGCTTCAAGTTCATCATTCTTCGTTCTTTTTCTTCTCCAGTGGTTTCAAGTCAAGCTTTGTTGATCGTAACCTTTCCTCATTTCAAGGCTTTCTCATGCCGGTGCAATTCTTAATCGTTCACGTCTCGCTATTCTATTGTCCCAGAGTGCTCAAGATATCTCAGAAGGCTTGTCTTTTCATTCAAGATTAGTTCAACCTATTTCGAGGTTGTTATCTCATTCAAGCCATTTAACTCAACCGGTGCATTCTCTCTTTTAAATCGTTCTACGGTGTTTCTTTTGAGTGGGCCCTAACCCACAGGTCTTTTTCCAGGATCTTACCTGACTCTTCTTATTTTCCCGAAGATATTCTCAAATCTTCTAAAGCTTGACGTAAGAATGAGTTATCATCAGTCAAATGCCTTTTCTCCAAGATCTTTCAAATTCTTTTCATCATTGGCTAAACCTTTCCATTCTTCATTCCGGTGTGCCCAATAATTCTTCGTATTTTTTTCTCGTCGTCATTCTCAACATTTGAAGACCGAAGAAGAATTTTACATCCATATCTTATCCGTTCTCTCAGAGATTTGTGGTTCTAGTTCGATGCCATCCTCTCATAGTTGTTTTTGGATTGTGAGAATTCTTTTCACCCATCCGGAGCTATTCAAGAGTCTTCTCAGTTTGATTATCCGGAGTCCATAAATTCAGGTTTATTCATTCTCATCTTTCAGTTATCATTCTCCAATCTTACCGACGCATCGTTCAAGTGATCTCTAATCAGTTTGCGATCTCTTCGTTCTCATATATCTAAATCCTCTCAAGTATCTTCGTTCTTTTTATAATTCTTCACGGTGTTTCTTTATCTTTACTTCGTTCATTTCTAATTCTTACGGTGGTTCATTCAAGAGTTCTCTTCCTTGGTTATCATATCAATTTATTCGTTCTTCCAAATCCCACCGGTGGTTCATGGAAGACATTCTCAAGTTTATGTTATCTTAATCCTTTCTTCGAGAATAAGTAGTGTGCCAAATCCATTGTTTGTCATCAATTTAATTGATGAAGGATAAGCATAATGTAATTCTTATTCTTGATTCGTCGAGTGAACTCAATTCCCTATTCCGGAGGCTCATCAAATTCCTGATTTCAATTGTTTTCATCTTCTCTTTTTTCCGGAGTTCCAACCTTTTTAAATTATTTCACCACAGAGATTCATCTAAAATCGTTACAAGGATTCACCTTGTGTTTCCAAATTCTCTTTCCTTCCATTTGATCATTCTTTTGTTAATGGAGTTCTTCATGAAGGTTCTACATGATGGTTCATCAAGGATTTATTTCCTTCTCGAAGTGTTCATCAACATTCTTTTCTAAAGAGCTCAAGCATTCTTCATCTTGCATTACGGAGTGCAAATTATTTCCACCGTATCATTTGAGGTGGTATTATGTCATTCTTAATAATTTGAGCTCATGTTTCATGATCCACATGTTGTTAAGAATGAGGTATGTTTAATCCATCAATCTCTTCTTTGGAGTTATCTTGGGTTATATTTCACCTAAAGCCTTCCCTAAGGATTGTTGCTATCTATGGTGCTTATAAAGGACCCAAGTTCTTCTTTATCCTCCCGTTGAAATACTTTCTCATCTCCTTGTTCGTACCAATCCAATTCTTTTTCTGTGAGTGGCAGGTTGTCACCTCATAATTTGAGATGTATTCGATAAGACCATATCAAGCTTATTCGTTTCGTTGTTGGTTTTCCAACAACTCCATTATAATTTTCTTGGAAGGGTGTTTTCCAAGCTCAATTGTGGCAGAAGTTGTCATTTTCTTCTCAATTCTTTCATTTCCAACGATCTAGCTTCTATTCTTTCTCCCGGAGGCTTTGTGATGTTGCTCTTTTCAATCATCATCTCGAATTGCGAGGATTGTTTTTCTTTTCATGCTTATCAATTTAACCAGAGTGTTGTGTCCTCTGCTCAAGTTCTTTTCTCCTTATAAAGTCTTGCATCTCTTTTCAACCAGAGTGTTGTCGTAATTGATCTTTATCGTTCCTTGTACATCTTGTTTCAACCGGAGTGCTTGTATGTACTTATTGTCCATTGCAACCTTTTTCTTATGTCTTTCAACCTACAAGGTTTCCGTAATGTTCCTTGTTCCTCTTTTCCAACGGAGTGTTTTCAACTTTGAACATCTTCATCGTTTTTCTTTCTTTCAATTTGTGTAACCTTTCAAGGATCTTTGGTTTCACTCCTTTGTCATAGAAGAAACTTAGTTTTACCTCTTCTCTTTCTCTTCCGTTTTTCCCTCCGGTGCCATTCTAGATCTCGGGACGAGATCCTCTCGTAGTGCTTGCGCGCTGTAACGCCCCGAGACCGATGTGCTAGGTGTCTTCCAGTTTTTCGTTGTTGTTGCCTTGTCATCGCTTGCGTGTCATGCATTGCATATCATGTCATCATGTGCATTTCATTTGCATACATATTCGTCTCATGCATCCGAGCATTTTCCCCGTTGTCTGTTTTGCAATCCGGCGCTCCTATGTCACCCGGTGTCCCTTTCTACCTCTTCTCGTGTGCGGGTGTTAAACGTTCTCGGATTGGAACAATACTTGTCATGCGGCCCTGGTTTACTACCGGTAGACCGCCTGTCAAGTTTCGTGCCATTTGGACTTCATTTGATACTCGAACGGTTAACCGAGGGACCGTAAAGGCCTCATGTGTGTTGCAGCCCAACACCCTTCCAATGTGTCCCAAAACCCACCAAAACCCCCTCCATCATCTCGGTCGTTCGATCACGATCGCGTGGCCGAAAACCGCACCTCATTTGGAGCTTCCTAGCTCCCTCTACCTCTATATAAAGGCATCCCCCGAAAATTTCAGATCTCTTCCTCCCCAAAACCCTAAAATTCCGCTCCCCGCGCCGCCGGACACGTCCGGAGCGGACCGGACGCGTCCGCCGCCGCCTCCGTGCCAACCAGCGCCTGCCACGTGGCGCCCGCCGCCCACCGCCGCCGAGGCCCGCAGAGCCCGATCTGTGCCCCCGCGGCCCGTTCCCGTCGCCACTTGGCCCGAGGGATGCCGCCCGACCGCGCCGCCCCTTCTCCTCCACCGCATCGCCCGTGTCAGCGAGCCCCCGCTCCGGCCGCCGCCCGCCATCGCCGCACCACCGCACCGCCTCGCCAGTCGCCGCCCCGGCCGGCGTCGCCCCGCTCTGCCCCGGCCCGCCTCATCACCGGCGAGAGGAGCTCCGCCTCTCCCCCAAGCTCCGGCGACCTCGCCGTCTCTCCCTCCCTCTGGCGTCCTCCCCGAGCTCCAACTCCGGCCAGCCATCCTCGAGATCCGCCGCATCGCTACTGTACCCGCTACAGTGTTCTTGATCCAGATCTAGATCTCGGTTGACCCCAAACTCTAATTCCATATATTTTTGGCATACTTTGACACATCATAACTCATCATCCGTGGCTCCGTTTTGAGCGTGTAGCATATCAAAATGTTCGTCTCGATGAGTACATCATTTCGTCTCATTGCATCATTTTCATTTGAGCACATCTTGATGCCCGAAATGCTGTTGGAAGAGGGCTATGTGATGATAGTTTCAGATCTGTTTCAGCAAATGCACTTTTGTCATTTTTGCCATGATTAATGCGTGCATGCTATGATCCTGAGCTCTACATGTGTTTTGTAGAATGCCATGTTGTCTTGACAGGGGTGTATGCCATGTATTTTTGTGATCTTTGTGGTGACTAGCACAAGCATGCAAAGTAGCGTACTCAATGATGCTGATTTCAGGGACTTACACTTCACTAAGTCCTTGTCCTGTCATTATTTTTATGCCATATGTTCATGTGGTTTCCTAGTGATCCGTGCCTCTTTTGAGCATGATCAGTAAGGATTTTTTGTAGATAATGTTGTGCACTATCCATCCATGTCTTTGTTTGAAATTATGGAGCACCCTAGCTTGAGTCAATCGAGCTCTAATTTTGCTATAAAATGTTCCAGGCAGATTGTTAACATGTTTAGCAATTTTGCCGAGCTTGCTGTTGTTGATCCGTCCATGATATGTTGTTGTTCTTGCCATGTCTAGATTCTATGATATGTCTATTTGCTGGGTCTATGCTTAGATTTTCATTCAATGCCTCCTAGTGAGTGCATCAAGCTCGTAAACATGCCTACTCGTTAATTGTTTTGCCATGTTCCAGTTTTTCACTAAGTCTGAATCTGTTTATGTTTTCGCTATGTTGACATGCTTGCAATTTTATTTTCTGATCCCTTTTGGCTTATGGTCACTAAGGGGCTTTTGTTATATGATTTGATTAGCTTCATGCCATGCCTTGCTTTGCCATGATATGTTCCTGCAGCATGTAGTTATCATGCTCTAAACATTGCCTCCTGATGATAAATTCCTGACATGTTGTTAATTTCACCTAGTCTGAAACCTGTTATCTTTTGCACTTTTGCCATGCTAGGTTGAACCAATTATTGAGTGATTAGCCGTAGCTCAGTGTTCATCTTTTGTCAAGCATCTTGAGTGAATCCCTGCCATGTATTTTGTTGCAATATTTGAGTGCGGTAGCTTATTTATCTTGATGCATTTAGATGGTCTCTTGCTGTAAATCGCAGACTGGTGCCATATTTTTTTTGCTTGCTATTTGCAAACCGTGCATCCGATTCCGGTGATCTTTATATCGATTCCGGTTCAATCATTCCTTTCCAAATCATGCATATGCACCGCATACCGCATCCCGCATATCATGCCATGTTCATGTGTGGTTTGTTTACTATGTTGCGTGTTGCTTTCCGGTGTTGCTTTTCCGGGTTGGTTCTGATAATGTCGCGTTTGTGAGGACCGGTTCGACTACGTCTATTTGTCTTCTTCATGGACTCGTTCTTCTTCCTTGCGGGATCTCAGGCAAGATGACAATACCCTCAAAATCACTTCTATCTTTGCTTGCTAGTTGCTTGCTCTTTTGCTATGCCTATGCCGCGATACCTACCACTTGCTTATTATGCCTCCCATATGGTTAAGCTAAGCCTCTAACCCACCTTATCCTAGCAAATCGTTGCTTGGCTATGTTACCACTTTGCTCAGCCCCTCCTATAGCGTTGCTAGTTGCAGGTGAAGATTGGAGTTTGTTCCTTGTTGGAACATGGATATTTTGTTGGGATATCACAATATCTCTTATTTAATTAATGCATCTATATACTTGGTAAAGGGTGGAAGGCTCGGCCTTATGCCTGGTGTTTTGTTCCACTCTTGCTGCCCTAGTTTCCGTCATATCGGTATTATGTTCCCGGATTTTGCGTTCCTTACACGGTTGGGTTATAATGGGAACCCCTTGATAGTTCGCCTTGAATAAAACTCCTCCAGCAATGCCCAACCTTGGTTTTACCATTTTCCACCTAGCCTTTTCTTTCCCTTGGGTTCTGCAGACTCAAGGGTCATCTTTATTTATACCCCCTTGGGCCAGTGCTCCTCTGAGTGTTGGTCCAAACTAGAGCCCTGTTGTATGGAGCGCTCATCTGAGTGTGCCCTGAGAACGAGATATGTGCAGCTCCTATCGGGATTTGTCGGCACATTCGGGCGGTGTTGCTGGACTTGTTTTACCATTATCAAGGATGTCTTGTAACCGGGATGCCGAGTCTGGTCGGATTGTCTTGGGAGAAGGAATATCCTTCGTTGACCGTGAGAGCTTGTGATGGGCTAAGTTGTGACACCCCTGTAGGGATTGAACTTTCAAAAGTCGTGCCCGCAGTTATGGGCAGATGGGAATTTGTTAATGTCCGGTTGTATAAAACCTAAAGTTTGTCTTAACTAAAATGCATCAACCGCATGTGTAGCCGTGATTGTCTCTTCTCGGCAGAGTCCGGGAAGTGAACACGGTGTTGGAGTTATGGTTGACGTAGGTTGTTCTAGGATCACTTCTTGGTCATAGTTTCTCGACCGTGCTTTGCCTCCTCTTCTCGCTCTCATTTGCGTAAGGTAGCCACCATATATGCTAGTCGCTTGCTGCAGCTCCACCTCATACCTTTTACCCTACCTATAAGCTTAAATAGTCTTGATCGCGAGGGTGTGAGATTGCTGAGTCCCCGTGACTCACAGATACTTCCAAAACCAGCTTGCAGGTGCCGATGATACCGTACAGGTGACGCAACCGAGCTCAAGGAGGAGCTAGTTGAAGTTCGTGTTCGTTATGTTGTCCCGTTTCTAGTTGATCAGTAGTGGGGCCCAGTTGGGACGATCGGGGATCTTTGTAGCATTTGGGGTAGTCTTCTTTTATTTTGGGTTCCGTAGTCGGACCTTGATTGTATCTGGATGATGTAATGCTTTATTCATGTATTGTGTGAAGTGGCGATTATAAGCCAACTATGTATCTCTTTCCCTTATGTATTACATGGGTTGTGTGAAGATTACCTCTCTTGCGACATTGCTTTCAATGCGGTTATGCCTCTAAGTCATGCTTCGACACGTGGGAGATATAGCCGCATCAAGGGCGTAACACGCACCGAGAGCATATTGGCGCGTGCTTGAAATTCATGCTACCTTTTCATCCGTAGTCTCCCGCCCCTCCCCCACCTCTGGAATCTCGATTCCTACTCCAGTTCCCCCCAATCCCCCTCCTGTACTCCCTGTACTCAAGCACACTATCATGTCACCGGTCAACGCGGACCTCCGAGCCAGAGATCCTGAGGTCCGTCCTGCCTTCGGTCGCTGCATGCTGTCGCTCAACAGTGGCATGGCAGCGCTTGACGACCAGTTTGCCGGCAAAGTGCTGATGGTAACCATCAACGACGAACGGCCTCCCGTCTCGCCGGATGACCTTGTCAAAGCTCTTGGCATTGCGCATGGCATCCAAATAAGTGACTTGCTCATCGAAGTCTGTCCGCCACCGGCTAATTTCTTCGTCAGGTTCCAGACAACTTTCGACTGCAGTCGTGTGTTCGAATCTTCCCGGCGTTTATTCTGCGATGGCGCGCTGGTGAGCTTTGATCGGTGGCACCCAGGATGGGGCTCGGTGCCCTCTGAGCTTGAGTTTTTAACAAAGCTTACCTTCCACGGCATGCCACGACATGATTGGAACAGCGAGTCCATGAACGAGCTTATCAACAACCTTGGAGGTGAGCTCGTAAGTATGTTTGTTCCTCCAGACAGCTGGGATCTGACGGTTATGGCATGGATGAAGAAGTCGTCCACCATACCGAAGGTGATTGGTGTTGAGATACCGGTGCAGGAACCGGGGTTGTACTATTCGTCGCCACCAAGGCCGCCACGGACCACGTTAGGGATGTACCTGTATCGAGTGTTCATGCATGTCGAAGAAGTGGTCAATCCATCAATTGAAGTCCTGCCTCCGCCGCTGGTGCCAGGATCCGTCGACGACGTCCATTACAAGAGTCAACGTCAGACTTTCCCCGTGTTGCTCGGAACGATGGATGGCACAGGGCCTACTCCATCGCGCGGTGGAGGCTACTGCTTCTTTGGGAGAAGAGGCAGGGCTGGCTGCCTGGATGTGCTCTAATTTGAGGTAACAACTTAATCTTGTCAGATACTAGTTAAATCCGAGCTATGGGTGTGAAGCACGGATATGCCAGTACATTTGATTGTGACCTGTTCTAATTTTGTACCTGAACTTTTTTTAGAAATGGTTGTACGTCAACTTAATGTGCTAGGAGAACTTATTGTGTTGTCTGTCTGTTTTCTTTGCACAACATTCAAGATATTTCCCCGTCATTGATAAAGATGATGAACCGTTATGTACGACTTCGTTGGTTTCAACATAGCCCTTCCCGTAGCGATCCACTGCTTCCATCCTGATTGTGCCGCCTGCGTGAAATTTTTGTATGCAAGTTCAGCGTGCTATGATGTTCTATATGATTGTGTTAACTATATAAGTTTTTACTGAGCACCAGCAATGCATATGGTTGAAAGATGTATTTACGAGCATTGGCTGATGGGTCTCTCTCTCTCTATCTCTCTCCCTCTCTCTCTCTCTCACACACACACACACGCGCGCGCAGACGCACAAGTGGGACCCGTTGAATTATTTATTTGCTCGTGACAGCTTTTAATTAGGTTCCACTATAATCTAACTTTTTTCTTAAGTTATTAATTGAGCTCAGTGACTTCAAAAAGTTGTACAGAAGCCTTGTTTGGGCCTTTGCGGCGTCGCTGAATGTGGGCTGAGTAACCATGTTAGGTTGTACTGTACTACACATGCCTTTTTCGGCTATTTTTTTAAATAATACATTTTGTTATTAATTTTCATAAATATTACGCTGGGTAATTTTTTTGAAAAATAATACACCATCCGCCCGCTGCAGGCCGACTGGGCCTAGTCGGCCTACAGCAGGCCGATTGGATTCCAGTCGGCCTACAACTGGCCGACTAGCCCCTGTCGGCCCACTGTGGGCCGATTGGAGCGAATTGGCTCGCTGTGGGCTAATTGTTTTTGCAAAAGTGTTAATCATGTATTTAAAAAATATGTGTATTGTGACCTCCTCCGCTCGCTGTGGGCCCACTATTGACTAAAAAATATGTTTTAAAAAGTATTAATCATGTATTTAAAAGTTGTTAAATGTGTGTATAAAAAATGTTCCTTATCTATACAATTTTTTTAAATGTGTGTATAAAAAATAGCTTTTTTTCAACATCAGCAATGCAACCGGGCCGACAGTTGTACACAATATCTGGGTCAACTTGTTATTCTCCGTCCCACTGGGATGCAAACTTTCCTAGGAGGTATGCATTAGGATTAACAAGAAAATGGACTTTAAGAAATGATAAATGGGATGTAATTATAATAACTGGACTGTTACTATGCACCAAACACGTAATTAGTTTGAAAAATATATTATTTTTGGAATTTGAAAATTTTAATTTCATTACTTGTTGCGCGCGCAATATTTCGTTGGATTTTAACGTAATACAACTTTATTTTGAAATTATATTTAACCTGACTAGAAATTTTGGATAAAAATATTTCGGATCCCATCAAATTGTGGGAATTTTTTTTGAATTCTGTTTTGAGCGGTTGTTTGAAATTATTAATCATTGTCCTAGCTAGAAGTTGGGCTGTACTTTTAACAAACTGTAAATGGGATGTACTAAATTCCATTAGAATTAAAAAATGGGTTGTACATTCTTACAAATCGCAAATGGGCTATATGTTCTCTGCCAAATCCGAGCTGTGGGCCTACTAAGTTGACGGTACCAAGGGCTTTGTCAACTTAGTCAATATAAACGATTCTAGCTGCAGTGATCGTACGATGTCCATCCATCGGCCGTAGTGCTTCTTCAACCTCTGGTCTTCTTGCTCCAGCCGCCCAAAGCAGCGTCGGTCATGTCGTGTGCTCCTACCTCCCGTGGCCGGCTGTGATGCCGCGGAGGCCTCACCGCCCCGTACTACTCCCATCGCTGGCCAGGCCATCCCTCTACTCACCCACACCCCGTGCTATTTTGCGGTGACGGCAGCCTCACACCGCAGCCGAACCAGTGAACCCTCGTACTCCTCTCCGCGCGGGCTTCCACTGCTGTGTCTTCGCTCCGCGTCATCCCCTTCCTAGGCCTCGCCGTCGTCCAGACCACCGCCTTGGTGCTCTCGGCGCGGCATCGTCAACGTGGTCAACAACCGACTTCCATCGGAAGAGTACTGTACGTGGAGAGGCTGACAGCTGGGTCCACGGCAGCCGCAAGGAAGTGCCTCCTTATTACGCGCAAAATAATTATTCCTCCACCTGACAGCAGGGACCCACCGGACGGGCCACCGTATTCACGAAAAAAATTATTCGCCCCCTGACTACTGGGACCCACGAGCTACATCTTCGCACGCAAGGAAGTGCGTCCAGAAAAAATGATTCGCCCCCCTGACTGCTGGGACCCACCAGCTACACCTTCGCACGCAAGGAAGTGCGTCCGGGCAAAAACAAAAAACAAAACGATTCGACCCCTGACTACTGGGACCCACCAGCTACATCTTCGCAGGCAAGGAAGTGCCTGACAGTCGGGACCCACCTGGACGAAGCGTACGTAGCGTTGTCATTCTGGTCGCGAACGTGTACGTACATACTGGTCGATGTAGAGGCACGCACTTGCCGTAGTAGAGGCGCACACGTATCGTAGTAGAGGCGCGCACGTAGCATGTAGACGTACGTACAGCGGCCAGGGTGCAAGAAAGAAAATACGGCCACGTATGTGTACATGCGGGCGGGGTCTCGAACGCCTACTCGCGCATACGTACGGCCAGGGCTCGTGTACTTGGCTGGGTCGGAACGAAGAAACAACATCGTCGTCGTGTTCATGGGGAGGCAATGGAATGCGTCGTGTTCATGGGGAGGCAACGGAATGCGTCGTGTTCATGGGGAGGTAACAGAATGCGTCATGTTCATCGGGAGGGCTTGGACGGAACAGGCGATGGAAACGAGGCCTGGCGTAACGCAGAACAGAGGAAACGGCCTTGTGTTCGACCGGCCACGTTCGAAACGGGATCCTGTTCATCGGGAGGGGTACCGCAAAACGGATGAAACGGACCTCCTATGGTCGAAACGGGGGTCCTGTTGATCGGGAGGGGTGTGGCGTACCGCAAAACAAAGGAAACAGACATCCTACGGTCGAAATGGCGGTCCTCTTGATCGGGAGGGGTGTGGCGTACCGCAAGTCGGAGGAAACGGACTTGTGTTGGAGCGCTATGGTCGAAACGGGGGTCCTCTTCATCGGGAGGGGTGTGGCGTACCGCAAAACGGGACTCCACGGGATACTGTTCATCTCCACCGTCGACCTCCTCCAACTCCACGGGCTCTTGTTCATCCAGCCTCCATCGCGTGCTACTCCACCGGCTACTGTTCAACCACCCCTCCACCGTCTATTGTTCATCCAGCCCTCCACACCACGGGGGCCTGTTCAACCACCCCTCCACCGTCTACTGTTCATCCAGCCCTCCACACCACGGGGGCCTGTTCAACGACCCCTCCACCGTCTACTGTTCATCCAGCCCTCCACACCACGGGGGCCTGTTCAACCACCCCTCCACGGGCACCCCTCCACCGTCTACTGTTCATCCAGCCCTCCACACCACGGGGTCCTGTTCAACCACCCCTCCACCGTCTACTGTTCATCCAGCCCTCCACACCACAGGGTCCTGTTCATCCACCCCTCCACGGGCACCCCTCCATCGTCTACTGTTCATCCAGCCCTCCACCACACCACGGGCTCCTGTTCATCCAGAGGCAATGACACCGCTCACTGTTCATCCAACCCCCCCCCCCCCCCCCCCCCCCGCAACGCTCACTGTTCATCCCATCGATCGGCTTCAGTTAGCAGCAGTAACGAAGGAATCGCTCGATCGAGTTCAGTTAATAGCCATCGATCGATCGCTCGGGTTCAGTAACGTGTAGCCTATAGTGCAATCGCTCGGGTTCAGTTAGAGCCCAACGCCTCGCTCGGGTTCAGTTAGAGCCAACGCCTCACACACACGCGTGTACGTGTACGAGAGGAACGCGCCTCGCTCGGCCCCCGACCTCCCACCGTAACCGGGAACTCCCCAAAATTTTCCTCCCCCTCGCTTCTACCACGGTTTTTTCCATCATGGACGGCCCAAAGAATGTCATGCAGCTGCGTCTTCGGCCCACCCAGGACAAAAAGCCCATTTTCTATCTTGATTTTTCTTCATAGAAGTAGGAGCCCACCACATCTATGATGATACCGGGTTTTGTCACATTTATCGTCATAGAAGTGTCATATGCATACGAATGTGTCTTTTTTTTGTAGTGAAGGTTGATCATCGACCAACCCCTCCCCGCCAGGCCCCTTGTCGGCATCCCCGGAAGGCCCCTTGTCGGCCTCCCCGGTAGGCCCCTTGGCGGCCTCTTCAGTGGTGGCCTTGGCGACCTCCTCGGCGGCAATCTTGTTGGCCTCGTCCTCGGCGTCCCTGGCGACCTCCTTGATGATGGTGTTGATATCCTCCTGGGCCGCTGAGGAAGGGCCTGGATACCAAGAAGGGGAATGAGATGGAGCCAAGACCAAGATTCAAAAAGATGAAGAAGGAACAGGGACGAGAAGCAAACCACTTACCCGCACCATGCTGGGAAGAAGTGGCGCCTTCCCTGCCTACTTTCGTTGCCAGGGCAGAACTACCAGCACCAAAGCTCGCTCCCTCCTCCACATGTGTGTGCTCGGTGGTCGA
Source organism: Triticum urartu (assembly GCF_003073215.2). Lineage (NCBI taxonomy): Eukaryota > Viridiplantae > Streptophyta > Magnoliopsida > Poales > Poaceae > Triticum > Triticum urartu. The sequence goes on along the minus strand of NC_053028.1, from coordinate 306,117,122 downwards.
TGCCCTTGCCGGGGACGCCCCTCTAGGTGCCATAGTCGAGGGGGCCGGCGTGTTGGGGGTGGCCCTCGGCGGCTCCTCCTGCTGTCGTTCTCCTCCTGCAAACCCGGCAAGGTCAACATCAAAGATTCACACCCCAAGGCTCATCAGTGAAGGAGTGAGTGGCGGACTCATGCTAGGGGCTGAAGCGAGGGCTGCGTCAGGGGCTGCTGTCCAGGCTGCTCTCCACCAACAGCGGCGTATGCGGAGTACCGGCCAGGGGCTTGTCACCCGCTGAGGCCTTGGCCCTCTTCGCCACCCTCTGCGCCAGCGTCTCTGTGCCCCCTTGAAGATGACACCAAATCAAAGGAAGATACCACAGGCATAAGGTTAGGATGTGATGGGGGCCAGAATACTTACTCGTCCTCCACCTCCTCCTCCGCTAGTTTCCTCTTCCTTGCCGGGCTGAAGGACCCAAGTTCGAACTCGGCCTCCAGGGTGCCGTCCGAAGGAGGAGGAGAAGGGGACGGGGTCCGGTGCCGCTTGGACGAGGAAGAAGGAGTTGCTGTCCTCTTCGCCACCGCGGCCTTCACCTCCTTCTTAGCTGTCGCGGCCTTCATTGCCCTTGTCTCATGCACGGGTTGCCCCTAGGCCGACTGCCGCTGCGTGATCCTGCTGGGTTGGACCGGCTTGCCAGAGGAAGCTCGCCGCAGGACGCGCCGCGTTCCCGCGGCCGAGGGATAGTTCACATCGACCTCCTTTTCGGACGACTCATCGCCCACGTCTTCCATGAGGGGAGCCTCATCACCAGCACCACTGGCTTTCCTGGCAGACTCCGCCCACTGGGAGAGCTCCCTCTCCTCCGCGGTCGCGTCGACCGCATCCTCCACGCCGTCAGCACTGCTGGCCTCCCTAGCGAGCGCCGCCTACGCCGCCCTAGTGGCGATGTAGTCCAGCTCCACCTTGGTGGTGTCCTAGATGAGTGTTGTGACCCGACCTCAGACGGTCAAGTCTCTGTCCTTCAGTGTCACCCCTGGATCGGTAATGCTGACACACACAGTACTCGAAGGATTTATAACAGAGTAGCAATCACACACTTATTACATCGAATGTCTCAAAAGAGAACTTATTACAATAAATATGGCTTAAGGCCATCTAGATAAATAACAGCGGAAGGCTGGGAAGATGAAATGAGTCCATCAACTCCAATGGCATAGCTGAGTGCATGACAAGCAACCTAGCGCACCTTACTCCTCGTCTGAAAAGTCTGCAACATGATACGTTGCAGCCCGAAAATGGGTCAGCACATGGAATATGCTGGCAATATAACACAGTAGAGTAATGAACAGTTAAATGTTATCACTACAATGCATATATGGCTGGTGGAGGCTCTAAGGCTATATTGTTTTTGCGAGAAGCCAATTTTTCCCTACAACAAAGGAATACATTTTATTTAACTAACATGGTGGTTGAAACATCATTGAGAAGGTTCCCCCAACTCATTCCCAATTAATGTATTCATTATCAGCCCAACAATTCAATTTAGAGTGATGAGATCAAATCAATAATTCAAGTACTAGATACTCAAGATGTCCATAACCGGGGACACGGCTAACCATGATTAGTTTTTACACTCTGCAGAGGTTTGCGCACTTTTCCACACAATACTCAATCTCCTCCATTGGATTTCTCGCACTACATGGTGTTTGAGAGACGGATGACCGAGAAACAGTCTTTCAGAAGCATTAACTCTAACCCTGGGTAGACAGTACCAACCTACATCCCCTACATCTGCTAGCCTACCACTGGAAGAGGTCATGCAACTTACTCAACTATGCTAGAGCCCATAATAGCTTGTGGCTGCAAACGGAAGTTTCTAGCATGAATAATCTTATGATCCCTTTGAGCCTGGGTGGCGAACCATAGGATGATCACACGGTTACTCCGGGATATCCCAGGACAACACTGGATTCTCCAGGTGCTCGCAACCAATACACCCAGATGTGTATTTAAGTAGCCACCTTAAGTTAACCATTAATTAACAATCTCACATCTGTCATGGATACACTCAAACCCAATCCACGTCTATGAGCATAGCATGGCAATATAAGCATAGCGTACATGTAACTCCCAAGCGTTTGATAATAAAAGGGCCATAGGTTCTATCTCATCAACTACTTCCCAAAACCCACAAGTTAATCACATCCTAATCATGCAGTGTTTGAGGGCTTGCAACTAATGCATAAAAACTGGGTATGAAAAGAGTATGATCAATGTGTTACTTGCCTTGTTGACGATCTGCAAAACCTAGTGACTCGTAGTAGCACGCTTCGCACTCTGGGAATTCTATCGTAAACAAACAATAACATACATAAGCAATCAAGCAAAGATGCACGGGTAAAGCTCAAATAGGAAGATCTAACCAGAAAGTTCAACTGAAGAACTCCAGTTTGCAAAAAGAATCAAATCAAATGGAGCAACGAAACTCAAACTACGAAAGAAACAAGATCCGTATACTAATCTGTACTAAAGTCAAATTTTACAGTACCAAAATCTTGTTCAAGTTGGTTAAACAGAAAGAGGGCTTCGAGACGAAAATCTAGGCGCTTGTTTCACCTGATTTGGATAAACGAGCGAAAAGATGGTTAAACAGAAATCTCGATCAAAATTAATCGTGTACAAACCCTGGAAAATAAAATGAAATGAACAAGCTAACGAATGAACGTTCGCTGTCTGCGGCTAACTGACGAACCGCGTTCATTAAAACGAACGTACGGATGAACGTCCGCTAAACAGCTAAACCGAGAAAAACCGAACCGATTCTTAAAAAACGAATCTAGGGTTTTATAAAAAAACCGAACGGTTCTACCGTTTAGCCGGAAAAGACCGGCGGCGGCGGATCCGGCGAGCGGCAGCTCCGGCGGGGCGGTGGTGAAGCGGCACGGTGGCGGCGGAGTGGCGCGGCGGTGGTGGTAGAAGGCGGCGGCGGCGCGGCTGCTTCAACGGTGGCGCGGCGCGGCGATGTGGGGCAAGGCGGAGTGGTATTTAAGAGGGGAGGGGGGGTGGCGTGGGGGAGGGGCAAGGTGGCGGGGTGCGGTGGAGTCGGCCATGACGCGACGGCGTACGAGCGGTGGACTCCCGCTCGTGGTCGGGGTGACGCAACGCGTGGGCCGGCTGGGCTTTCGGGCCAGTCGGTCCGAAGCAACTTTTTAAATAAAAAAACTGATTTTGCCAAAATAAAATCCTAGAAAATAAAATAAAAACTAAAAATACCAAAACAAATTTTCACCATCTAAATAGAATATTTAGAACAAAGTGAACATTTTCTTGGCCTAAAATGCAATTTTTGGAAAATGTATTTTTTCTAATTCAAATAAAATAGCAATAAAATCCAAATAAAATTGTTTATTTGATTTTAATATTTTTCCTCCAATATTCCTTTTATTTTGGAGAATTCATATTATCTCCTCTCATATATTTTAATATGAAATATTTTCGGAGAGAAAAACAATTAAAACCAAAGTGATCCTTGTTTTGATATTTGATAAATTTTCAAATAAGAGAAACGTGAAATCCCCAACTCTCTCCGTGGGTCCTTGAGTTGCTTAGAATTTCGAGGATCGCGAAACGAACGAATATGATATGCATGAATGACCTATGTATAACATTCCAAATTGAAAATTTGGGATGTTACAATCCTACCCCCCTTAAGATGAATCTCGTCCTTGAGATTCGGGTTGGCTAGAAAATAGGTGTGGGTGGTCTTTGCGTAGATCATCCTCTCGTTCCCAGGTGGCTTCATCCTCGGTATGGTGGCTCCACTGAACTTTGCAAAACTTGATAACCTTGCTGCGAGAAACTCGGCTGGCAACCTCGAGAATCTTAGCAGGTTTCTCCTCATATGTCAAATCACTATATAACCGAATTGCTTCCAGGGGTACTGTATCTCTCAGGGGTATATTGGCCATCTCTGCATGGCACTTCTTCAACTGGGAAACGTGAAACACATCATGAACTCCTAACAGTCCTTCGGGTAACTCCATCTTGTAGGCAACCTCTTCCATGCGTTCCAAAATACTGTACGGTCCTACAAATCTCGGGGCTAACTTTCCCTTAACTCCAAAATGTTTAACTCCTCGTAGTGGTGACACACGGAGATATGCTCTGTCTCCGATTTCATAGACTACCTCCTTACATTTTGAATCTACATAACTCTTCTGCCTGGACTAAGCTACCTTCAGTCTATCTCGAATCATCTTAACCTTCTCTTCTGACTCTTTAATCAAATCCGGTCCAAACAACTGACAGTCTCCAACTTCATCCCACATCAATAGTGTTCTGCACCTCCTTCCATACAAGGCTTCAAAAGGTGCCATCTTCAAACTAGCTTGGTAGCTGTTGTTGTATGAGAACTCCGTGTAGGGCAAATTATCATCCCAGCTAGATCCATAATCTAGCTCACAAGCTCTCAACATGTCCTCCAGAATCTGATTGACTCTCTCAGACTGTCCATCAGTCTGTGGATGAAAAGTTGTACTGAACTCTAGCCTGGTACCCAAAGTCTGGTGCAGCTGGTGCCAAAACTTTGAAGTAAACTGTGTTCCTCTATCTGATACAATAGTCCTCGGAACTCCATGCAGACATACGATCCTGGTCATGTATATCTTGGCCAACTTCGCACTAGTATAGGTGGTTTTCGCTGGGATAAAGTGAGCCTGTTTGGTCAAGCGATCCACTACTACCTAGATAGAATCGTATCCCGATCGGGTCCTGGGTAATCCGGTGATAAAATCCATGCCAAGCTTATCCCACTTCCATTCGGGTATCGGCATAGGCTGCAGTAATCCTGCTAGCTTCTGATGTTCAGCCTTCACTCTCCGACATACATCACATACGGCTACATACTCGGCAATGTCGTTCACACCTGTCCACCAGAAACGCTCCTTCAAATCGAAATACATCTTGGTGTTTCCAGGGTGTATCGAGTATGGCGAGTCGTGAGCCTCCTGAAGTATCAACTTCCTGATCTCCGCATTATTGGGCACGTAAACACGGTCCTCATACCACAAGGTGTCATGCTCGTCCTCACGAAAACCTTTGGCTTTTCCTTCACTCATCTTCTCTTTTATTTCAGCAATTTCCTTGTCATCCTTCTGAGCTTCACGAATCTTTCCCAACAATGTAGATTGAACTTCCATCGCCGCACAAAAACCTCTAGGAACAATCTTGAAACATAGTTCCCTGAGATCGTCAGCTAACTCCTTTGGCAAACCTCCTATTACTAAGGTATTAGCATAACTCTTCCGGCTCAAAGCGTCCGCTACGACATTGGCCTTCCCTGGATGATAGTGCAACTTCATATCAAAATCCTTTATGATCTCCAACCATCTCCTTTGCCTGAGATTCAACTTCTTCTGTGTGAAAATATACTTCAAACTCTTATGATCCATGTACACATCACAATGATTTCCAATAAGAAAATGTCTCCAGGTTTTGAGTCACCACTAGATATCCCATTATAACCGAGGGTGCAATTAACGTCGATTATTTAAGCTCACCGTCAACTAAAGTTATAATCGACGGTACACCGTCAGCCATCTCCCGTCGGCTATTCTTCGTCGACCATTGCACTAATAACCGATGGTACCGTCGGATAATTTCATGGCCAGCGGTTATAAAGCCGACGGTGAGCCGTCGACCATATTTTGGCCAGCATACTACTCAAATTACTTGACGAAACTCATAGCCGAAGGTCCCTCGTCGGTTATTTAATTTCCGACGGTGCTTGCTTCCTGTCGGTTTTTGTAATAGCCAACGGTTTATTTGACCCATCGGGATAATTAATGAACAAGGGGAATGTCAAACCATTGGTTAATATGATTACTGATTCCCGGTCATTGGCTATTAGTAACCCCTCACGAATTGCTTTCCCCAAGTGGTGTTGCATAACATAAAAGTGTGATTCAGCACGCCAATATTTTTAATTTTTGGCATTTCAAATACATACACAATCACACATGACCAAATAACATGTATTATATTTACCAAGACTTGTGACCAAGTGCGTACACATAGATCATCAAAAGCCTAATGTGTTTCATCCAGAATACATAGATCATAATGCCAAACAAAATACTCCATACATGTCCGAACAGTTCTCATAACCTAAATTGTCGTAACTTTTGGAACTTCACTTTGTTGCATGACTATGCAGCTCGTTCGACTCGCCACCATCATCACTATAGCGATCATAATTCTCATCACTATAAGGGTCAAAACGTTCATCGCTATATGTATCATCTCCTCATGGAGTAGATATCATCCACATCCTCATTAATATCGTGATCATTCTCACGGCTCGGACTGCCTCCGGTGTTGCTTCCCACTCGCTAAGAACTGATAAGAGTAGTTGTCAGATTAGGAAATGAATGGAAAAGTTGAAACACATAAGACGACTCCCATCTCAAAATTAATACATGGAAAGAAAAAAGGAACATTACTACATTTATATCCTTTTATTCTAAATGTTGACATAACCAAGTGAATATAAATTGAAGTAGCAAAATATTGTTATCTAGCATGCAAAGTAATTGAATGTATGGGAGCAAGATGTAATTAACAAGAACAAGCAGATGACAAAAGAGGTAAATGAAAGAAGTGCCATCCCTAGCGGGAATACATAATGTGAACTAGAACCCTATGCTCTTAGCGCCACAAGAAAACTGGTGCCTAAGCACAAGCTCCCATACTATAGTATGGATGTTTGAAGTACATTTCTGATAGTCAAAGCACTGTTTAACTATGTTATAAATATTTAACATTACCATATAGGTTTCAATGCATGTGTCTACAGGCCAAGTTTTTCCTGCTACTAAATCATAGATAATGTTATATATTGTACAATAGTTGTGGGCTTCATAAATAATTTAACAGTGGCTAAAAAAGATAGCACAAATGCTAATGTACTTCTATTTGAAAAGACATTTACGTTAGCAAGCTGATCCTGACCTTTTGTTTTCTTCATATGTAGTTAAATCAAGCAATCTCCTAGTGTGCATCTCCAAGACTAAAAAAGGAAGGCCCATAAATGTGAATGCTCTTTACAAATCTAAGTACAGAGAACACATGAACAATGCCAAACCTGAGCAAACAAAATGACCATACATTCTAGTAATATTTTCTGAGTTCAGAGGACAAAAATCGTAAGTGACATTCACACAGACCCTACAAGTGAATGTATGCCAGCTATGCACATCAAAAAATTCTTACCAAGATGGCACCACCGACGAGGCCACCATTGGTAGTCGTGCATTTGACATCATCTAGCTCATCATAGAGGAAGACAGAATTCTGGTCATTCGGCTGGAGCTCGCCGATGAAGTCGGAGACGGACGTCTAGGTTGTTGATGCGGGGGTGCCGACCCTGCGCAATCCTTCACCTCTGGCTGTAGTCAAAGTCGAGGTCGGCTCTCGTGTGAGCTGCAAATAGTTCGTACAACCTGAAGTCCCTAACATGAATACATAAAACATGAGAACCAGAGGAGGAGGGGAACTGGCCGGAGTTGCAACTTGCAAGAGAGGAACATACCGAATCAGCGCGGCTATCTCTGTTGTCGCCCCAAGATGAGCTTCCACCGGATCTGATAGCCAAACACTACTGCTGGGTCCCACCATTTTGAGGCCACCAGATCCCATCTGGCCTATGTGGTTGTCGCTGCTGTTGGTGACGGTGGAGCTCAAGGCTGCCGGATCTACGGTAGGCGTGCGCCAGCTCTGGCAACATGTTCAAGGAGTGGTGGGCTAGTTAGGCGCCGGCTCTGGTTAGTTGCGGCAACAGCCGGGAGGTCCTTGGAGAAAGGCGAGGGAGGTGAGAAATAGCAGATGGAAGAGGAAAACGCTTAGCTAGCGGTTTGGGAGAGACGAGGGAAACGAGGAAGGTCGATCGCATGATCTGAAGATGTGGGGAAAACTGGGAGTACCAACTAAAAAAATCTTGGAGGGAGTAGTGACGGCTTCGCTCGCTCATGTGGCCAACTTTAGAACATAATATTTGTATATTCTTTTGGATAAAATTCATCTAAACAAAACTTTATATTTCTATTATTAGGCTTCTAACTTACTTCAATTTTGACATTTGGAACTCGCACATATTCTTATTTTGCCACAATAACATACCAATGTGTTGGCGCACATCTTTGCTCATGATGTAGCTCAGCATGGTCCGATCCCATGCAACCATATAACTAGCATGTTATTGATGTCATGGTGATTTTTTTAGCCATGTCACTTAAAAAAGAAAAATATCTAAATCAACGAACTGATGGCGCAAGCGAGATAGGATGCCTCACTCGCGATGCACATGCTGGTGGGGCCCATGCACTACCTTCCCTTTTTCCTTATCCATTGGAAAAACTCACCCAGCCATTCGTCCATCGATCTCGCCCGTGGCGGCCTCCTCCTCCTTTTTCCAAAAGCAAGTACATCGCTTGATTCTCAACAATGGTTGCCTTTTCCTAAAATATTGGACCAAATGAACATTGTTTTACTGGCTAGCACAACAAGCTTTTTTCCTCGGCAATGGTGCGCGGGGGGGGGGGGGGGGGGGGGGGGGGGGGGGGGGGGGGGGGGCTGATCTTATGGTTGGGAGGCGACACATCAAATGGTGCGGGATGCAACCAATTGGGAGATCGCGGCGATCGACCTATGCAAAGTGTTGTCTTTAAAACAATATTGATCCTATTTGTTCTTTTGGACAATAGTTTATATAAATAGGACTACCTACTTACTATTTTCTATGGTTTCTCACATAGTACCATTTTTTATTTCAATATACCGAACTTTTTCTTATTATAATTCAAGATATTAATTAGTACTCCATGACACATGTTCATTTAATAAAAATGCGGAGACTCATATCCTTCTAGAGTGTGCAGATGTATTTAAGAAAAATGTGGAGGTACCAAGTCACAGAAGGACTCATAACTAAAAAGTAGCTAATAGTCCCTTCTGTTTACAAAGACGTCCCTAGAACAATGATGGAAAACACGGTATGTACAAGCACAACCTAACAATTGTCGAGGATGACCCACTTGGGACGGCAAGACCTCTGTGACTCCTTGTCGCGAGCTCCTTGGAGAAGCGGCGATGCCTACCTTTTACCTCCTTGGTTGGGAGGAAGATGAATGACCATCCTTGGGCCACAAAAAGTGGAGGTGTGGTCAAGCCAAACAACACCCTATTGTAATAGTCGCATCAAAGCATCCCACATGGATGAGCCTATCCCAATCTAGAACTCAATATTTTCCCACTTTGTGTTTGCCATGCTAGAACCTAATTGTTAGAAATTTACTTATATAGAAATTATCTGGAATATAACCATACATTGTTCCACATGTCTTCGTGCACTGAAACATATAACCGAGGGTGAAAATCAACCATCGGTTATTGCTATCCCCCGTCGGCCATTTCCAGTCATAGCTGAGAGTTTTGTTTTGACCATCGGTCATTAATTTATATTGTCGGCTATTACATGTAATCCCCGTGGGTATATCCATAACCGTCAGATATATCAATGAACCTTCGGGAATTAAATTGGATATCCGAGGGTTAGGTTTTCCCCATCGGTAAATGCAATACATCGTCGGTTATTACCAGTCATACATGTGAGTTGACAAAAACCGTCAGCCATTATCACCATCGTCGGCTATTACTGTCAAGGCTGACAGCCCTTTGGCTATTAGATTTCACCGTCGGAAATATGGGGATTTCTAGTAGTGAGTGCATGCACTACGGCTGCTAACTCCAAATCATGCGTGGCATAATTTAATTCATGCGGTCGAAGCTGTCATGAGGCATACGAAACAACTCTTCTGTCTTGCATAAGTACACTTCCAAGTCCTAAGTGAGACGCATCGCAATACACTTGGAAATCCTTACGTATATCTGGCAGAATCAGCACTGGGGATGTAGTCAAACGTCTCTTGAACTCCTGGAAACTTGCTTCGCATTCTTCAGTCCAGTGGAACTTGGTGTCCTTCTTCAACAATGCCGTCATAGGCTTCGCAATCTTGGAGAAATTCTCAATAAATCTCCGATAATATCCCACGAGTCCTAGAAAACTGCGGATCTCTCCAACTGAGGTGGGTTCCAACAACTCAGTGACTGACTGAACCTTAGTAGGGTCTACTACTATACCTTCTCCTGATATAACATGTCCAAGGAATCCAACTTCCTTCAACCAAAACTCACATTTGCTGAACTTGGCGTATAACTGATGTTCCCTGAGCTTCTCGAGAACTAAACGCAAATGCTCCTTATGCTCCTCTTCATTCTTCAAGTATACCAAGATATCATCAATGAACACCACGAAAAACTTATCCAAGAACTCCATAAATACTTTGTTCATCATGCTCATGAAATAGGAAGGGGAATTAGTCAGTCCAAATGACATAACCGTATACTCATATAACCAGTACCGTGTGGTGAAAGCTGTCTTAGGTATATCCTGTTCTCGAATCTTCAGCTGGTGGTATCCTGAACGCAGATCAATCTTGGAAAATACTTTAGCTCCTTGCAACTGATCAAACAAATCATTGTTCATCGGCAGTGGGTAATTGTTCTTGATCATCACTTCATTCAATGCGCGATAATCAACAACCATTCTCAAAGATTTATCCTTCTTCTCAACCAAGAGCAATGGGGCTCCCCATGGTGATGAACTTCGTCGAATGTAACCTTACTCCAATAACTCATTGATCTGCTTCTTAATCTCCTCCACATCATTCACGGGCATCTGGCATGGTCTCTTCGATATTGGGCCGGTGCCTGGCAATAACTCTATTAAAAACTCAATGTCTCAATCCGGCGGCATGCCTGGTAATTCCTCTGGAAATATATCCAGATAATCCTTCACTACAGGCACTTCTTCCTGAACAACTCCCATGAGGGATTTTACGTGAGTACTCTTAGGAGTATGCCTGGATACATACTTAATCCTTTTTCCCTCCGGGGTGGTGAGTAGAATTGACCTACTAGCACAGTCAATGTTTCCTCGATACTTCGATAACCAATCCATTCCTAGTATCACATCCAATCCTTGTGACTCCAGAATTATAAGGTTTGAGGGGAAAACATGGCTACCAATGGTTAAGGGTAACCGATCGCACGATCGGCTGACCATATACTCTGCACCGGGTGAGCTCACTAGCAAAGGTGTCCTAAGGGCTAGGGTGGGTAACTTAAACTTCTCCACAAATCCCCTTGAAATGTATGAATGCGATGCACCAGTATAAAAAAGAACGAGAGCGGTAAATGACTTAACCAAAAACTTACCGATAACTGCATCTGGCTGCTCCTCAACCTACTCTACGCTCACGTGGTTCACTTGTACCCTGTTGGAAGAGTTGGGCTTATTCCCAGAGCTTCCATTACCATTACCATTCTTTGCGTCAGGGCACTCAGTGGCATAGTGTCCAGTCTTCCCGCACTTGAAACAAGTAATGTGACTCAGGTCCTTCTTGGCGGGCGTTGTTGGGTTAGAACGGTTCTGATTGCTGCCTGCTCCATTCCCGTTTCCATTCTTGGGGCCACTGTGGTTATGCAAACTGCCTCCATTGTGGGTATGTCCTCCATGGTTATGGGTAAATCCTCTAGAGTTTGGGGTGAAACGAGACTTCTGCTGAGCTCCAGAATTGTACTTTCCTTGTCCATACTTCCTCTTGCGACTCTCAATCTGCTACTGCTTCCCTTCAATCATAAGAGCCTTGTCTACCAGCTCCTAATAGTTGTTAAATGTTGCCACCATCAACTGCATGCTTATCTCATCATTCATCCCTTCCATAAACTTCTCCTGCTTAGCGGCATCTGTGGCCACATCATCAGGGGCATAACGAGATAGCTTATTAAACTCATCTATGTACTGAGCCACAGTACGATTTCCTTGGCACAAGTTGCGAAACTCACGCTTCTTCATGCTCATAGCTCCAGTTGAGACATGGGATGTGCGGAATGCTTGCTGGAACTGATCCCAAGTGATATTGGCTATAGGGAAAGTGGTTGTGTAGTTCTCCCACCATGAAGCTGCTGGTCCATCCAATTGGTGTGCGGCAAAATGCACCTTCTCAGCATCTGTGCAACCTGCAGTGGTCAACTCCCTTTCAATCTTGCATAGCCAGTCATCAGCAACTATGGGCTAAGTGCTACTAGAAAACACCAGTGGCTGCAACCTCAGAAAACGGGCTAACTTATCAACTGGTGGTGGTGGCGGAGGGCTGTTGTTGTTGTTGTTACCTTGGTTCTGGACTAATATCTGCATCAAGGCATTCTGCTGCTGAATCAACTGGGTGATCTCAGGTGGGAAGACAAATCCAGTGTCACGTCTCGGAGGCATCTAATGGGTTTAGAGGTGAGAGATTAGAATAGAGATGAGGTCTAGTGAGAAAGCACTACCCATATGCACATGAGACAAACACAATCATATCACACCAAATCAATTCAAGCAAGGGCATACAATCGGTCTAGAACTATCGTTACAAAAGTGCTCGGACTACTACTATATACATGGGGGAATACTACTAAACATATGGTGGTCATTCTAGAAATTTTGATCGGTGGAAGACTCCATGATATCCTCTCCAGCTTTGTCTTTATAATCATCATCACTATCGTCGGGGTCGGAGTCTATGTCATCCATGATGATGTTGTCTTAAGAACGGATTTCCTTGGGTTCGTCGTCTTCTCCTCCTAGCACGGGGTCTCCCATAAAAACTCCAAGCTTCCTTGTCAGGTCGTCATTCTTTTCCATGAGTATCTTCATTTCCTCCTCATATCCATCGCGTGTAGACTTGAGTTTCTCTTCTAGCTCTGTGATTCTAGTCATCACCTTCTTCAAATCTATCATGCTTGCGCACATCTGGTTCTCCTGCCGATGAATGTGTTGGTTTAACTCCTAGATGAATGCTGCAATAGACATGTCCCTCCTGTTGCTGACTATATCCAATTCCTCATCTCGGTGCCCACATATTTTGTAGATAGTATCCTTAAGATCCTTGTGATAAACTTCGCCAATGCGTCCCATGGTGATTTGGGCTGCCACGCCCTTTCCTAGACTCCAGGTGGGTGCATGAAAAGAAAACTCTATGGGCTCTATGACTGGTGTGAATGTCCTTCCTGGAACTTGAACTCGAATCAACCATCGCTCCTCTTCTGGTAAGGTTGCGGTGTAGGTCCCGGTGAAGCTTGGTATTCTAATGTTCAGATACCTAGTGACTTCGCTCAAGTGTCATCCAAAGGGCGTGTCTTCATCCGGTTGTGGAAACTTGTTCCTTGAGTCCGCCATGCTAAAGAGTAGGAAATGGAGAGGAGTCAGAAATGAGTAGAGAAGAGTGACCTATGGCTCATCTTAGTGGATGTGTACTACATTCAGCGTGTGCTCTAATACCATCTTCTAGCGACCTGACCTAAGACGGTCAAGTCTCTGTGCTTCAGTGTCATCCCTGGATCGGTAATGCTGACACACACAGTACTCAAAGGATTTATAACAGAGTAGCAATCACACACTTATTACATCGAATGTCTCAAAAGAGAACTTATTACAATAAATATGGCTTAAGGCCATCTAGATAAATAGCAGTGGAAGGCTTGGAAGATAAAATGAGTCCATCAACTCCAATGGTATAGCTAAGTGCATGACAATCGACCTAGCGCACCTTACTCCTTGTCTGAAAAGTCTGCAACATGATACGTTGCAGCCCAAAAACGGGTCAGCACATGGAATATGCTGGCAATATAACATAGTAGAGCAATGAACAAATAAATGCTATCACTTCAATGCATATATGGCTGCTGGAGGCTCTAATGCTATATTATTTTGGCGAAAAGCCAATTTTTCCCTACAACAAAGGAATATATTTTATTTAACTATCATGGTGGTTGAAACATCATTGAGAAGGTTCCTACAACTCAATCAAATTAAAGTATTCATTATCAGCCCAACAATTTAATTTAGAGTGATGAGATCAGATCAATAATTCAAGTACCAGATACTCAAGATGTCCATAACCGAGGACACGGCTAACCATGATTAGTTTTTACACTCTGCAGAGGTTTGCGCACTTTTCCCCACAAGACTCGATCTCCTCCATTGGATTTCTCGCACTACATGGTGTTTGAGAGATGGATGACCGAGACACAGTATTTCAGAAACATTAACTCTAACATTGTGTAGACAGTACCAACCTACATCCCCTACATCTGCTAGCCTACCACTGGAAGAGGTCATGCAACTTACTAAACTATGCTAGAGCCCACAATAGCTTGTGGCTGCACATGGAAGTTTCTACCATGAATAATCTTATGATCCCTTTGAGCCTGGGTGGCGAACCATAGGATGATCACACGGGTACTCCGGAATATCCTAGGACAACACTGGATTCTCCAGGTGCCAGCAACCAATCCACCCAGATGTGTATTTAAGTAGCCACCTTAAGTTAACCATTAATTAACAATATCACATCTGTCATGGATACACTCAAACCCATACCACGTCTACGAGCATAGCATGGCAATATAAGCATAGCATAGAAGTAACTCCCAAGGGTTTGATAATAAAAGGGCAATAGGTTCTACCTCATCAACTACTTCCCAAAATCCACAAGTGGATCACATCCTAATCATGCAGTGTTTGAGGGCTTGCAACTAATGCATAAAATCTGGGTATGAAAAGAGTATGATCAATGTGTTACTTGCCTTGCTGACGATCCGCAAAACCTAGTGACTCGTAGTAGCACGCTTCGCACTCCGGGAATTCTATCGTAAAAAAACAATAACATACATAAGCAATCAAGCAAAGATGCACGGGTAAAGCTCAAATAAGAAGATCTAACCAGAAAGTTCAACTGAAGAACTCCGGTTTGCAAAAAGAATCAAATCAAATGGAGCAACGAAACTCAAACTACGAAAGAAACAAGATCCGTTTATTAATCTGGACTAAAGTCAAATTTGACAGTACCAAAATCTTGTTCAAGTTGGTTAAACAAAAAGAGGGCTTTGAGACGAAGATCTAGGCACTTGTTTCACCTGATTTGGATAAACGAGCGAAAATATAGACTAAAACGAAGACCAGGACAGAAATCGCGATCAAAAATAATCGTGTAAAAACCCTGGAAAATAAAGAGAAATGAACGTTCGCTGTCTACGGCTAACTGACGAATTGCGTTCGTTAAAACGAACGTACGGATGAACGTTTGCCAAACAGCTAAACCGAACTGATTCTAAAAAATGAATCTAGTGTTTTATAAAAAACCGAACGGTTCTACCTTTTAGCTGGAAAAGACCAGCGGCGGCGGATCTGGTGAGTGACGGCTCCGGCGGGGCTTCCGGCGGGGCGGGCGGTGGTGAAGCGGCGCGGCGGTGGTGGAATGGCGCGTCGGCAGCAGAAGGCGGCGGCGGCGCGGCTGCTTCGGCTGCGGGGCAGCGCGGCGATGTGGGGCAAGGGGGCGGTGGCAGTGATATTTAAGAGGGGAGGGGGAGGTGGTGGCGTGGGGGAGGGGGCAAGGCGGCGGGGCGAGGCAGAGTCGGCCACGGCGTGGCGGCGTACGGGCGGCGGACTCCCGCTCGGGGTCGCGGTGACGCAGCACGTGGGCCGGCTGGGATTTTGGCCCAGTCGGCCCGAATTAACTTTTAAAAAAAAACTGATATCACCGAAATAAAATCATAGAAAATAAAATAAAATAAATAAAAATACCAACACAAATATTCACCGTCTAAATAGAATATTTAGAACAAAGTGAACATTTTCTTGGCCTAAAATGCAATTTTTGGAAAATGCATATTTTCTAATTCAAATAAAATAGCAATAAAATCCAAATAAAATCATTTATTTTATTTTAATATTTTTTCTCCAATATTCCTTTTATTTTTGAGAAGTCATATTGTCTCCTCTCATATATTTTAATATGAAATATTTTCGGAGAGAAAAACAATTAAAACCAAAGTGATCCTTGTTTCGATATTTGATAAATTTTCAAATTTTCAAATATGAGAAACGTGAAATCCCCAACTCTCTCCGTGGGTCCTTGAGTTGCTTAGAATTTAGAGGATCGCGAAACGAACGGAAATAAAATATGATATGCATGAATGACCTATGTATAACATTCCAAATTGAAAATTTGGGATGTTACAATGAGAAGCGGCTCGTCGCGGACATAAGCCCCCGACAAGGTGTCGAAGAACTCTGTCGGTGTCAAAACCGGCGGATCTCGGGTAGTGGGTCCCAAACTGTGCGTCTAGGCCGGATGGTAACAGGAGGCAGGGAACACGATGTTTTACCCAGGTTCGGGCCCTCTTGATGGAGGTAAAACCCTACGTCCTGCTTGATTAATATTGATGATATGGGTAGTACAAGAGTAGATCTACCACGAGATCAAGGAGGCTAAACCCTAGAAGCTAGCCTATGGTATGATTGTTGTATATGGAGTTGATGTCCTACGGACTACCACCCTCCGGTTTATATAAACACCGGATAGGGTTAGGGTTACGCAGAGTCAGTTACAATGGTAGGAGATCTTGAATATCCGCATCGCCAAGCTTGCCTTCCACGCCAAGGAAAGTCCCATCCGGACACGGGACGAAGTCTTCAATCTTGTATCTTCATAGTCCAGGAGTCCGGCTGAAGGTATAGTCCGGCTACCCGAACACCCCCTAATCCAGGACTCCCTCAGTATCCCCCGAACCAGGCTTCAATGACGATGAGTCCGGCGCGCAGATTGTTCGGCATTGCAAGGCGGGTTCTTCTCAAAATCCTGTGTACCTGTAGGAATAATGTACGATTTTTGTAATGTAGCGCTCCTCGACTCCCACGCCCAATAATGGTCGTCTTCCACATGTCAAACAAATGCGAAAAGCCAGGGCGTTTTTACATCCACGCCCCTAGCCGTATGAACGAGCCGCCTATTTAACGGGATGGGGATTTAGGTCCAAACCACATCTTCTCCTCTCCGCGAGTTATCATCAGAGCGCTTCCAGCAAAGGTCCATTCCAACATGACCAGCCGTCGCAGCTCCTCCCCTCGCCCCTCCGGTCCCAAACCCGAGGACTGGGAGAGTTGCACCATCCCACATAGCGAGTTAGTGTCGCTTCAGGCCAAGGGATTTCTCCCTCAGGCATACATGGTCCCGGTCCGAGCCGGTCTCGCCACCTATAATGGCGGAAAACAAGCGGAGAGCACCCCCAATCCTTCTAAAGGAGAGCGGGTGTGCCTCGTCCCCTATCTAATAAGGGGACTGGGGTTTCCAATTCATCCATTTCTCCGCGGGCTTCTGGAGTTCTACGGCCTCCAGCTGCACAATCTCACGCCCGCCTCCGTATTACATATTGCGGGTTTCATCGCCCTTTGCGAGCTATTTTTAGGCGTTGAGGCTCATTTCACGCTGTGGAAGAGGTTATTCTGCCTGGTGCCCCGTTCTAGAGAGGGGTCTATATACCAAGTGGACGGAGCCGAAGTATGGCGCATCGCCGGGACCGGATACCTATCCGGAACCCCAAAGAAGGCGTCCGAGGACTGGCCTTCGGAATGGTTTTACATAGATGACGTCCCGCTACCGGACCCTATCCGGGTCGGTCTCCCTGAGTTCAATAGTGCCATATTGAAGAAACGCTTGAGCTGGCGTCCGCGGAGCTCTCAGAAAGAAAGCAACAGAGACGTCCTTTACCTGATGGGCCGGATAAGACTGTTGGCTCATTCCAGACTAACCATGATTGGAGTCATGGCCGCATGCATTATGCGAGGGGTGCAGCCGCTTCAATATAGAGGCCACCCCATATGGGATTTCAACGGGGAGGATGACACCACCCGTTACGGTCGTAAGGGGCCGGCCTCAGCTGCCGCCCTAGTAAGGATCTTATCCTCTTTGTACAAGGGAGAAAAGGAGGAATTCCTCCGCGTCAATACGCAGGCCGGATTTACTATGTACGATCCTCCAAGTTGGGTAAGTGAATAATTGCGCTTGCCCGTCTGTCTTATACTCCCACGGTTAGATATGTAGTCTAACGACTTCAGTGCAGGAACTGCGACAGGAGGTAAAGGATATAAACAGCCGCCCTCCACAGCCCGAGGACCCAGAACGGTCCCTCGATCCGGACTCCGAAGAGGACCCGGACATATCGGTGGAGCTTATCGACGGGGTGTTCCATCAGCTAAGCAAGGACAATACCTTGGTAGCCATCACGGCCGATTACCCAGGGTTAATCCCGGCCTCCCAGGTGACAGAAACCGGAGTCTCATTCCCTTGAGAGAGATTCCACTCTCACGTATTCCGGTGTTTCTGACGACAACCGTGTTTTGCAGGGGAGATTTCTGAGGCAGGAGGCCGAACCTGCGGCGGCTAGCCAATGAGGGGCCGCAGGACCCCGTGGGGCAAAAAGGAATGCAGTCCTGACTGAGATGCTGGCGCAAAGGTATAGCGCACCCTCTGTTTCCCTGGTGTTATTCTGTCAGGGCATATTAACATTTGTGCTATCTTCAGAACGAAGAGACCTCGCCGGACTACATCCGGAGAGGTTGCCAATCGCGCCCCCACCAGCCAGGCTCCAACGTCTGGCCAGGAAGCGGAGGTGAGCACAAGGCGCGCACCGGACGCTCCTCCGATAGAGGATGCGGACAGGCTGTCTGCCACAAATTCTAAAGTGGAGAGTGCCACGAACCACAGGCGTCGCCGGACAGTTCTACGCGACGCTTGTTTCTCCCAAGAGGCTTTAGATGCCTTTAATTCGGCAGATGCGTACCTCCGTGCCTCTCAAAATGGTTTAGCCAGAGCCACGGAGCAATATGTAAAAGACATACGGGTAAGAAAATTTTGGTCAAATATAGATATACCAGTAGCCCCTGAGACTTGAAACAGTTAGAGCAACTGATTTAAGGATCATTTAATAAGCAGGTTCTTACAGAGAAGAGTACCGTACTGTCCCAGGAGCTGGAAAAGTGCAAGGCCCAACTAGAGGCCGCACTAGCCGCAGCAGGGGAGCCCAAAGAGACCCCCTCAGGTAAGATACGCTTCGAAAGATTAGTATTGTGCGGTGTGGGTGCAAATCTGACAAATCATGTTGCAGATGGTGCCGGACTCGATCCAGAAAAGCAACAACTCTTACGCTGGCTAAAGGCCGATGAGAGTACGTTGACAAAGGTGAGGCGAGAGAAGAATGATCTTCAGGATGCCAACACCAGGTTGGATGTCGAAATTAAAGATGTTCGTGGCCAGCTGTCGGACTCCACAAGGGAGAATCAGCGGCTTCGACGCAGCATATTCAGTAAGTGCTTGAACGAACTTTGAAAAAAAAAGAGTTCGGCGAGGAAGTCGACTAATAGAGTAATGTCTATAGGTATGCTCACATGTCATCCTGCAGAGGAGATGCCCGGTTCTACGGGTGACCTTCTTCCCGAACTCATGCAACTGCACGAGTGAATTCGGCAGGCGATGTGAGGTGTTGCCCAAGCCTTATGGCCTGCCCACTCCATGCCCGAGGGCCTTGGAGAGCTTGCGGAGAAGCTGAAGGGAGCTCGGCGGCACTTCCTGTTGTGGAAGATATCGGCCTGCCGACAAGGCGCTAGGGAAGCCTGGGCCATGGTGAAGACCCGTTTTACGAAGTCTGACCCAAACCACATGGCCGAGGTCGGACCAGTGGGGCCTGACGGGAAGGAGATCCCTGTGAGCTTAGTATACGGCCAAGTAGAGTTGGCCGCGAAGTATTCCCAGCAGGACTGTAAATTAGACAACCTGTTAGATGGTATAGAAGAGGAATACAATCAGTCAGAATGACTATGTAATTTTGAATTGACATGTGTAATGCCTTCTAGCCGGATTGTAGATCGTTTGTCGTTGCCGACCTTTTCGCTTCAACCTCGGGACCTAACGGTCCGGAGTGTGTCCGAATACCATAGCGGTTATATAAGAACCATGGTATGCGTGGAGACCAGGCGTAGGGGCATTAGTGCTTTATCAGACAAGTGCCCAACTAGTTATGTTATATTACATGGTTAGTAAGAAACATCTTCCAGAGAGAATAGTTCCGTTAGGGGTTCCTTTCGCTGGGAGGCATGCCCTAAAGTGCATGTCCGGACTGCGTAAAAAGACGTAGAAAAAGCATCTGGGGGCGCATAAAATGAGTAAAAAGATCATCTTTTATCTCACCGACCGAATATTCCCTTAAGAACGCTAGCTTTCGGCTTCACCCAGTCTGAGGTACACATCCGGCTGACCCGGCAGTAACAATCGTAGAGGTGCTCCCTTTACCGCCTAGCCGAACAATCGGGAACGTAGGGGTAAGCACAGGAGCCAGGCAACCCAGCTTGGCTAAAACTTAAGTCATATCGATGCATATAATGGTGAAAAAAGGTACATGCGGAAGTTTGACGCATGTGTTGGGCGTGAAGCCCATATAAATAAGATTTTGTTAAAGAAGCCCCCAGGTTTAATGAGCGCGAGTGGCGTGTCCCTAGATGAGCCTTTAAGGGCTATAAAAGAAAAGAGGGGAAGGAGAGAAATGTAAGACAGAAAAATGCAAAAAATGGACAGAGGAAGGAGACGAACACAGAGTCCGGCGCTAGGCATAGAATCTTCGGAGACGGGTGGCGTTCCACGGGTTCGGCTCGAGTCGGTTATCCGACGCATCTCGCAGGCGGTACGCCCCGCCAGTCAGGACTTGGTCGATTATGAATGGACCTTCCCACTTGGGCTTCAGTTTGTCCTTTTTCTTATCCGGCAGGCGTAGAACTAGTTCGCCAACATTGTAATTTTTGGCCCATACTTCTCTGCTTTGATATCTTCGGGCCTGCTATTGATAAAATGCGGAACGGGCTTTTGCCACGTCACGCTCCTCCTCCAGGGCGTCCAAGTTGTCCTGCCGATCGATCTCGGCTTCTCTTTCTTCGTACATGCGCACTCTAGGTGAGTCATGAATTATGTCGCAGGGCAGAACTGCCTCTGCGCCGTACACCATAAAAAATGGTGTGTATCCGGTGGTGCGATTTGGCGTGGTCCGCAGCCCGCATAGCACGGAGTCGAGCTCCTCTACCCAGTGCGTGTTAGATTCCTTGAGGGACCGCACCGGTCTGGGTTTAATGCCGCTCATGATAAGACCATTTGCACGTTCGACCTGGCCGTTGGTTTGTGGGTGATAGACGGAAGCATAATCGATCTTGATGCCCATGTTTTTGCACCAGAGTTTTACCTCGTCGGCGTAAAGTTTGTACCGTTATCGGTTATGATGCTGTGGGGGACGCCATAACGGTGTACAACCCCGGATATGAAGTCTATCACAGGTCCGGATTTGGCCATTTTAACAGGCTTGGCTTCTATCCATTTGGTGAATTTATCCACCATGACCAGTAAGTATTTTTTCCTATCGGTCCCACCTTTAAGGGGTCCGACCATGTCAAGCCCCCAGACCGCAAAAGGCCAGGTGATGGGTATAGTGTGGAGTGCGGTGGGTGGCATATGGCTTTGGTTGGCAAAAAGTTGGCAACCAGCGCATCGTTGGACTAGGTCCTGAGCGTCTGCCCGGGCCGTCGGCCAATAGAAGCCTGTACGGAAAGCCTTGCTAACAAGGGACCGAGGAGCGGCGTGGTGACCACCGAGTCCGGCATGAATTTCAGCCAGAAGGTTCCGCCCTTCCCCTTCGGAGATGCACCTTTGAAGGACTCCGGTAGTGCTTTTCTTATAAAGCTCTCCCTCATGGACTCTATAGGCTTTAGATCGCCGCACTATGCAGCGGGCCTCGTTTTGGTCCTCCGGGAGTTTCTGCCTAGTAAGGTAGGCTAGGAATGGTTCTGTCCACGGGGCGATGACCGCCATTATTACGTGGGCCGAAGGTGTAATTTCATTGGCAGAGCCTCCAATTGTGTCAGATTGTTCGGCGTCGAGTGGTGCGGCTGGGTCCGAGCTGTTATTTGCGGGTTCCCCCTCCCATGCTATGGATGGGTTGAACAATCTTTCCAAAAAGATGTTGGGGGGGGACTGCATCGCGTTTTGCTCCGATGCGTGCCAGGACGTCCGCTGCTTGATTGTTTTCTCGGGCTATATGGTGAAACTCCGGCCCTATGAACCGAGCTGACATTTTTAGGACGGCGTTGTGGTAAGCTGCCATTTTTGGGTCCTTGGCGTCGAAGTCTCCATTTATTTGGGATATCGCGAGGTTTGAATCCCCGCGTACCTCTAGGCGCTGGATACCCATGGATACTGCTATCCGGAGACCATGTAGGAGGGCCTCATATTCGGCTGCATTGTTGGAATCCATGTACATGATTTGGAGCACATATTGGACTGTGTCTCCTATGGGGGATGTCAGGACGACACCAGCCCCTACTCCGGCCAACATTTTGGAGGCGTCGAAATGCATAATCCAGTTTGAATATGTGCCATACTCTTTAGGGAGCTCGGCCTCCGTCCATTCTGCGACGAAGTCGGCCAAAACTTGCGATTTAATAGCTCGCTGTGGCTTATAGGTTATATCGAACGGGAGAAGCTCGATGGCCCATTTTGCAATCCGGCCCGTTGCGTCGCGGTTGTTGATAATATCGTTGAGTGGTACTTCCGAGGCTACTGTTATGGAACACTCTTGAAAGTAGTGTCGTAGCTTCCGGGATGCCATGAATACCGCGTATGCAATCTTTTGATAATACGGGTACCATGATTTGCATGGAGTGAGGACAGTGGATACGTAGTAGACCGGCCTTTGAAGGGGGAATTTGTGTCCATCCATTTCCCGCACGACAACGAGCACTGTGCTGACCACTTGATGTGTTGCTGCAATGTACAATAACATTGGTTAGCCGGTGTTCGGCGCGGCCAGGACTGGGTTTGTTGCCAATATGGCTTTTATTTCATCAAGTCCGGCCGTGGCGGCCTCCATCCACTCGAAGTGTTCGGTGCGCCGAAGGAGGCGATAGAGGGGTAGTGCCTTTTCTCCCAAGCGGGAGATGAAGTGGCTTAAAGCTGCCACGCATCCGGTTAATTTTTGTATTTGTTTGAGGTCCTTTGGGATATCCAATTGTGACAAAGCTTGGATCTTGGCTGGGTTTTCTTCAATTCCTCTACCGGATACAATGAAGCCCAAGAGCTTTCCGGCTGGAACGCCGAAGACGCATTTTTCCAGGTTGAGCTTGATGTCATATTTTCGGAGGTTATCGAATGTAAGCCTCAAGTCGTCTACTAGAGATTCGACATGTCTTGATTTGACGACCACATCATCAACATACGCCTCCACTGTTTTGCCGGTCTGATTTGCCAGACATGTCTGGATCATGCGCTGATATGTTGCGCCGGCGTTTTTCAGCCCGAAGGGCATTGTGTTGAAGCAGAATGGGCCGTATGGTGTGATGAATGCTGTTGCGGCTTGGTCTGATTCTGTCATCTTGATTTGATGGTATCCGGAGTATGCGTCGAGGAAACACAACGAGTCGTGTCCTGCGGTGGCATCAATAATTTGATCGATATGGGGGAGGGGGAAGGGATCCTTTGGGCAAGCCTTGTTGAGGTCTTTAAAATCGACACACAGGCGCCAGGATTTGTCCTTCTTTGGTACCATCACCAAGTTTGCTAGCCAGTCCGGATGTTTTATGTCTCTAATGAATCCGGCCTCCAATAGCTTGGCTAGCTCCTCTCCCATAGCCTGTCTCTTGGGTTCAGAAAAACGCTGAAGGGCTTGTTTGACAGGTTTGAATCCTTTTAGGATATTTAAGCTGTGTTCGGCCAGCCTGCGTGGGATCCCTGGCATGTCTGAAGGGTGCCAGGCGAAAATGTCCCAGTTCTCTCGTAGGAACTCTCGCAGTGCGGCGTCTACATCAGGGTTCAGTCGTGCCCCGATGGAAGCTGTTTTATTGGGGTCCGTTGGATGGACCTGGAATTTGACTATTTCGTCAGCTGGCTTGAAGGATGTGGATTTGGATCTCTTATCGAGTATCACATCATCCCTGTCAACCGTGGAGCGCAGCGCAGTCAGTTCCTCGGCCGCTAAGGCTTCGGATAGTGCCTCAAGGGCTAATGCGGCCGTCTTGTTTTCGGCGTGGAGTGCTACGTCCAGATCAGTAGCTAGAGTGATAATTCCGTTTGGACCGGGCATCTTAAGCTTCATGTACCCGTAATGGGGTATTGCTTGGAAGATTGAGAATGCTTCCCGTCCCAGTAAAGCGTGATATCCGCTTTTGAACGGGGCCATCTGAAACGTGACTTCTTCGGACCGGTAATTATCCGGCGTGCCGAACACCACATCTAGTGTGATTTTTCCTGTGCAGCGCGCTTCCCGACTGGGGATTATTCCTCTAAAGGTTGTGCTGCTTCGCTCGATGCGGTTCCAGTCTATTTCCATTTTTTGAAGGGTTTCCTCATAAATGAGGTTCAGTCCGCTGCCTCCATCCATGAGCACCTTGGTGAGGCGAAAGCCGTCCACTATGGGACTGAGGACCAATACGGCTGGTGCTCGGGCTGTTCGGAATCTAGGTTCATCACTTGCGTTGAAGGTAATACCAGTGTCGCTCCATGGATTTGTTGTTGCAACTTGATAGACTTCGGAGAGGCTGCGGAGTGTTCTTTTTCGCATACTGTTTGGTGCGAAAGTCTCGAAGACTGTGAGAACGGTACTAGTGTCCTTGGGCTGGCTTTCTGCGGCCTCCAGAATTAAGAGGTCCTCGCCAATTTTGGCCACCTGCCGGAGTATCCAACATGCTCTAAGGCTGTGAGTTGGTGTGGCGTCCTCTGTACTGTGGATTCTACAAGGTCCATCAAGCCACCTTTCCAGTACGGTTCCATGCCCTGTAGAGGGTTTTGGCTTTTTGGTGTTTATCCCAGGTGTCCTATGATGATGCACCCTCTTAGTTCGGACGGGATTACTATTCAAGGCCGGATTATCCCAAAATTTTATTTCGGTTTTCCAGGCGCTTTCCATCGCACAGTATTTTTGTACTATGGACGCCAGGACAACGAAGCGTGTAATATCACGACGACTTACGGCGTTAAGGATTCCCTCGTCCATGCAATTACTACAGAAAATTGAGATTGCGTCTCCCTCGCGGCAATCCTTTATCCTGTTCATAACCAGGAGGAATCTGGCCCAGTAATGATGTACTGTTTCCTTGGGCCTCTGCCTGATTTGGGAGAGATCACTTATGTTCGGGTGTGCGGGTGTCGTTGAATCTGAAACCTCACCCAATCCAAGATTCGGAGGCCGAAGAGTTTCCGAACTCTGAAGTTCGGATTCTTGGATGTTGTCCAACGAATCTAGCCCGTTGCCTCATCCTAAGCTCAGGTCTTGAGTTATATCCTCCTCTCCGCGGGTATCCGGCTTGGAGGAGTCGGGAATTCGGACGTAGCTTGTCCTTAAAATAGATGAAGGGTCGCCGCACTGCGCCTCTACCACGGCAACGTGGTGGCTGACTTGGGGAGAGTTAATTTCTCTTAGATCGGGTTTAAGCCCAACCTGGTCGTAATCCGTAGCGACCCCCAGGGCGGCGATGCGATGCAAGAGCTCGTTTACGGAAGAGAGCTCCATTGATCTAGCTACTCGACGAGCTCCGAGCTGACGTGTAGGTTGCTTTTGATGACCCGAGAGGTCACCGTCGGCGCAACAGCCGAACAGGCGGTCATGAGGAAACCACCTAGCCGGAGGGTTTGGCCGACAGCCAAGGCTCCCTTAGCAACGGCGCCGTCTTTAAAGACGGGAGGAGGCATCCTTCCTGATTGTGACGGCACAGAGGAACTCTCAATGAAAGCACCAATGTCGGTGTCAAAACCGGCGGATCTCCGGTAGTGGGTCCCGAACTATGCGTCTAGGCCGGATGGTAACAGGAGGCAGGGAACACGATGTTTTACCCAGGTTCGGGCCCTCTTGATGGAGGTGAAACCCTATGTCCTGCTTGATTAATATTGATGATATGGGTAGTACAAGAGTAGATCTACCACGAGATCAAGGAGGCTAAACCCTACAAGCTAGCCTATGGTATGATTGTTGTATATGGAGTTGATGTCCTACGGACTACCACCCTCCGGTTTATATAGACACCGGATAGGGTTAGGGTTACACAGAGTTGGTTACAATGGTAGGAGATCTTGAATATCCGCATCGCCAAGCTTGCCTTCTACGCCAAGGAAAGTTCCATCCGGACACGGGACGAAGTCTTCAATCTTGTATCTTCATAGTCCAGGAATCCGGCTGAAGGTATAGTCCGGCTACCCGAACAACCCCTAATCCAGGACTCCCTCAAACTCCTACACCCTCTCCACTGGCGGCTCGGCCCAGGCTGGGTCAAGGCCATGTGTGTTGAAGTCCGGCATCATGGCAATGATGGCGGACTGGCACGAGTTGTTACTCAGTGGGACCACTCCTGACTACAACCCAAACAGGGGCCCCTTGAAGACCTTGCCGGCCTTCGCGGCCCTGCCGGTCCTCGCACCCCTGCCGTCGCTGCCCACGTCGAGCTAAAACAGACTTTGACAGAAATGGGCATGCCCCATCACCGTGAAGTTATGCTTCAGGCCAGGGCGGAGCCTCATGACGTCGGCCGCATTCCTGAAGCCCCAGGCCAGCCTCCCCTTGTTGTGCAACGGGGCGATTCGGCGACAGATGAAGTCCACCTCAATCATCTCGAGTGTGAGCCCGGCCATGGTGAGGCGATGGATCCTGGTGGTGGTGATCGAGAGCTTCTTGTCATTGGAGTCGAGTTCACCCCAGTCTGCGCGGCGAGTCGGCGGCCTCTGACGTACCCAGCAAAACTCCTGCGGGTCCTCCTCCTTGATACAGCACCACCGGCCCCGCCACTCCTCCCACCTATCCTTCTGGGCACCCTCCGGTTATGTGCCTTTCTCCTGGGTCCTTGGGATCCAGGCAATGCTCCCAGAGATGGTGCCACTTGGTTGGAGGCGAGGAAAGAAGTAGTGGCAAAAGAGCACCGTGTTAGGGAGCACCCCGGCAAAGTCCTCGCAGAGGTGGGTGAAGAGAACCATGCACGCCACTGCGTTTGGCGTGAGATCCAAAAGATGGAAGCCGTAGGTGTGCATGACGTCGTTGAAGAAGTCAGCAAAAGGGGGGCAGAGCCCGCAAGAGAAGAAATTGACGAAGAAGGGGTGCCGATTTGGGACATCCTCGGCAAAATTGGCAGGGACGACGTGCGTGGCAGGATGCCCCGTCATCTTCCTCCCCCATAGGGGCAAGAAGAAGTTCTTGAGGTGAACCGCATCGACCGTCGACAGGAAGTAGGCGAGCTGCGTCTGCCGCGCCGCCGACTCACTCTCCGGTGCCTCCTTCTCCCTGGCATTCTTGGCTGTTCCCTTGCCCCTGCTGGTTTTGGGCGCCATGGCAGCTAGGAGGGGAGGAAAAGAGGAACGGTGGTTTCGAGATTGGAAAAGGCGCAGAAGGTAAATGGGGGCGCAGCGGCAGCAAGCAGAGGCAAGAACTTTGAATCTTTCGCCTGGGGAAGAAGAGAGGACCGGCGGTTTCGAGATTGGAAAAGGCGCAGAAGGTAAATGAGCAGCCCGCCTGTGGTTTTTCCTTTTTATGGGGAAGGCGCGGGCCGCCTCTTTACCATTTACTACGATGTGACGCATGAGGGCAGCAACCATGCCATGCATGACCCCCACGTCACGCACGACACCCACGTCGCGCATTCAACGCGGGTCGTGCGGAAGTGCGACGGGTGAGGGAGTTACAGTAGTACAACCCGGCCCCGCATCCCCACACACCGTTTTGGGCATAGCCGAACAACGCGTCACGCTTATGTATGGCCCAGGCCCGGTGTGACGCCCTCGATTCAACCGTACACTAATCATACATGCAAATGTGTACGATCAAAATCAAGGACTCACGGGAAGATGTCACAACACAACTCTAGACACAAATTAAAATAATACAAGCTTTATATTACAAGCCAGGGGCCTCAAGGGCTCGAATACATAAGCCCAAAACACAAGAGTCAGCAGAAGCAACAATATCTGAGTACAGACATAAGTTGAACAAGTTTGCCTTAAGAAGGCTAGCACAAAAGCATCTACGATCGAAAAGGCAAGGCCTCCTGCCTGGGAGCCTCCTAACTACTCCAAGTCATCAACGGCCTTCATGTAGTAGTAGGCACCCTCGGGGTAGTAGTAGTCATCACTGGTGTCGTCTGGCTCCTGGGATCCGTCATCTGGTCGCAACAATCGGGTATGGGCGAAAAAGAAGTAGCAAAGCAACCGTGAGTACCCATCCAAAGTACTCGCAAGAATTACATCAGATCTAAACTAAGTATGCATTTGTATCAAACGAATGGATTGTATCTATGGACTAAACTGCAGAATGCCAAAAGAGAAGGGGAAAGCCTAGCCTATCAAAGACTAGCATCTTCAAGCATCTTGCAGCATATGGAAGAGTACAGATCAACATAATGTAAAGTAGTAGTATGTTATCAACCTCGGCAAGAGATCTTTTCTCGACTCCCTGCGAGAAAGCAATCCCAGAGCCATACTATCCATTTCTCATAACCATTTCTCATCTCAAGTATCCAGTTCTAGTTGTATCGATCGGGATACAACTCCAAGTGTCCATTACCATAGGACAGGCTATCGATCGGTGTTTTCTTCCCTGCAGGGGTAGACCAACTTACCCACCATGCTCGATTAACTCTGGCCGGACACACTTTCCTGGGTCATCCCCGACCTCGGCCAAACGATACGCCGCAACCTGACCTAGGCTTAATAGAGAGGTCAAGCATGCCGGACTAAACCTATGCCCCCAGGGGTCTTGGGCCATCGCCCCGGGAACTCCTGCACATTGCGTTGGTGGCTGGTGAGTAGACCTAGCTAGCTCCTTAAAAACGCAGGTGCTTACCTATCCAACCCGGTGCGTGCCGCTCAATCGCATGACGTCTATTAAGCTTCAGCTGATGCATACGACGTAGAACGCCCATAGTATGCCCACGTGATGGTTAGTGCTATGAGGCCAGAGGCCCCTCAGATCAAATATCCAAATCATGGTGGATTAGGAGCACGCGGTAACAAGCAGAGACTCATGAAAGATGTGACCCCATCGCCCCGTCTCGAGTACTTGCGGCAAGGTCTAAGAATGCCCGGCCACGCCTCGTAAGTATCTCGCGGGCACCTTCCAGGTCAAGCCGACTCCACATCACTCGCTATTAAGATCGCGTGGGTACCCCTTAGTGCCGACCCGTCATTATAACATGGTTCAGTGTAAATTCATAGTAACCATAGTAACTGTGTGTCTAACACCAAGGGGGAAACCCGAGGAATCACCCCAGGTGAATTTCACTCGATGTAATCACTAAGTTGAACGTAAGAGGATGCACCCTCGAGGTTCACACTTGAGGGGTTGCACGACAGAGCCATATCAGAAGTGGTTAAGGAGGAAATCACTCTCGATGGCCACGACCGAATAGCTACACTACAGAGCTCTCGTCAGGAGTGATGTAAGAGGTTCCACCCTCGGCACTATAGAGCTACACTACAGAGCTCACGTCGATCGAGTCATCGAAAATAAAGCGAGGCAACTAGGACAAGGTGGGGTCACTGATGGATCTCTAACCAACCTATACTAAGCAGTTTAGGATAAGCAGGTAAGGTATGAAAGCAGGTAACAAAAACAGGCTATGCATCAGAGTAGGATCATACATAAAGCAGTAGCAGTTCTAATGCAAGCATGAGAGGGAAAGAAATTGGCGATATCAGAATGCTCAAGGGGGGTTTGCTTGCCTGGAAGCTCTGCTGTAAAGGAAGAAGTGTCATCGACGTAGTCGATCACAGGGGCGGCATCGGTCTTGGGGTCTACCGGAGAGAAGAGGGGGAAGAAACAGTAAATATAGAGCAAACAAATGCATCACTTAGCATTACATGACGATAGGCAGAGCTAGGGTTGTTCTAACGTAGTACTACACGTTGCAAATAGAGGGGATAAACATCCGAGGATGAATCCCCTGCGTTAGACGAATTCCGGACCAATGAAAGAGAGGGGATGGTTCCATGTTCAACATGCTAGTGGCATGTGACACGTGAATGGACCGTGCATTCGAATTCGTTGGATTTTTCTGAGCAACTTTCATATATAAAACTTTTTCATCTGACTTACGGTTTATTTTTTATGAATTTACATAGTTTCAAACATTTTCTAAAATTAATTAAATTAACAGAAAGGAAATATGATGTCAGCATGACGTGTTGATGACGTCAGCAGTCAATAGTCCGGTTGACTGGTCAAAACTGACATGGGGGACCCACCTGTCATAGACAGTGGGTTAAACATAGTTCAATCTAATCTAAAACTAGTTAGTAAAACTACTGGGCCCACCTGTCAGTGTCTAATTAACTAAACTAATTAGTTTTAATTATTAAAATGTTTTCATTAGAGGATTAAGCGGTGGGACCCGCACGTTAGTCGCACTGGGCTCTCTAGTCAGAAGTTGACTGGGTCAACCCAGTCAACTGGGGACCGTAGGGCCCACTGGCAGTGAGCCAGGGGTGGGCCCGGCCAGCCACGTCGGAGGACGGCGGTGGAGTTGCCCCGGCGACCAAAAACGACAGCGGCGCGCTCGGGAGGTGGTCGGGTTTCGTGCACAGGGCACCGTTTCTAGCGCGGCCGGGCTCGTTTGAACGAGAAGACGACGGCGAGGCAATCTAGGGTGGTGGCAGAGGCTGCGGTGGTCGGGAACGTCGACGATGAGCGGCGAGGCAGACGCCGAACTTCGGTCGTCGTCGGAATCGGGACTGGGGTGCGTTTCGGGCAACCCAAGCGGCTAGACGAGGCCTACGCGGTGCGGTGAGCGCGATGGTGGCACGCACGGGACCCTATGTTCGTCGTGGCTACGCCGGCGACGAGCTCGCACGGCGGTGGGTTCGGCCGTAGCGGTAGGGGGAGCTAAAGGGTGTGCGAGAGGGAATAGAGAGATGGGAGAGGAATAGGGGCTCACCTTGTGGCACGCAAGGTGGCCCTCGGATGTTTAGTAGCAACAGAGATGGCGCCGGAGACGAAGAAGATCAACGGCAGCCGGAGATGGGGACGAGGACGAACGGTGGCTGCGGTGCTTCCCGGTTCCAGCGGAGGGCGTCGGTAGAAGAAGTCGACCCTGGCGCAGCTTCACGATAAGATGGCGGAGCGAGGCGGTGGCTGCGGCCGCGGTGACGACGGAGAACGGCGGCGACTACGCTCGGAGGTGGACCGGGAACGAGGGGGGAGGCGAGGAGGAATCTGCCGGGGAGAGGGAGAGGCGGAGCGTGTGAGGGGAAAGTGGGAGTGGCAGGGGAGGAGGAGACCAAGGCGTCGGGAACCTTATCCACCTCGACGCCGGCGAGCGGGTGCAGTGGGGGCGCGCTCGGCGTGCGCACCGGGTCGGTTGAACAGGGGGGAAGGGGAGAGCGACCGGGGAGGAAGCGTGGGCCGGCCTGCTGGGCCAGCTGGCTCGGGTGGGCCGAAGCCCAAGTGGGGCAGGGGCTTTCTCTCTCTTCCCTCTGCTTTTCTTTTCTTTTATTTTTTTAATTTATTCCTATTTTGCAAATTGCTTAGCCACCATTAGAGTTTTGTAAAATATGTGACTTAGCTCAACAATTATAGTGCAATACTTACCACTGCAAAAAATGGTTTGGAGACAAAATGATTTCATTTGAATTTTTAATAAATGATATGGCACTTTAAATTTCTGTTTTGATGTAGTTTCATGTTGATTGAGTCACATAATGAATTTAGGTGATGTTGTTGTTCTGAAGATAACTAGTTATGAATTATTTGGCACATGATGAACATTTTAGTTTTCATGTTTGAGCATTTTGAATTTCACTCATAACTTGAAAATGAATTCAACTGCAATTTGAAAGAGAGAGGAGACAATGATGATCAAACACTTGTTTAGCAAAATGATTAACTTAACCCCAGGGGTTACTGTAGCATCATTACACCAGGGTGTTACACCTGCGGGCTCCTGTAGGTGCACAAAAGGAGGGGTCCTATTTTGTACCCCTTTACTTGTGCACGGGCAGTTGGAGCCGCGCATGTGGCCACACCTGGCGGGGCAGAGGAAAGAAGCAAAGCCATAATACAACCAGAGCAATGCCAAGCCAGAAACACGAAGAGCAGAAGGGCGAGGTGACCCCCCCCCCCCCCCCCCCCCCCGAAGGGGGGGGGGGCCCCCCCCCCCCCCCCCCCGGGCAAGGCCCTTGCCGGGGTGGCCTCCACAGCCCTGGCAAGAACCTCGGCTGGGCAACTTGCCTGACACCAGCAGATCCGCCACCCTTGAGCCCAAGGGTTCCAACACCATCAACCACTTTGGAACCGAGGCTCGGGAGGCACCTCCATGGTGGCATGCAGATCTTTGTGGAGACCAGAAGCACACAAGACTAGATGACAACCAGAAGACGACAATCATCGGCAAGATCCTTGCCAAGGTTACCCATGAGACCCCTGGCAAGACCCTTGTCGGGGACGACGACGATGCCACGGCAAGACCCTTGCCGGGGCCCCAGCAAGACTCTTGCCGAAAACATCTGCTAGGCCACAGCCAGGCCCACATCTGCCAAGACTCCACTGCCGTTCCCGTGCAACTGCCAGCCCACCAGCTAGGCAGGCGCCTCCATGGTGACGTGCGGCCTCTAGGCCGACTCAGCAAGGACCTGCGTGGTGGCATGCAGATCCTCGTGGAGGCTCTGCCACCACACCAACTCAGCAGCCAGCCAGCGTGGTGCTACATGCCTCGTCAGTTCGGACGTGCATCGAAGCCAGGCGAGGCGGCGACAGCTGGGACGAGCTTGCTCGCCATCCCCGATAAAGCAAGAAGGGAACGTCGGCAGCGCATTAAATGTGTTTGTCCTACGGTGCCAGGAGATAGACTCAACTACTGTATAGCTTTTCACCTCCTGTGTGCCACTGTGGTAGCCCCTTTCGCTATAAAAGGAGACCCGCAGCGTACTGAGAGAGGATTCAAATTTTTTGGACCCTGCACGCCTTGTAGGTAATCCAAGAACACCAGATAAACAGACACCAGCAGGAGTTGGGTATTACGTATCACTTGCGGCCCAAACCTGGATAATCCTCCTGCATTGATCTCTCAATCCCGCTCTTTCCACAGCCATGCGCCTACCAACCGTAGCAAAGAGGGATTCCTCATGATCCCGTAGGTGTCGTTTCCCCCGACACTTGGTGTGAGAAGCTCTGGTTTGTGAGAAGCCTATACCAAAACCCGCCCCAAATGGGACAAAAAATTTACCACGGCATGTTGATGTCGCTCCATGATAGCATGCCAAGTTTCATGAATTTAATATGAGTTTTGGAATTACTAGAATTTAAAACCCAGGTATCTCAATGTTTTTCCGGTAATCAACAGTGCCTTGGTGTTTGAAATTCATTCCCATTTCTTGCATGGGACCTAAGCATGCACCCAAGGACACATATTTGATTTTTCAACCAATTTATATGCACTGGAGCATGTGCATGTAGTTCAAATTTGAATTATGCACATAAATGCATTGAAAACTCAGTTAATGCATAAGAAATGTCCAAACGAACCGTGAAAAATCACAAAAATTGACACAACACTCCTGTTGTTCTATGTTGACACGAGAAAAAATTTCAAAGCACTAAGAGGCAATGGAAATCGTTTCGTCCCCAAAGGTGGGACATTCCCTACCAAAATCATCATGCTTATTGTGAGAAGCTCTGGTTTGTGTGAAGCATATACCCAAACCTGCCCCAAATGGGACAAAAAATTTACCACGGCATGTTCATGCCGCTCCATGATAGCATGCCAAGTTTCAAGAATTTCGGACGAGTTTTGGATTTACTAGAATTTAAAAAGCAGGTATCTCAACGTTTTGCCGGCAATCAACGGTGCCCAGGTATTTGAAATTCATTCCCATTTCTTGCATGGGACGTAAGCATGCACCCAAGGATACATATTTGATTTTTCAACCAATTTATATACACTTGAGCATGTGCATGTAGTTCAAATTTGAATTATGCACATAAATGTATTTAAAACTCAGGTAATGCATAAAAATGTCCAAACGAACACCGAAAAATTACAACAAATGACGCAACACTCCTGTTGTTCTATGTTGACACGAGAAATTTTTTGAAAGCAATTAGACGCAATGGATATCGTTCCATCCCCAAAGGTGGGATGTTCCCTACCGAAACCATCATGCTTGTTGTGAGAAGCATATACCCAAACCTGCCCCAAATTGGACAATATTTTTACCACGACATGTTGATGCCGCTCCATGATAGGATGCCAAGTTTCATGAATTTCAGACGACTTTTGGATTTACTAGAATTTAGAAACCAGGTATCTCAATATTTTGCCGGCAATCAACGGTGCCCTGCTGTTGTAAATTCATTCCTATTTCTTGCATGGGACCTAAGCATGCACCCACGGACACATATTTGTTTTTTCAACCAATTTATATGGACTAGAGCATGTGCATGTAGTTCAAATTTTAATTATGCACATAAATGCATTGAAAACTCAGTTAATGAATAAAAATGTCCAAACGAACCCCTAAAAATCACAAAAATTGACAGAACACTCCTGTTGTTCTTTGTTTAGGCAAGAATTTTTTTTGAAAGAAATAAGAGGCAATGGATATCGTTTCGTCCCCAACGGTGGGACATTCCCTACAGAAACCATCATGCTTGTTGTCAAAAGCTCTGGTTTGTGAGAAGCATATATCTAAACTTGCCCCAAATGGGATAAAAAATTTACCACGACATGTTGATGAGCTCCATGATAGCATGCCAAGTTTCATGAATTTCAGACAAGTTTTGGATTTACTAGAATTTAAAAACCTAGGTATCTCAACGTTTTGCCGGCAATCAACGGTGCCCTGGTGTTTGAAATTCATTCCCATTTCTTGCATGGGACCTAAGCATGCACCGACGGACACATATTTGATTTTTCAACCAATTTATATGCACTGGAGCATGTGCATGTAGTTCAAATTTGAATTATGCACATAAATGCATTGAAAACTCATTTAATGCATAACAATGTCCAAACGAACCCCGAAAAATCACAAAAATTGACAGAACACTCCTGTTGTTCTTTGTTGACACAAGAAAAATTTGAAAGCAATAAGAGGCAATGGATATCGTTTCGTCCCCAAAGGTGGGACATTCCCTACCGAAACCATCATGCTTGTTGTGAGAAGCTCTGGTTTGTGTGAGGCATATACCCAAACCTGCCCCAAATGGGACAAAAAAATTACCACGGGATGTTCATGCCGCTCCATGATAGAATGCCAAGTTTCATGAATTTCAGATAAGTTTTGTATTTACTAGAATTTAAAAACCAGGTATCTCAACGTTTTGCAGGCAATCAACGGTGCCCTGGTGGTTAAAATTCATTCCCATTTCTTGCATGGGACCTAAGCATGCACCCAATGACACATTTGATTTTTCAACCAATTTATATGCACTGGAGCATGTCCATGCAGTTCCAATTTGAATTATGCACATAAATGCATTAAAAACTTAGTTAATGCATAAAAATGTCCAAACGAACCCCGAAAAATCACAAAAATTGACACAACACTCTTGTCGTTCTATGTTGACACGAGAAAAACTTTGAAAGAAATAAGAGGCAATGGATATTGTTTCGTCCCCAAAGGTGGGATGTTCCCTACCGAAACCATCATGCTTGTTGTGAGAAGCTCTGGTTTGTGAGAAGCATATACCCAAACCTGCCCCAAATGGGAAGAAAATTTTACCACGGCATGTTGATGACGCTCCGTGATAGCATGCCTAGTTTCATGAATTCCAGACGAGTTTTGGATTTACTTGAATTTAAAAACCCAGGTATCTCAACGTTTTGCCGGCAATCAATGGTGCCCTGGTGTGAAATTCATTCCCATTTCTTGCATGGGACATAAGAATGCAACGAAGGACACATTTTTGATTTTTCAACCAATTTATATGCACTGGAGCATGTGCATGTAGTTAAAATTTGAATTATGCACATAAATGCATTAAAACTCAGTTAATGCATAAAAATGTCCAAATGAACCCCGCAAAATCACAAAAGTTGACACAACACTCCTGTTGTTCTATGTTGACACGAGAAATGTTTTCAAAGCAATAAGAGGCAATGGATATTGTTTCGTCCCCAAAGGTGGGACGTTCCCTACCGAAACCATCATGCTTGATGTGAGAAGCTCTGGTTTGTGAGAAGCATATACCCAAACCTGCCCCAAATGGGACAAAAAATTTACCACGGCATGTTCATGCCATTCCATTATAGCATGCCAAGTTTCATGAATTTCAGACGAGTTTTGGATTTACTAGAAGTTAAAAACCAGGTATCTCTATGTTTGCGGCCGAGTGACGGTGGCAGGGTACTTGACATTCATTCCCATTTCTTGCATGGGACCTAAGCATGCACCGACGGACACATATTTGATTTTTCAACCAATTTATATGCACTGGAGCATGTGCATGTAGTTCAAATTTGAATTATGCACATAAATGCATTGAAAACTCATTTAATGCATAAAAATGTCCAAACGAACCTCGAAAAATCCCAAAAATTTACACAACACTCCTGTTGTTCTTTGTTAATGCTAGGAAAAATTTTGAAATCGAGAGGAGGAAATGGATATCGTTTCGTCCAGAAAGGTGAAACGTTCCATACCGACACCATCAGGCTTATTGTGAGCAGCTCTGGTTTGTTAGAAGCATATACCCAAACATGCCCCAAATGGGACAAAAAATTTACCACGGCATGTTGATGCCGCTCCATGATAGCATGCCAAGTTTGATGAATTTCGGACGAATTTTGGATTTACTAGAATTACAAAAGAAAGTATGTCGACGTTTGCCGGAGAGCCACGATGCCGTGGTGTTGGAATTTCATCCCCATTTCTTGCATGTGACATAAGCATAAACCCGTGGACACATATATGATTTTACAACCCATGTTGGTGCACCGGAGCATGTGCATGTAGTTTAATTTTGAATTGTGCACGTGAAATGGCTAGAAAAGCAATTTAATGTATAAAATGTTCAAACGAACCATGAATGATTCCAATTCTTTTACGACACACATATAGTTGCATGTTCACTGCAGATAAAAAGGTCTAGCAATTCAAACACCGTCCATTGTCACTATGACCCCATTATGTAATTCAAATGAAGATGAAAAATCAAGTAGATCGCACATAGTTTATTATCACCAACCTTGTGAGATGCAGCACAAAATATCCTAGAGCACCGTCGGTGTGTTGGCTACAGTCCACAGCCGACATCTCAAGCACACTAGCTCGCTCCCCAAATATCATTTCACTGTTCAATCATTGCCGGTGAAAGATGGGCACGTGGACCTGCGTCGTGAGGGCAACTTCAGTGGCCCACTCTGGCGTGAGCGCGGCCGTAGCCGCCATGTGTATGCTAACAAGGTGCATGAGCGTGGCCGCAATCTGCGACCGGGTGGCCAAGGCAGCCCAAACGGCTGCGGTTGGTTCTCAGGTGGCGGCAGCAACATTTGCCTTGGAAATAGCAACTGGCGAGAGCAGCACAACAGCTGTCCATTTCGCAGCGGCGGCCTTAGCCCTAATGGAGGCCTCCCATCACCATGTCGAGGCCGCCCATGCCCAGCTCCTGGCAGTCACCGCACAAATCAAATGAAGCTTCTTCAACAACGGTCGGCAACCCACGGCCGAAGAGCTGGCAATCGCCGAGAGTGTTCGAGCAGCCGTTCGTTCCTCCACCGCATACCTTGCGACGATGAAGCCCGTCCAAGCCCAGATCACGGCCGCCCACGCCCAGCTCATGGCGGCCTTTTCAAAGAGATGGTGGACGCGGATGGCGAGATGCTTGCCAAGTATGGTGCGATGGATGCCATGGAGCCCCTTCCCCAGGAGACCGTCAGCGCGAGCTGGACTTGGAGGTGGCGGCGGATATTGACAAGCATCAGCCGTAGTAATACTCTTTGTTTTGTTTAAATAAGAGCGCCGGTCTTTAATTTGTTAGAGTAATGTTTAGGTCAGCTAGCTCTGTTTAATTGCTAAACTTGCTCGATTAAGAAGTGTGGGTGTGCTGGAGTCTCCTTTGTGTACCCAAATTATGCAATGACGTGGATGACCATTGTAACCATGGAAATTTGAACCAATATTTTTGACGTTCAAACTCATCACACACAGGTTAAGCTATCTGGATCATTTGTGATGTTCACATATCGTACACAGTTCTGAATAAGGGACCGTGTCCGATGACACTTTGCGCGCCAGTTTTTTCACTGAAGCGATTCCAAATTTTCGGCTTGTGCGAAAATATCTACATCCCCTCCCCCTTACCGAAAGCAACATTTCCCCTATTTGTGCCTTATTTTCCAAGTTGAAACCTTCCTCCTTTCTTGCAGCGCCGCCGCCTTGTCGGCGACCCTCCTTGACGCTGCTCGGCCTCGTCTATCCAGGCAGGTAATCCACACCCGACCCCCATCCGACTCCTCCTTCCACATCCCACATGCCCCGACAGCCGGCGTGAGTGCGACACCTTCCACCCAAATCACCGACCCCTCCACCAAATAAGCGACTCCCTAAGCCATGGTGCATGCAGTATAGCTAGGATCTCAAGGAGCATTTGGCAGCGGAGAAGCAAATCGCGGCCAAACGCGCAGATGAGGTCATGATGGCTGCCATTCGTGCTGACCCCCCAGATCTTGGAGGAGCACCTTGCCATTTGCTAGCTACGCCGATTAAGCATTCTCGGTTTACCCATTGCGTGTGCTGCTCCTGCCTTTCCTTCACAAATTCTAGTGAATTGTGCTATCTATTTTTACCATGCAATTTGTTGCTCTAGTGTATATGTTCTATATGTCGTGCAGTGTGGTGCTCACTTATTAACTGGTTTGTTAATTAGTTGTCATCTTCAGTTAACTATTTGGTTCAATTCTACAAATGTGATTTTCAATTCTTCAGGCTGTAATTTTGTATTGTCTTCCATGTGAGAAATAAATCGACTTTATCTTTACAAAATACATGAGAAACGAATACAATTTCTATATTTCCAAGTTGTCAAGCATGCTTGGTTTGGTTATAGATTGTGCAATCTGGTGCTCAGTTAACGTTTGGTTCATTTGTGTTGTGGTGTTTAGTTAAGTGTTTGGTTCAATTCAACAATGCGATGTTCAATAGTTGTGGGTGCATTCTGTTATTGTATACCATGTGAGGAATAAATTGAATTTGGTTGTAGTAAATACATGAGAAACGAATACAATTGCTACAATTGGCTATAGTTAACTATTTGGTTTAACTGTCTGATCTTCTATCAGGAGTATGTTATATTGTGCAATGTTCTCCTCAGTTAATGTATGGTTCATTTCTTGTGGTGTTTAGTTAATTGCTTGGTTCAATTCTGCAATGCGATGTCCAATTGTCATGGATAGAATTTTGTATTGTTGTGCATGTGAGGAATAAATCGAATTTGGCTGCGCTTAATACATAAGAAACATATACTAGTGTTAGAATTCCTAGTTCTTAATCATGTTTGGTTTGGATAAATGGGTTTTCCAAGTGGCTTGAATTATATTAATGAATTTGCAATGTGCTTATTTTTCATCAACATATTTTACTGATAGCATGCGAACCCTTACTTAACCTGATGACTACCGTATATGTGTTGCAAGGAAACAATGGGAAGCACTGAGGTTTATAATCGAGGTTAGCACGTGCATGGTCTGTTATCTAATAGCACATTATTGTGCAATTACAGGAACCATTCTAATATTTTGGTTTTCAACAATTTGGTCTTACACATGTAGGTCCTACTGTGAGAGGTTTTGACCCACTGTTTGACCCTTTTTGCATATGGGGAAATGAGTTGTCCACGAATATCAATCAAATCAAGAAACTCAAAATGATTGTTAGGATAAAGAAATTAGCAACAAAGAATAACAAGATCTTTGTCTACACAATGAAGAAGACATCAGTTCACTACAAGATGGTACTAACTATTATACATTGTCTTTTTTATTCCTTTGCCCCATTTCAAATATACAGAAGATATTTATGCACATCCTTGTTTTCAGGCCTTTCCAAAGAAGTTCACTGATGATTACCTCTCAAACCACCTCTATGGTCAGGAGGCGGGGAAGGTTTTTATACAACACCCACGGTTCAATATTGAAGTGTTCCTGAAGAGGACGAAGGACGGGCGATTAATCATCCATAGGCACTGGGCTAAAGTTCCAAAGACCTTCAACATGAATGAAGGCTCAATATTTGCCTTCCGCTTCAGTAGTTTTCCAGATGAGATGCACCTATCTATATACCGTCTATGATGCTAATTTCAAAAGGTTCTACATGTTGCATGTGAAACTTGGTGCTGGTGCAGTTGTGTAATGGGGTAGCTGAGTGCTGAAGCTATATCATGTTGTACTCTGATGTATTTCAATTATTAAATTCTGCTTCCTTAATATGGAAATGAAATATATTATGTGCTTAATATGAATGTCAATTAGATTAATAAATGGATTATTAATAATAGGGCAATTAGCCTGCTAATGGCGAATTAGCCTGCTAATTGGATTTTGCTATTGCAAACGGTTATTGAAAAAATACCATGGGGATGACCTCAGGCAACGCACACAGTTTCTAGGAATAAACCGTGTTGGATCAATGAACAATCACACATGACTTTCTCATGAAAACTGTTTGCGTTAGGCCACCTTACGCAAATGTTTACCACATAAAAATTGTGCGTGATGGACAACCTTTGCCATGCAGTTTCTTTTACGGACCACGTGTGATGCATTCAATAAAGCAAATGATAAATTTGTTAATATCGTGTGCAATGGCAACGCTATCACAAACGATTTAATGGGAAATATTGTGTGTGATGTACTTGTGAACGGAAATGTTTTCCTTGGAGCGATTGTGCGGGATGTGCATACGAACGGAAACGTTTAGCGGGGACTGACTGTGCGGGATGTACTTGCGAACAAAAACAATTTCGCCTGTATAATTGTATTTTTTAGCTCTAATGTACGTATTTCCGTATTTGAGCGCTTGCCGGTTGCACACGAACTCATTTTGCCGATCGTGTGTGTGCCTGAGGGCCATATCCCCGACGGTTTCTGGGTTGTGTGGGAAGGACCCTCCTATCGCCGTCACTCACTAGGTGACGGTTCCAAATGCCATCTCGGAAAGGGGTTAAAAACCGTTTGTATAACACCAGCGCGTACTAGTGCTAGGCAATTCTTTTTCATGAAGCTTTCTACTAAACTTGGAAAATTAAACTCATGATACTCACCACCAAAACTAACACCGACAGTTTGCTTCTCACAATCTATTCTAGCATTAACGGTGTTCAAGAAAGGTCTACCAAAGTTAATGGGACAATAGTCATCTTGTGGGGAACCAAGAACAAGAAAATCAGTAGGGTATTTTATTTTCCCACACAAGACTTCAACATCTCTAACAATCCCAATTGTTGATATAGTGTCTCTATTAGCAAGTTTAATAGTAACATTTATTTCTTCTATCTCTGCAAGTGCTATGTCATTCATAATTTCTTGATATAAGGAATAAGGAATAGCACTCACACTAGCACCTATTTCACATAAACCATGATAACAGTGATCTCCTATTTTAACTGAGATGACGGGCATGCCAACATCAGGTCTATGTTTATCCTTTTTACCAGGTTTGGAAATTCTAGCAGCTTCTTCACAAAAGTAAATAACATGTCCATCTAAATTTTCTTCCAAGAGATCTTTAACCATAGCAATACTAGGTTCCACTTTAATTTGTTCATCAGGTTTAGTTGTTCTAATATACCTTTGTTGACCACAGTTGAAACTTTAGCATGTTCCTTTATCCTAACAAGGAAAGGTGGTTTCTCAATATAAGCAAAAAGGAACAACTGGATCAATATTTTAAAGTATGGTTTCTTCCTTAATTGGTACCAGTTCTTCAATTTCTTCTTTAATAGGTGGGTGATATTTAAACCACTTCTCTTTAGGGAGATAAACATGAGTAGCAAATGATTCACAAAAGGAGGCTACTATCTCAGAGTCAAGTCCATATTTAGTGCTAAACTTTTGAAAAGCATCGGTATCCATAAAAGATTTAACACAATCATACTTAAGTTTAATACCTGACTCTTTACCTTCATTGAGTTCCCAATCTTCAGAGTTGCATTTACTTCTTTCCAAAAGATCCCACCGGAATTCAATAGTCTTCTTCAAAAAAGAACCAGCACAAGAAGTATCAAGCATGGTTTGATCATTACGAGAAACCCGAGCATAAAATTTTTGGATAATAACTTCTCTTGGGAGCTCATGATTGGGGAATGAATGTAACATTGACTGAAGCCTCCCCAAGCTAGAGCGATACTTTCTAGTTCACGAGGCCAAAAATTATATATATAATTCCGATCACGATGAACTAGATGCATAGGATAATTTTTTGATGAAATTCCAATTCCAAGATCTAATATCATCGCATAGCCTATACCGTGCCAATGCTTTTCCCTTCAAACATGAAGGGAAAACCTTCTTCATAACTTCATCTCCGTGTAAACCTGCAATCTTGAACAATCCACAAATTTGTTCTACATATATCAAGTGCATATCAGGATGTTCGGTTCCATCTCCTGCATAAGAATTAGCTAGCAGTTGTTCTATCATACCCGAAGGAATTTCATATTAAATATTTTCAGTTGGTGCAGTAGGTTGAGGAGTAGCTAATTGTGGTTTCGGTCAAGGTGAAGATACCCCGAACAAACCCCTCAAAGGATTGTGTTCCATAGTAACAAGTGACAATAAATTTCAGCACACTATATAAATGTTTCCTTACCAAATTCGACATACCAAAGGCGCTTCACTCCATGACAATGGTGCTAGAAAATAGACTTGATGACCCACAAGTATAGGGTATCAATTGTGGCTCTTTTCAGTAAGTAAGAGTGTCGAACCCAACGAGGAGCAGAAGGAAATGACAAGTGGTTTTTAGCTAGGTAATGTCTGCAAGTGCTGAAATTGTAAGTAGCAGAGTAGTTCGATAGCAAGATAATCTGTAACGAGAAAGTAACGATATTAGTAACAAAAGTGCAGCATGGTAGCCCAATCCTTTTGAGGCAAATGACAATCCAAAACGGTCTCTTATGATAAGCAAAGTGTTCTTGAGGGTACACGGGAATTTCATCTAGTCACTTTCACCATGTTGGTTTGATTCATGTTCGCTACTTTGATAATTTGATATGTGGGTGGACCGGTGCTTAGGTGCTAATCTTACTTGAACAAACCTCCTAATTATGATTAACCCTCCTGCAAGCATCCGCAACTACGAGAAAAGTATTAAGAATAAATTCTAACCATAGCATTGAACTTTTGGATCCAATCGGTCCCTTACGGAATAGCGCATAAACTAGGGTTTAAGCTTCTGTCACTCTTGCAACCCATCATCTAATTGCTACTCCACAATGCATT
This sequence comes from Triticum urartu, assembly GCF_003073215.2. Taxonomy (NCBI): domain Eukaryota; kingdom Viridiplantae; phylum Streptophyta; class Magnoliopsida; order Poales; family Poaceae; genus Triticum; species Triticum urartu. The sequence goes on along the minus strand of NC_053028.1, from coordinate 306,073,714 downwards.
CCCTTAGGCCCAAATATGGTGAAGTGTGATGTAGTCGACGTTCACATGACACCACTAAGGGAATCACAACATACATACAATCAAAATATCGAACACAAATTGTTGGGGAAATAACTATTAGGTATGACACGCCCAGGAGGGGCCGGGTCATCCCTATGAAGATTCATCACAATGAAGACCAATGTCACATGTCGATTCATAGATTGGCTTAGTAGAGGGCCCAGACCCGAAGGCGGCTTAAGCCCCATGAGTATAAACCGCCATGTATGTAAACTTGTATTGTAAGGCATATGTGAAAGGTCACCGAGCCGGATACGTTGTATAAGCCGGCCGGGACTCTGAGGGCCGCAGGGCGTCAACCTGTGTATATAAGGGGATGACCTAGCGGCGGCTTAGGACAAGAAGCAACAGATCGAGAGCCGGGTCAAGAGGATTCGCTCCCTGCTCATTGAAACCCTAGCAATACCAACTACAAAGTGGACTAGGATTTTACCTTCATCGTAAGGGGCCGAACCAATATAAACTCCTCGTGTCCTCTGTCCTGATAAACCCCTTTAAGCTAAAATCAATGCGATGGCTCCACAACTAAGTCCTCACACTAGGACATCTGCCGTGACAATTCCATGACAGTTGGCGCCCACCGTGGGGCTATCGCACGATGGTTTCGAGTTCTTAAAGGGAAGCTTCGAAGGGATCAAGGGATACACTGTGGGCCGGATGACCTAGAGTCGCCGTGACAAGCTCTACATTGATGACGCAGGCTGGGGCCCCGAGGCCGGCTCAATTGAGTACGGGTACCGGGTCCCCTTTGGTGGAATCCACATCTTCATCGGCAAGATCGATGAACCAGGCCCTGAGGCGTACATCTGCACTCACGTCGTCGAGACGGCTCAGCGTGCGAGACCCGCCCGGGTTCGGCCTGCCATGAGTCATGCCTTCGTGGGATTTATCCATGGAGTGGAATCTGAGGACAGGCTAGCATCTGGTGATGAGACCGTCATTTATTCTGCTGGCGAGTCATCCACCGGTGAGACAAAGTCTTTGTATCAACTGCCAGACGGCCGGCTTGGGGGCTGTTCTGATGGCGATAGTATTCCGGACCCCCGTGAGCCGCTGAATCGGGTTGCAATTTTCATGGCCGGTACACAATCCGTGCAGCACTCATCAACTATGCCGGAGCTGGTTTCTGGGTCAGGGGCGGCAGCAGCTGCCGGGGCAGGAGGCCCTGAGCGCCCACCAGCTCAGGCTTTAACTGATATGCTGGATAAATTGACGATGCTGCTAACAACGGTGGTTAACCCGGCGGATCAAGATCAGCACAATGCGGTGATCACAAAATTGCGTGATGAGATAGCACAGGCCAAGGAGGAGTTAAACGCTGAAGGTGCCAGGGTGGCCGAAGAGCGGGCCGCTTTGGATGCTCAGGCTCAGCGGATTCAGTCACAATCTTTCTGGCTCATGTTAGATCAAAACGCTTCCAATGCAGTTATGAGGAGGAGGCATCAGACTCGTCTGCCTTCGGTTTATGAGGCGAGGAACCTTTTTAACACGCCAGGAGCAGGAACCAGTAATCCGGCAGTCACAAACCGGGTCGAAGCACCTAGGACTGGTACGCCGGTTCAGCCGCGCACAATGGACCTGCCTCGACAGAACACTAACCCGCCGCAGCGCGTACCGACACCATCGGGTCATTATTCTAACCCCTTGGATAACATGATCGCTGCGGCATCGCAGTTGGCGGCGATCCTTGTTGATGGTGAGTCACCAACAGCGGTTGAAACGCGTAGGGCAAGAGAACTTCTCCAGCCGGCACTAACTCAGTCGTGATAGGATTCATTCCACCCCTCGCCCGAGCCGAAGTTACAGCAGACATCTTGATGAGCCGGCGGTGTCAAGCAGTGGACGGAACCATAACCCGCCGCACGGGCATAACCCAGTGGGTGGTGGTGCTAATACTCAGAATGTAGTGGATCAAGGTAGAGCTCATCGAGAGGCCGAGCTGACGGCTCAGTATGCGGCTCGTCAACCTACTCCGGTTCGTCCGACCACCTCTGTGGAGCCAGGGGTAACCTTTAGAAACTTGGGCGTACCATGCTTGGTGACGGATCTACATAATGAGCGTCTGCCCAAAGATTTCAAAGCACGTCGCAAGGTGCCAAACTATACAGCTGATTTAAGTCCTAAGGCATGGATTGAGAGTTATGAGATGGCCATGGAGTTGCTGGACGTCAGCGAGGCTGCATGTGCTAAGTATTTTCCCCTGATGCTAGAAGGAACGGCCCAAACCTGGTTGAACGGGCTCCCTGCCAATTCCATCGGGTCACGGGCCGAGTTGAAAGCCTAGTTTATCCAGAACTTCAAAGATACATGTAAACAACCCATATCGATTATGGATCTGGCCGCCTGTGTTCAGGAAGACGGTGAATCAACAACCCATTGGGTGCGCCGGGTCTCAACAATTTTACACTCGTTGGATCGCATCAATGCCGACTCAGCTGTGTTGATGTTGGAGAACAACTGTCGTTTCACGCCCTTGAAGCAGAAATTAGGGCGGCTCAAACGCCACTGTAATGACATGGGGACACTCATGGCGGCTCTAGTTAAATATGCTGAGCCTGATAGTACCAAAGACCCTGAGTCTGATGATGATAAAGCGGGGAAGGGGAAGAGGAGTAGCAATGCTAAGGGGCAGAAGTATAACCCGGGAGGCAATGGTAAGCGCAAAGCTGATAATAGTTTTGACTTTGTAGCTAACACCAATGCATAGAATAATGGTCAGCGCTGTAAGGGTAAACCGCCCCCACAAGCCGGTATCAATCTTGAGCGTATGTTGAATCAGCCCTGCCCACGACATGGTACGAAAGAAAGACCATCCGGGCATCTATGGAAGGATTGTCACATCATGAAGGAGTACAAAAATTCGAATCTTTTCCATGACAGCCATGGGCCAGGTGGCGGTTCTGGGCCTGACTCTCACGTCCCAGGTTATGGCGGTGGCGGCTCTGGTTTCCAAGTAAATCAAGGTAATCACAACAACCAGGGTGGTTACAACTAGCAGAATAATCAACGGGGTCAGCAACAACAACAGTCTGGTTACCAGAGCAACCCGAAGCAGTTGAACAGTGCGCAATATCATGTGTTTACCACTAGCTTGTTTAAGCATGACCAGAAGCTTCATAAGACATTACTCAATGCCGTTGAGCCGGCAGTTCCTCACTATCTACGTTGGTCTGAGCAGCCCATCGTGTGGAGTCGGGAAGATCATCGACCCCGGTTGATAATCCGGGTCATTTGGCTTTGGTGGTTGCATCGCAGGTCGGAGGGTATAAGTTTACCAAGGTGCTCATGGAAGGAGTGAGCAGCATCAATATCCTTTATTATGAAACTTTCTGTCACATGGGATTAACTGATGAAAATCTTAAGCTGTCAAACACTGTTTTCCATGGTGTGGTGCCTGGTAAGTCGGCATATCCAGTCGGTAAGATAGCTCTGGAAGTTGTTTTTGGAGATGATCATGATTCTAGGTCAGAAACATTGACCTTTGAAGTGGTCAAGATCCACAGCCCATATCACGCTCTGTTTGGACGGACGGCTTATGCCAAGTTCATGGCGTGGCCATGTTACGTGTATCTGCAGCTCAAGATGCCGTGTCACAAAGGAACCATTACAGTGCATGGGAGTCGTAGGATAGCTCTGGAGTGTGAAGAGGGGGATGCGGCTTATGCTGAGTTAGTTTGTGCAATGGAGGAGTTGAAATTTTACAAGGACAATGTTGACCTACAGATATGACGTCTTAGAAAAATCCAACCACAGAGCATGATCCGGTGTTAAAAGTTTAAATCGGCAGATGATACCAAGATGGTTGGTTTTGTTCCTCGCGACTCATCCAAGCAGTTCAGCATCAGTGCTAATCTGGATCCAAAATAGGAAAGCGTGCTCATCGAGTTCATCAGTGAGAACCGGGACATCTTTGTATGGAAGCCTTCGGACATGCCGGGTGTATCGAGAGAACTCGCTGAGCACACTCTTAATATTGATCCAAAGTTTAAACCGGTCACACAGTTTCTTCGCCGTTTTAATTAGGAGAGACGGAAGGCCATTGGAGAGGAAGTAGCCCGGCTCTTGGCAGCTGGGTTTATCGTTGAAGTTTTCCATCCTGAGTGGTTGGCTAATCCGGTGCTGGTACTTAAGAAAAACGGCACTTGGCATATGTATGTGTATGGGGAATCGAACGGGGGGAGCTAAGGGAGAACCATGTTTTGGTTCGGGGCGCGCTTGTTTTTGGTTTTTTTGAACAGATGGGACAAGGTTGTTTGAAATTTGGGGAAAGTACAAACTTTGCCCCCTCTTAAATTTCAGACCTACTGCGGGTCGGGGGTAGGATGGTAATCCCAGGTGTCCCAAATAGTGGGCGGGAGCGATTTCGGCCGAGTGCATGTGTGGTTAGGTGGCCATTGTGTATGAATGTTTTTCGGAGGCAGTTGCCTAGCGTCTAGATGAAGCTACAAACCTACCCCGGTTTAGGCCTTTGGATGTCGTGCCGGTAGGTTTCACGATCGGAGTTAGAAAAGTAATTTCCTTCTACCAAACGTTGGTCTCACGCGGTTTCGGGCGAGTAGAGGCTCTTTTGGCGCTTCGTGGACATGCATTAAAATTAATCAACACCAAATGCAAGCATGAGTAGGACATAATTCACCATGAACATAAATATCGTGGAGGCTATGTTGATTTTGTTTCAACTACATGCATTAACATGTGCCGAGTCAAGCCACTCGAATCGTTCGAAGGATGATACCACCCTATCATACCACATCACAACCATTTTAATAGCATGTTGGCTCGCAATGTAAACCATTATAAACTCCTAGCTAATTAAGCATGGCATAAGCAACTATAATCTCTAATTGTCATTGCAAACATGTTTCATTCATAATAGGCTGAATCAGGAAAGATGAACTAATCATATTTACAAAAACAAGAGAGGTCGAGTTCATAACAGCTTCTCTCATCTCAATCAGGAATCATGAACTAATCATGTTTCATTCATTATTGCCTTTCACTTGCACAACCGAATAGTGTGGATAATAATAATAATAGTGCGCGTGCATTGGACTAAGCTGGAATCTGCAAGCATTCAATTCAAGGGAGAAGACAAGGTAATATGGGCTCTTTGTTAGATCAACAATAATGCATATGAGAGCCACTCAACATTTTCATTACGGTCTTCTCCTCTCGACCCCCAAAGAAAAGAAAAGAAACAAAAGTATTTACACGGGAAAGCTCTCAACAAACAAAAGAAGAACGAGAAATCTTTTTGGGTTTTTTTCCTTTTTAATTACTACTACTATAGGCATGCACAGTAAACTAGCTAAAAGCTGCAACTAATATTTTTTTGGTTTTTCTTAAGGTTTTTCAAACACACAAGAAGAAAGCTTAAAAAGAAATTAAACTAGCATGGATGATACAATGACAAAGTATGAGCACCGACAACTGGCATGAGTGTGTGAACATGAATGTAATGCCGGTGAGGAATACGTACTCTACAAGCTTAGCCTTTTGGCCTAAGTTGGTCTATGGCCACGGCTGGCCTGGTGGGTATCCGAAGTTGAAGCTGGGGTCGTACTGAGATAAAGCAGCTACTGCCTGAAGAGCTGTAGCTTGGAGGCGAGTTGCCTTCGTCCTCCTCTCATACTCGTTCGCCTCCTCCCTGGTTATAAATTATCTCCTTTTTGCCTGAAAGTTAAAGAAAGTAGGAGCAGGGAGAGCAACATGGACGGTGCGCCGTCTGTCAATGATTAGTCGGTACTGGAGTAATTGATCGTTCCTCTCAACAAACTCATGATGAACCATCGCATTATAATCTAGATAAGAAGGAGGCAATTCAATACCATTTCCACGTATGGGTATATCAAGATAGTTAGCTACACAAGTTGCATAAATTCCACCAAACAAATCACCACTTAAACTATTAAGATGCAACCTTCGTGCAATGATGGACCCCAAGTTGTATTGTTTATCACCTAATACTGCACTCTTGAGGACACTAAGATCTGGAACGCACATGTGACAAGCCTCATCTTTGCCGTTAATGCATCTACCAATGAAGGGAGCAAAATAATGTATGGAAGGAAAATGAATGCTCCCTATGGTAGCTTGTGTAATCTCCCTAGATTCCCCCATAGTAATACTAGCAAGAAAGTATTTATATTCAGATTTGCAAGGTTCACTAACATTGCCCCACTGCGGGAGTTTACAAGCAATATTAAAATCTTCTAGGTCCATGGTATATGACTTATCATAAAGATCATATAAAATAGTGTGAGAATTGCGCGAAGATATAAATTTAAACCTTCTCACAAATGAATCATTTAGATAGAGGTATTGCTGACACTTATCTGCCACGAAGCTCTCAAGATTAGCGTTATGCACATATGCGTCAAATTCATCCTTCATGCCTGCCTGGACCATGAAATCATCTAACGGCCATTCATAAGGCCGCACTTGAGCTTCCCTTGGTAATTCATTATCCGGCTCACATATCGCGGGCCTTGGGCCTTGCTCCCTTGAGGAACCACCTTGGTACATTTTCCTAAACATATTTCTTCCTCTGAAAAATTTCTGAAATTTTTAGTGACTCAAAATAAAAGTGAACCAAACTCAGCAAAATTGATAGCAACTACTCCTACAAGTGCCTAGAGGCCATGTCATGCATTAGAACTACTTTTGACCACATAAATTTGACATGCAAGTTCAAGAACAGGTCACCTAGGCAGCAAAAATTTGCAATAAATAAGGCACTAGAACAAAAACTAATTGGACCATTGGAGGAGTCACATACCGAAGAACAATCCCCCAAAGAAGTTTTGTGAATGGAGCTTTGAGCAAGGAGATCAAAAATTGCAGCAAGATGAGCTAGAACTCGGGTTTGAGCTAGTGGATGATTTTTTCTGGAGGAAGACAAAGTGTGTGGGTGTAGGAATAAGTGGAGGGGACTCATGTGGGGAACACGAGGCAGGGGAGCGCGCCGAGGGGGTGGGCGCACCCTCCACCCTCATGGGCACATGGTGGGTCCCCCTGATGTGTTCTCAGTGCCAATAATTCTTAAATATTCCAGAAGAAATCATATTAAATTTTCAGGACATTTGGAGAACTTTTATTTTCGGGGTATTTTTTATTGCAAGAATAATTCAAGAAAACAGACAAGAAATACTATTTTTGCTTTATTTAAACTAAATAACAAAAAATAAAAGGAGGGTACAGAGAGTTCTGCTTTCTAACTTCATCCATTTCATGCTCATCAAAAGGAATCCACTAACAAGGTTGATCAAGTCTTGTCAACAAACTCTTTTCGAATAACATGAAACCGGAGAATTTTCGAATAACACTAGGTTACCTCAATGGGGATATGCACATCCCCAACAATAAGGATATCATATTTCTTCTTGACAGTAGGAAGAGGAAATTCAAAACCTCCTATAGTAATTCTTGCAATTTTTGCAATAGAATTGATACTGTGGACTTGAGGTTGTTTCCTCGGAAAGTGTACCGTATGCTCATTACCATTAACATGAAAAGGGACATTGCCTTTGTTGCATTCAATAACAACCCCTGCAGTATTCAAAAAGGGTCTTCCAAGAATAATGGACATACTATCATCCTCGGGAATATCAAAAATAACAAAATCCGTTAAAATAGTAATGTTTGCAACCACAACAGGCACATCCTCACAAATACCGACAGGTATAGTAGTTGATTTATCAGCCATTTGCAAAGATATTTCAATAGGTGTCAACTTATTTAAATTAACTCTACGATGTAAGGAGAGGGGCATAACACTAACACCGACTCCGAGATCACATAAAGCAGTTTTAACATAGTTTCTTTTAATGGAGCATGGTATAGTTGGTTCTCCAGGATCTCCTAGTTTCTTTGGTATTCCACCTTTAAAAGTATAATTAGCAAGCATGGTGGAAATTTCAGCTTCCAGTATCTTTATTTTATTAGTAAGAATATCCTTCGTGTACTTAGCATAAGGATTCATTTTAAGGATATCAGTCAAACGCATACGCAAAAAGCTAGGTCTAATCATTTCAGCAAAGCGCTCAAAATCCTCATCATCCTTTTTCTTGGATGGTTTAGGAGGAAAAGGCATGGGTTTCCGAACCCATGGTTCTCTTTCTTTACTGTGCTTCCTTGCAACAAAGTCTCTCTTATCATAACGTTGATTCTTTGATTGTGGGTTATCAAGATCAACGGCAGGTTCAGTCTCTACATTGCTGTTATTGCTAGGTTGAACATCAACATGAACATCATCATTAACATTATCACTAGGTTTATGTTCATTACCAGATTGTGTTTCAGCATCAGAAATAGAAATATCATTGGGATTCTCAGGTGTGTCAACAACATGTTCACTAGAAGCATGCAAAGTCCTATCATTTTTCCTTTTCTTCTTTTTAGAAGGACAAGGTGCATCAACATTAGTTCTCTTAGAATCTTGCTCAGTTCTCTTAGGGTGGCCTTCAGGATACAAAGGTTCCTGAGTCATTTTACCCCCGCTAGTCATAACTCTAACAGCATTATCATTTTTCTTATTATTTAATTCATTGAGAAAATCATTCTTAGCTTTAAGCACTTGTTCTACTTGAGTGGTAACCATAGAAGCATGTTTACTAATAAGTTTAAGTTCACCTTTAACTCTAGACATATAATCACTCAAGTGTTCAATCATATAAGCATTGCATTTCAATTGTCTACCAACATAAGCATTGAAGTTTTCTTGTTTAACAATAAAATTATCGAACACATCTAAGCATTGTCTAGTAGACTTATTACGAGGAATATCACCTTCATCAAATCTATAGAGAGAATTTACCTTTAATACCTGTGTCGGGTTATCAAGACCATGTATTTTTTCAATAGGTGGTAAATTCTTAACATCTTCAGGTTTAATACCCTTTTCTTTCATAGATTTCTTTGCCTCTTGCATATCTTCAGGACTGAGAAATAGAATACCCCTTTTGTTCGGAGTTGGCTTAGGAGTTGGTTCAGGAAGTGTCCAATCATTTTCATTACTCAACATATTATTCAATAGCAATTCAGCTTGATCAACTGTTCTTTCCCTGAAAACACAACTAGCACAACTATCCAGGTGGTCTCTAGAAGCATCAGTTAGTCCATTATAAAAGCTATTAAGTATTTCATTTTTCTTGAGAGGATGATCAGGCAAAGCATTAAGTAATTAGAGAAGCCTCCCCCAAGCTTGTGGGAGACTCTCTTCTTCAATTTGCACAAAATTATATATGTCCCTTAAGGCAGCTTGTTTCTTATGAGCGGGGAAATATTTAGTAGAGAAGTAATAAATCATATCCTGGGGACTACGCACACAACTAGGATCAAGAGAATTAAACCATGTTTTAGCATCACCCTTTAATGAGAACGGAAACAACTTAAGGATAAAGTTGTAGCGAGTTTTCTCATCATTAGTGAACAGGGTGGCTATATCATTTAATTTAGTAAGATGTGCCACAACAGTTTCAGATTCATAGCCATAAAAAGGATCAAATTCAACCAAATTAATTAACTCAGGATCGATAGAGAAATCATAATCCTTATCGGAAATACAGATAGGTGAAGTAGCAAAAGCAGGGTCATATTTCATTCTAGCATTCAAAGATTTTTCTTTAAGCTTGGCTAATAATTTCTTTAGATCATATCTATCATTGCAAGCTAAAAAGTTTCTAGCAGTTTCTTCATCCACAACATAACCCTCAGGCACAACAGGCAATTCTTATCTAGGGGGAGAATCTTCATCATCACTTTCATCAATATTATCAGTTTCAATAATTTCATTTTCTCTAGCCCTAGCAAGTTGTTCATCAAGAAATTCACCTAGTGGCACAGTATTATCAAGCATAGAAGTAGTTTCATCATAAGTATCATGCAAAGCAGAAGTGGCATCATCAATAACATGCGACATATCAGAATGAATAGCAGGAGTAGGGGTCGCAAGTTAACTCAAAACAGAAGGTGAATCAAGTGCAGAGCTAGATGGCAGTTCCTTACCTCCCCTCGTAGTTGAGGGGAAAATATTGGTTCTTTATCTTTCAAGTTCTTCATAGTGATCAAAAAATATAAATCCCAAGTGACTCAAAGAATAGAGCTATGCTCCTCGGCAACGGTGCCAGAAAATAGTCTTGATAACCCACAAGTATAGGGGATCACAACAATTTTCGAGGGTAGAGTATTCAACCCAAATTTATTGATTCGACACAAGGGGAGCCCAAGAATATTCTCAAGTATTAACAGTTGAGTTGTCAATTCAACCGCACCTGAAAGACTTAGTATCTGCAGCAAAGTATTTAGTAGCAAAGTAGTATGGAAGTAACGGTAATGGTAGCAAAAGTAATAGTATTGGTTTTTAAGTGATCGTAATAGTAGCAACAGAAAAGTAACTAAGCAAAGATCAATATATGAAAAGCTCATAGGTAATGGATCAGTGATGGATAATTATTTCGGATGCGATTCCTCATGCAATAGTTATAACATAGGGTGACACAGAACTAGCTCCAGTTCATCAATGTAATGTAGGCATGTATTCCGAATATAGTCATACATGCTTATGGAAAAGAACTTGCATGACATATTTTGTCCTACCCTCCCGTGGCAGCGGGGTCCTATTGGAAACTAAGGGATATTAAGGCCTACTTTTAATAGAGTACCGGACCAAAGCATTAACACTTAGTGAATACATGAACTGCTCAAACTACGGCTATCACCGGTAAGTATCCCAATTATTGTCACTTCATTGTTAACGGATCATAACACATAATAGGTGACTATAGACTTGCAAGATAGGATCAAGAACTCACATATATTCATGAAAACATAATAGGTTCAGATCTGAAATCATGGCATTCGGGCACTAGTGACAATCAATATCAGAACATAATGGATACTAGGGATCAAACCCTAATAAAACTAACTCCATTACATGATAAATCTCATCTAACCCATCACCGTCCAGCAAGCCTACGATGAATTACTCACGCATGGCAGTGAGCATCATGAAATTGGTGATGGAGGAAGGTTGATGATGACGATGGCGACAGATTCCCCTCTCCGGAGCCCCGAACGGACTCCAGATCAGCCCTCCCGAGAGAGATTAGGGCTTGGCGGCGGCTCCGTATCGTAAAACTTGATGAATCCATCTCTCCGATTTTTTTCTCCCTGAACGTGAATATATAGAGTTGGAGTTGAGATCGGTGGAGCACCAGGGGGCCCACGAGGCAGGGGGCGCGCCCAGGGGCTTGGTGCGCCCCCACCCTCGTGGACAGAGTGTGGGCCACCTGGCCTTGATTCTTTCGCCAGTATTTTTTATATATTCCAAAAATATTCTCCGTTGATTTTCAGGTTATTTCGAGAACTTTTATTTCTGCACAAAAATAACACCATGGCAATTCTGGTGAAAACAGCGTCAGTCTAGGTTAGTTCCATTCAAATCATGCAAGTTAGAGTCCAAAACAAGGGCAAAAGTGTTTGGAAAAGTAGATACGTTGGAGACGTATCACGTGCAAACAGATCGATCATATGTACGTACATGTATGTTCGCGACCGGAATGGCAATGCTATGTACGCTTCGACCAGGTTGTCCCGGCTATCAGGGGATAAGGAGGCACTTCCTTGCATGCGAAGATGTAGCTAGTGGGTGTCGGCAATCAGGGGGGAAGCACTTTTTTGCGAAATACGGTGGCCCGTCCGGTGGGTCCCTGCTGTCACGTGGAGGAATCATTATTTTTCGCGTAATAAGGAGGCACTTCCTTGCTACGGCCGTGGACACAGCAATCAGCCTCTCCATGTATAGTACCCTTCCGATGGAAGTCGTTCCTTGACCACATTGACCATGCTGTGCCGAGAGCACCAAGGCTGTTGACGACAGCGGGGCCTAGGAAGGGGATGACGCGGAGTCAGGGAAGGTGCGGCAGTGGATGCCCACGGGGAAAGGAGTACGAGGGTTCACTGGTTCAGCTGCGGTGTGAGGGTGCAATCACCACGGAATAACAGGGGTGTGGGTGACTATAGGGATGACCTAGCCAGCGGTGGGAGTAGTAGGGGGTGGTGAGGCCTCCGCGACAGCACAGTCAGCCACGGGACACAGGAGCACGCGACACGACCGGCGCTAGTTTGGGTGGCTAGAGCAAGAAGACCAGAGGTTGAAGAAGCACTACGGCCGTTGGATGGACATGGTACGGTCACTGGAGCTAGAATCGTTCATACTGATTAAGTTGACAAAGCCCTCCATCCCCGTAAGCTTAGTAGGCCCACAAGTCACCCTCCCACTATGGGGGTTCCCAGCTAGCAGGGGGAGTATTCATTTTTTTTTGTTGACCACGCCGCGCCGAGCGCATCCAAGGTGGTGGACGAGGGCAAGGCGCCGGATAGCAACGAGCCGGAGATGGGAAGACATGGGAGTGGAGTCGTTGACGAAGAGGTGTATGAGGGTTAAATGGTTCTGGTGCGGTGTGGTTCGGCAATCGGTAGAGAAGAACAGGAGGTGTGGAGGGGTGGAGGGATGGCCTGGCCGGCGGTGGGGTAGTGCTTCATAGAGAAGCATGCTAAGCAGAGCTGCTAGCAGCAGGAGGCGGGAGCAGGTGGTCCTGGCGGTGATGGAGGAAGAAGATGAGAGATTGAAGATGGATGTCGGTCGTTGGATGTAAATCCAATGGCTAACGATATCGGAATCATTTGTTGACTAAGTTGACAACGACTTGTGTTGGCGTCGACCTATTGGCCCACATTTTAGCCTCCAAAAATGTGGCACATATTCAACCCATTTTTTCAGAATTTACAGTCAATTTGATCTCTTTTTTTTGAGAATTACAGTCCATTTGTTGGGCTGGGTGAACAAATAATGTAGCGTCCATGCGGCCCATTTTTCTGAAACTACAACCCATTTTCAACTTCTCGAAATACATAAATTTCCTGGGCTGGCTGAACAAATAATGTAGCGTCCGTGCGGCCCATTTATTTTTTCCTAAAAAATTACAGGCCATTTGCACTTTCTCGAAGTACACGATTTTGCTGGGCTACTTCTAATTACAATGTTGGGTTGGGTACAACACTGTTATCAAAAAATAAACAGGGGTTGAGCATTTTGTTGTAAATATATTTAAATAATAAGTGATTTATTATTACATTGGTCCTTAAATCTTACCAAGCTTTTGTACACAATCACCAGGATTTTTGTTGCCTTAATGTGAAAAAATCAAGGATTTTATTGTTAAGAAATTATTTTTTAAGTTAATAAGATGTGGGATATTGTTTTCTTATATATGTAAGTATCTATTAAATATATGATGACAATAACAATAATATATAATAACATATATAATTTAAATATATATAATATAGTTAGAAGGGAAACATAAGTTGGACTAGGCGTTCCTATTCTTATATAGAAAAATAGAACAGACCTCTGCATTTTCCTCAAAAAAATACATAAGTTGGGCTGCCGTGGTTCAAGAAAAATAAAACCTCGGATGGGAGGTCCATAGGCCGGTCGATACGTGACGGCCCTCAAGAAAATACAAACTGGCATGTCGTGGGATGCACATGTAAAAATGAAAGCCTAGACGGGGCAGCCCACAACCCAGCTGATACTTGCTGCCCCATTGATAATAAATGATACCTACTAGCTCCTTGGCTTCGTTGTAAATTTATCTCCTTTAGTAACTGCGTTGAAGCACCTAAAAAATGTAACTATGTTGACAAAACGGTGGGCCCCAAAGTCAGTATAGCATTAGGAGGAAGTATTTTTTTTCAATGAGGCACTTGCTTGCGTATGGCCATAGACCTGGTGGGTCCTGACTGACCGCCTCTCTAGGTACAGTCCTTTCCAGATTCCTCTCATTTGTTCAGCATGTTCACAATGGCAGACAGCGGCGACGCGGCGAGCACACAAAGGCGCAGGACGAGATCGAACCACCCGAGGCAGTGCCTTATTTCTACCGAAACTACTGAACTAGCCTAGTGGCCAAGTGACACTACCCGACTGCTGTTCCGCCCAGGTTCGATTCCACCTGATGCAGGCAAAATATCTCCAATTTTTTTGCCTCTGCCATTATTGACATCTGGGTCCCCATTGTCAATTACGCACACCACGTCCAACACTTGCCAAAACTTCGTCCCTCGTTTTCTCTGTTTTTCGCACACTCGATATTGTGTGGGCATTTTGAAAATAGCATATATTTTTGACTGTGCATCATATGAAGATGTGCTATGCATGAATGTCGATCATCATGATGTTAACTAGCTGGTAGCTCCTTTTTCGACCATGAATAAAACTTCCAACATGATGTTATCCCTGTTTGAAAAGGGCGTGTTAATATAAATGCTCTTCCTCTGAAACTTGTAGTTTCTTATCTGAAACTGAACTTGCAGTTTCTTATCTAAAACTGAAACTTGCAGTTTCTTCTCTGAGAATCACATTGTCTGCACTTTTATACTCCTATGAAACTACATTTTTTAAGTGCTAAAAATAGATCTCTAGAATTCATAAAACACTTCATATGCTCAATACTGCAAATCTGAAATTCAAAAGACATTCATATCTGAAAGTACACTAAAATACACAACGCAAAACACAATTCACAACCTGCCAATACTGACAACCCTAAGCTCCTCCTAACAATTCAGAACCTACCTGACTATTGGGCTGGGGGGCAGTCCCCTCTTATTCCTCGGCGACAGAAAGCCGCCCCGTGAGACGATGTGAACGGCAAGGGAGAGGATGGCGGGGAAGCATCGTCGGGCCAACTGATTTTCTCCTCTTGCAGTTGGGTTCGGTCGACGAAGCATCCACCTGTTCGCTCTGGCACGGCACCCTGTAGATGCTCGATCCTTCAATCTCTGGTGGATGCTCCATCTAGGATCAATACTCCCACCACTGCTGCCTCACGATCGGATTCAGTGAATCTGTTTGCTCCATGGCCCAGAGGAGCAGCTCTATGTACTCCGGCGCGACTCCCTTTGGGAGTATCGCCACCTTTTCGCTCTGTTGTAGATATTTGGCCATGGATGTCGCCGTCGCTGCTAGTTGGTCCTTGTTGTCAAACCAAGACTATATCTCCAACATCCTAGCTAGCTTCACAGGGTCGCCGTCTACAATCCTCACATATCGGTTGTACTCCTCAATCGATCTACTTCTACACAGCACCTTCACTCACTAGCGGCGGTTTTTGAATGGAAGAGGAGAGGAGCAGCGTTGGTTTTGGATTAGAAGGGGAGAGGAGCGGCGCTGGTTTTGGATTGGAACAGGAGAGGAGGGGCGGTGGTTTTGAAATGGAAGAGGAGAGGAGCGACGCTGTATTTAGATTGGAACAGGAGAGGAGCGGCGGTGGTTTAAGAGGAGAGGAGTGGCGCTGGTCTTGGAAGTATTTTTTTGTTTTGCATATTTTGGGTCAAAGTTTGACCACGTACTGTATTTGACAAGCAAAATGTGAATGCATGTCACCAAAAATTAAATCGTTTGGTTCATATCTGAATGTACTTTCAAATTATAATATTTTTGCAACATATAACATATATTTTATTTGTGAAAATCATGGTCAATTATGACCCAGAATAAAAGGTAGACTAGTTAATGTGGGGTCGCTTTCTTAATTGAAGGGTAGCAATGAGTGGGAGATTTTGAGGACGGTGAGGGCCATGTGGCAATGTATGCGAAAGAGAGAGACGGCGGCGATGAGGGCGACGATGTACTCCTCACCGGCAATCATGGCGTAGTCCTTTGAGTTCATCGAGTATCTCCTCTGGGTGATGGAGCAGACAGATTCGCCCGAGGCGAAAGTCAGGCGGGGGTGGTGGGCGTACAGGTCGAAGGTTAAGCATCCAGAGGATAATGAATTGATCGAGTATGGTGTGCCGTTGATGAGGGTGCAGAGCCAGCCGGAGCCACAAGAGTATTTGTTCTCCCAACGCAAGAGGAGGCCAGATGGCGCAACATCGCTTCCCCACCATTCTCCATGGTTCCCTCGACGCTCACCTCATTTGAATGACGGTGGTAGGGTTTAAGGTAAGCTTCACACTAACCTAATCTTCCATCTGCTCATGCTTAGAATCAGTGTGACGACTAATGAAAATCATGCTTACAATCAGTCTCCAAGTACTACGCCAATCACTCTAAAATAGCTATGGACCTTTGGGTCAAAGTTGTGACACTGTGTACAAATAAAGAAAAAAAGATTGGTGCTACTTTCAGAAAAGAGTACTCCCTAGAAAACTACCAATATAAGCTAGTAGTATTTGGAGGATTTGCTGTCGAGAAAGATCCATCCACAGAGAGCTCCACACATCCCACTAGTGGTGGTGGATGCCAATGCGTGCATGGAGCATGGTTAGTGTGAATAATTTTTACTTGGCACACCTCGCACTCTGCATATATGCCGGTTCCATCCGTACATTTGTGCAGTTCCACCAAAATACAGCTGAATAACCCTATTTGCACAGATAATGGAAAAGCATGATTACATTATATTGGCACTAGTTCATGAAACATACACTAATAAATAAAAGAAAATATTGCGATAGTATCATAGGATGCCATGCTGTGAGGGCGAGATGGGCCCTGCGACGCCTCATACGGTAGGCCTCATACTGGAAATTGACCCAAGTCTCCCTGATACACCTTTTGCCAGTGATGAACATCAGTGTACAGCGGTAGTACAAGGAGGGGCCTTGAGACATTCCAATCTCTATTTTTGTGCAGATCAACTAAAATTAAGCACCCGAGTTTTTAGAAACGCTTAAACATTAACAATGGGACTAGTTGATGAAACATATACTAACAAAGAGAAGCACTTTCTTTATCTACAATGGAAATGGAATGATAGAGAGGACATTCTTTCCCTTTTAACAGTATTATTACTTCATTTTAACAGTGGCACTAGGGTCAAGCAGGTGGCAAACGAGGTGCACCGTGCGTCGCAAGGATGGAGGCCAGGGGTGCTTAGACTGGGATGCTAAAGCTGGCTCTTTCAGTCCCTATCTTCCCCATGATGTTTTTGTGGTAACATTTGTGTTGTAATCCAAACTTAGTCGAGCTGGTGCTGCGTCCCCCTACCTACCTAGCTTATGTGGCAAACTTGTCTCCTGCTAGTACTCAGTTCGTTCTAGTAGTAGTTGCATAACTGCCCGTTACACTGAGATGTTGTTGGATAATGGTTCTTTGTGGTTGGGTTTCTTTAATGAAATCAGAGGAAACCCCCTCTTTTGATATATATAAAAAATCAGTGGCACTAGCGGTGCCAAAACATTGCCTCAAATTAATAGTGCCACTAGATTAAGGTGCAAAATAATAAGATTACTGCTTTATCATGGCAGTGCCAAAGCAGTAGCACAAGAGCAGACTCAACATGCAGGATCTTTGGCAAACGGTCAGATCAAAAAAGAACATACCTCGTGATGGGAACCATCTCTGCAGTCAACGCCATCATAGAAGGGATGACACCAGCCACCAACATGGATGATTCAATTCATGGGACCTTTTGGTGCAGTTCACCTAAAATGAAGTAATGTCCCATGAGCTAGCAGCTTCTCCTTAATTTTTTTTAAGAAAAGGGCTCCAGCCGTGGTTCCATTTCCATCAGAAAACGAAACCCACAGAGCTTCTTCTTCATTAGTTGCAACAAAATTGAGCAACATCAAGGTTGGTTGTGAAGCTCGTGGAATGTTCAACGATAATTTGGATATCATTTGTGCAGTTCAACTAAGATTAAGCGTGAAATGTATATCTCTGTTTGCACAATAAAGGTGGAAAGGAGGATGACTAACAAGTGATGAAACATACATCAAATGAAAAAAAGCATCTTCCTTATCTGAATGTCAATCCTACAAGGGCAATAGCAATTTCTAAAGCGGCAGCATTGCTAGATATTAGTGTGGGCATTAGGATTAACTATGAAAACCGTTAAATACAACATTAATTTAATGGTGACATTGCTTCATTTTACCAGCAACATTACATTAGCAGCTGCTATAGAGTTGGTATTTGGCCACGGTACAGTAGGAGGACCAGGACAGTTGCATTTCTAACGAAAAGAAGCAACTTATCTTAATGGGAAATTTAGTAGGACATGCAAAACAGTGCCATTGATTGATATTACTGGAGGCATTACATTGAAAACAACATTGGTTTAACGTGTCCTTACTTTTAACAATGTGACTGCTACATTTTACCAGTGGCATTACATAAGAGTGGCTCAGCGCAACAAACATCAGAACGAGATATCTGGGTTGGTCCCATTTTTGTTCGGAATAGCCACCTTATATTGTGTGAGGCTAGCAAATCTAGTGCTGGACATACTCTGTTGAGTTGTCCCCCGGTCCCCGCTTTCTTTCCTTTTTCAACCAATAGATCGAGTTTATATTGAGTTTGTACTGCGTTTACCTTTGTTTCCCTATTAGACCAAGAGACCAATTGGATAGCCAGTCTCTGCTACTTTTCGCCCTCATTATTTCCTCTTTCGACCAAGTCCTAGCTTCAGGTAACAAATCTTCCAACACCCTCACCCCCTTTCTTTCTTATTTGAACCAAGTAGTACTAGATTCAAGTGCATGAACTAGTTTAACCTCTTAATAGTAAAATTTATGTGGCTTTCGAACAGCCAATCGATCCTATCTACGAGGGGGCCTGAGAAATAGTAAAAGATACAAATGCAGCGACGTCAAGAGCTCGGGAAGTAGAGCAAGGCCGGTTTCGAAGGAAGTTATACCTGAGGGTCACTAGGATGTCGCTAGGTGGGTGGCGGGAGGCCAGATCTGCCACAGTACGGCAGCGAGGTAGAAGGGATTGGAGGCCCTCCCTAGCCGGCGATGCATGGGAGAGGACGGAAAGGCATGCTGATCGTGACGCGCCGACGGTGGGTAAGAGCCGTCGCCGAGGAAGACCGCGTGAACATTGCACCTTCTCACCTTCCCTGGCGGAGAGGATCCGGCTGGATCTGTGACCAACGGTGAGCAGAGAGAGAGTGTGGCCACCGCTGTCATGTTTAGATCTGGAGAGGACGAGACAGTGTGAAGAGAGCAACAGTAGCAAGCAAGTGCGGAGGCTCCTTCCTATATAGTGGAGTAGTTTTCTTTTGTCTACCGGAGCCAGCTTGACCTCGTCAATGACTGTCAAGAAGTCTTCATGCATGTGCCCCGGAGGCGCAGTTGTTGTCATTTTGATCTGAAGCACCGGATAATAACATATAGCACGAAAAAATGCCACATGACAAGAAACCATAACCTCATTGCCCCAAGGAGACAATATGAATCCCGACGGACAAACTAGACGAGGATGAAAGCTCAAATTAATGATAAACTCGTAGAAAAGGGGTCCATTGATAGATGTCCTAATTAACATAGCTAGCTTGACCTAGATGGCAGCCGAGTAGTTTTCGTGCATGTGCCCCCCATGACTAGCGCCTTGGAGGAACTCAGTTGTCGCTATTTAGCCCTCGTAGTAATCTGAAGCACATGACACCTAATATTGCGATATGACAAGAAACCTTTTTTTAGATTCCTCATCAGAACTATAGCCCTGTACAACACAGCCTGCACGATATGTAGACGATAGCCACTCAAGCCGTGTCTGCTGGAGTCTGGTCACATGCATGGACGAAATGATCTTCCGTGTCATGTAGGGATCGTCCAGGCACCGATGGCTGTACAACAATGCTCCAATACTATCGCGCGTCTCTCTCTTCTATTAACTCACCCGACTTGCGGGGCCGGGGAGTGTGCCTATGGTCGGTTCTCAATTGTGGTCCCACATGTATGTGCAAATGCAATATGACACGCGTTCCATTTGGAGAGTGGCGTGCCAGACCGACCGGACGTCTGGGGTGCAACGCGAACGCGACGGGCGTGCTGTATAGACCGTACATGTGTACCGCCGTTTCCTTGAGGCTTTGCTCCATGGCGCAATCCATGGATACAAAATTATACTCTACTATTTAAAAGTCGAGGGCGAGGATTTTCTCGCGTGATAGGCGGGGCAGTTCCGCCTAGTTGGTTCGACATAGACAGAAGAATATGAGGGAGTAGGCTGCTGCAAACGTAGGGTTGTGTGATTTGATAGTGAGTTACTGCTGGACCGGTGGAGCCCCGTGATTTGACTTTCCATTATTATTTTAACTGTGGTGCTATGACTGGCGTGAGTCTCCCGATTCCTGACAACCTCCATTGTATACAGGTGCCTCTCCCAATGCTCCACCATGTAGATGCTAGCTCTTGCATGAGTGCCCACTCCTCCACTTTTTCCTTGCCTCTTTCCTCCATATATGCAAAAATGCCATGTAAGCGGGCTTATAGCCCACTTTGTACTTGCTAGTACAGGTGCTAAGCCAGCCACATAGGCATAAAGTCTGATGTGGCAAGTTAATTAAGAAGAGAGAGACTGCAAGTTAATTAAGAAGAGAGAGACTAGTTTGGTGACCCAGGAAGAAATGGTGCTAAGCGCGTGTACCTAGGTGAAATGAAAATTTTGAGTCTATAGCTAATTAAGTGAAGCAAGCTTAGCAACAAAAAACTAAGCACCTAGGCATTGGGGAATTGAGTTGCTAAGCCATCTAATGCCCTTAGCACCTCATCTAAGCACCATTTCATTGGAAGAGGTCACTCCTTGGCAAATGCAATAAATACTACAAAGAAAGAGATAGAGAGAAGTAAAAAAATACTCCTATAGCCAACCTTATAGCTAACCTTGTTGTATGAGTGACTAAGCGATGACTATGTATGACATGCCAACATCAGATAGCCTAATGCACCATGTTAAATCTCGAAGGGCACGACCACGCAAGCGAGCCGATGGTCGTAGTAGGCGCGACCATGATACGGGCTGCTGGCAGCCCTTGGATCTGAGATCGAAAGGTCGCATGCTAAGTTGCTGAAAATTTACAGAATAACCCTCCAGGATAGGATATTCACCCATAGGTCTAGAATCACGCCATGCAACCATTCAATCTCAGATCCAAGGGCTCTTGGAAGTCCGTATCATGGGAGAATGGAAAGCTTCGTATCACCCATCATTTTCCCGACGCTTGGGTGCGAACACGCAGATGCATGAAGCTATTTAATTGGGCGTCGAGTAGACATGACATCTAATTGGGCCCCCATAGTATTGTGCATGAATCCATTTATCCACCAGGCAAGCTACTACCCTGTCGTTCACACGCCCCACTCAACATTTTTACAATCGAAAAACCGCTTGTAGTTCGCTCCTACTCATCCCTAGACGCCCTTTAACATTACGGCAGTTCGCTCCTAGTCGTCCCATCCTTTCACATTACAGCAGTTCCACTAGTCCTAACCCTCCTCCCAAATCCATGGCATCCCAAATCTCCATGATCGGTGGTGAGTACAAGGTCAGAACCATCACCGGCCATGAGTTCGACGTCAACTACACCCGTTCTTTTGCGACAGTGAAAGGATGCCTTGATCGCTTCAGACGCATGTTCGAAAAGTCAAATGATGAGTGGGTCGCTTCCTCGTGGGAGGCCTAGTCAAATCCGTTACTGTAGACTTTACGAACGACAGAACAGTCTTGGGCAGATAGGCCTTGTTGTAGGCGAGCCCTTTGACCTCCAGAAGAATGGGCAGGTGTCCTCCCATAACCAGCCTTCAATGTTGACCCTGGTAGGAGTCATGGTTCATCCTTCGTATGGTAAACTGAAGAAACCTCCGCCCAAGTTTCATCAGCATGCATGGTAGTGGAATGTACTAGAAATAGACCACATCTAGTACGATGTAATGGATGCCTACTTTTGTTTCAATATCTAAAAGGGTTGGATGAAGAGCAAGAGCCAAGTGTGAGGTTCAAGCAAAGAAGTATCAGCCAAGAGGAAGAGGGACAACGATGAAGTCGAGCACGTGGACGAGGAGTCCGAGTAAGGTGGCAGTGACATTGCTCATGATGGTTCTAATGCAGTGTCTACTGGATTAGTAGTTGCCTAGTTTAATTTCAGGGGTGCTTAGTTTTATTTGAGGGGTGTGTTGTGCTGAGCCCCTAGCAAAACTATGTTATGTTCCCTCTCGTTACTTTAACTCTTCAGTACGTACATACTAGTATTTCTAACAGTTCATCTTTTAGTTGGTATAGTACTACCACTCATTTCTTCACATTATATACGTACAATCTATATGGCCAACATCATATAGCCAGCAGTTTAGTTGTCAAAGAATTTTATGGTGCTTAGTTTTATTTGAGGGATGTGTTCTTCTGGACACCATAATTGTGACTCAAATCTCTTTTGCCATGTTATAATGACATAAATACCTATGGACCAACATGCAAGCTCTCCCTCTATCTCACTACATTACAATAAAGTGTGGGGCCTACTTGATCCCAACAACGTTCTTATTTTCCTGTCAAATTATTCGCTTGGTTACTCCTAACAAGCGGGGCCACACTTATCATTGTGAGAATCGGCTTATTTTTGTGACATAACATGGTCAATGGGTTTGACGTGAAAATAACAATGTCTAATGGCATTTTGAGCAAACATCTAACGGAATGATGGCATTTTTAGATATCTAATTGCATTTTTGAGCAAGCATCGCACGGATCGATGGCATTTTTGAGTAGTTGCAACTTGTAATGGAAAAACTGAGTAGTGATACACAACTAATGGCATAAATAATAAGAACCCAAGAATTAAATAGGTATGATAATTTCTTTAATAGAATTTAGCACCCCATTTAAGCACGTACTAGCTTTTTTAATAGTACTATATGCAGAATTCGGCAACGAGCGCTCTCTATATGTACCACATTTTTTCTTTAATTTCATCTTGTTAGTTTTGCTCCATGGTGCAATCCATCGATACTACTACTGTACAAAAGTATACATTTTTAAAAGGCTAGAGGGCGGGGCAGTCTTGCTTGGACGGTTTCACGATAGGCAAGGGCCTTTGTGAATTGACGGCTCATTACTGCTGGAAGGCACGACCTTGTGATTCGACTGATCATATAAATGTTGCCGACGACTTGAGGAGGAGCAAAGAACCATGCGGTATACTCAAGTTTTCCACTTGAGTACTAGTACGACGAAGGAGCATGAAACACGGCAGCCCAATGCCATATGGCGATAAAAATGATCTAATTTGCTAGTCATCGATCCCATGGAGCTGCTCATCATTAGCATTGTTCTATTAATGGCTCGCAGCGAACTTGACATGTGCGGCGAAACACCCAAAGCAAAAGAAGAAACACAGGAGCAAAAGAAGAAGGAAGATTATCACCCCAAAAAAAGAAGGAAGACGCACACCCAAGTCTGGGGCGCTGCTCTCTTCTACATGAAGGGTTGATGGCCGCAGAGTCGTAACTGCTTCTCCATCGCCTTGACGCCCTCCATCTCCTTGCACATCTCCTCCGCTATCTTGTTCATTCTGTCCATGACGCGGGATTTCTCGACACGATCGTTCATCATCTGTTCCACGGCCACATGACGTACCTTGACAGCAGCCGGGTGCTCGATGCGAAGCTTCGCCAACTCCTCCTTCCGTTCCATGACGTGGGCCTGCAGCATCTTCATCGAGGAACTACTCTTCTCATGCAGCTTCTTCCAGCCAGTGTTCTCCTCCTTCAGCAGGTCGAGCTCATGGAAGAGCTTCTCCTGATCCTCCTGAAGTTGCAGGATTTCACCGGCCGCCTTCTTATCCGAGGCAATGCTCTTCTTTAGTAGCATCACCAAGCCAGCAGTCAACTCCCCCTACTCATTGAGCTCAGCGGGCATGTCATTGAGGCTCTCCTTTAGCAGCTCCACCAAGCCATCGATGAACTCCTCTTGCTTATTGAGCTGATCGGGCATGTCGTCGAGAGATAATGACTCCAGCGCCGCCAGCACGGCATGTTCGCCTCCGCGGCTAGGGAGCTCCTGGGAGCCCTCGCCTCCGCGGCTAGTACGCTCCTGGGAGAACTTGCCTCCGTGGCTAGGGCGCTCCTGGGAGTCCTCGCCTGCCCGTGAGAGATCTTTCGAGGTCTCTACGAGGCGGCGAGCCCTCTTTTTTTCCATGGCCTTGGTTGCCGCTCCCTTGTTACGAGTAGTTCTCGACCTAGAGCTCTGCACACCGGTCATGGCAAGGACAGACGAACAAGAAAGACTTATGAGGAGGAAGAGGTAGAGTGATTTTCGGCTCGGTACTAGTTACCCTTTTTATAACCTAGTACTAGCACTAGTACTAAACACTGCATAGTGGGAACATGTTCAGGTTTGATACATAGTACTAGGTGTGAGCGGGTTTGCACTTAATTATACTGTACATTTTCGAATGTGATGGGAACAAGCTAAAGATTAATTGATGGTTTTGGTTTCGAGGCCTGAAACGGCTCCCAATGAGTTTCCTGGAACACAAATTTCAAATACTACTGGTCAAATACGGTCGCACAAGTCAGTGATGTAACTGGTCGTACATGTCAGACAAAGCCGATGTGTGTCGCGAGTCCGACCGACCGTCTATTGGTGCGACCGACCATAAGTATTACGCGATGGAGACTTCTGGTTGTGGCTTCGGGTGATTGTCACGACCAAGCATTCAAAAACTAGTGATAAATCAATTACCATCTTTTTCCAAACGACCAAGTATTTTCACAGGAATACAATACATATAGATGGAGTGATTGTCATGGTTGCAAACCGCCATGGCGCAGCAAGTTCATTGCGGCAGCAACCGAGTAGGTCACTACATCGCCGGCGGGGAAGGAGAGCAGCTCACCTCGCCTACGATGCATGCCAGGCGGCGCCGCCGCAGCTGGTCCCACGATTTGGCTTCCCCTACCACCCATTTGAACAGTTTCCCCGGCTACTCATGCCATTCCACAGGCATGCGTGTTCTTTCCTCCGTAATTGACTTTGTGAATATCATCTCTGCCATTATCCCTAGCTCAAAATCAACACGACGCTGCCAGATGCTGACATCCCTCAACATCTCTCCCCTGGGATCGACTTGCGCCTCCGCCTTGTGCTGCGCCAGGCGCAACTCCTTCGAACTTCTCTCCAATTGATGCGACGCTTCCTCGATCCGATTTTCCCTTGCTGCCCACCTCCTGAAACGCAGCCCTGGCATGTCCTCCGGCACCACCGATCTGTGATCCCAGAGCAATGGATCACCTCTAGAACACATGTGGGTTTCGCTCAAAGACGGCAATGCTGCAGGTCACAGCGAGAGGGAAGCCTGCGAGATCCTGGGATCTAAGGGATTATCCATGGCGGGATCCTCCATGGCGGGATCTGGTGGGCGAGGCGGGGAGGCGAGCCTAGGTGCTGGGAGAGCCCAACGATGCTAAGATAAAGATAGTACTAGTACTCCACTCCGTCCATATTTAAATACAAAGGCCACCAACAGTAGCCCTGGCAAAAATTGATAATGCTGCCTGCGTCCTGGTTTATTGGCCCCCTTTTTTGTGCCACTTTTTATGACATGCATAAATATGATGTTATTGAAAAATATGGTCAAAAATTGGCACAACATACAAAGGAGACCAATGGAATTAGCAACCCATGATTTAACTACTCGCATGCTCGCAGTGGAGTAGTAATGTATTTCTCAACTACTCCCTCCCTCACGCCCACTCAATTTGCATGCGCTGTATTAATTAACCATAAGTGAAGTGAAGCACTTTACACGCGTAAAATTATCACATGGGGTAGATATTCATACAAAAATGCATCCCACTGTCTACCCCGCGTGTGCGTGCGAGGGAATGAGTGCATGCATGCACATCTTCACTTCGTGCATGTACTGCCAGTGTACCTGAGAGAGGACGACTACATTCTTCTGGAACCAGCAACACATCACTGTGATCAATCCACACAAGGAGGTCGCGACAACGCCTCCACATGTGCCACATGGCTTCATGAACTAAAACAGAGACACTGTGTAGCATACCATTGGAATTCTAATTTACGTGTTTTGCACATGCTCGAAGTACTAGTAAGGTCCACGTGCATTGCACGCATCAGATTTGGCAACCAAATTATGAATAAATACCACACTATAGCATGTAAGCTTTGAGTCATATATGCATGATGTAGACGTTCGTTTAATTCTTATAGTTCATTTCATTCAAAATCAATTAGTTTTTATAAAAAAGTTAGGGCCTCTTTGATTCGTAGGATTTCCAAAATGCGGGAATAGGAAAAACACAGGATTAGAGTGGAATGTTGTCTTGAATCCTACATGATTGTATGAGTGTTTGATTGTGCATAGAAAAAACGTAGGATTCTTTCAAAGAGGTTTGAGTGGATGGAAAGTTTTTCCTATGAAATCTAGTGCAAATGAATCATATGGAAAAATTCCTATGGTTTACAATCCTACGAATCAAACAACCAAGATAGGAAAAATTCCTAAGGATTAGAATCCTCCAAAATTCATTTGAGAATCCTTTGAATCAAAGAATACCTAAATCTATTTTATGATTGATGGAATTGTGCGTTGTAAAGAATAAAGTAAAAACAAATAATGGCAATTCAACTAGAAAAAAGTATGGGCAGTTATGATACGGAAGATTCTAGAACAAAAGAGAAGCACTTGTGTTTTGAGGTTTGTGCATTATGCTTAAGTTCAACCATGGAGTGTGCTAGATTGTACATGTGGCAAAATCCGGTGGGGGCTAGAAGATGGTGCGAGGGCCCAAGTGGAGGGAGACTATGAAGGAGTGCACCAGTTCGATATCGATATTTAAAGAGAGGGGGCGAGAACGTGCGCTATTGCGCGCAATGGCGGAGCCATGACAAATAAATGAGCTAGGGGGCCAAGAATTGCTAATCGTTTACGAGGAGGGCTGTCGGTGTCAAAACCGGCGGATCTCGGGTAGGGGGTCCCGAACTATGCGTCTAGGCCGGATGGTAACAGGAGGCAAGGGACACGAAGTTTTACCACGAGATCTGAGAGGCTAAACCCTAGAAGCTAGCCTATGGTATGATTGTTGTTGTGTATGTTGTCCTACGGACTAAAACCCTTCGGTTTATATAGACACCGGAGAGGGTTAGGGTTACACAAAGTCGGTTACAATGGTAGGAGATCTGCATATCCGTATCGCCAAGCTTGCCTTCCACGCCAAGGAAAGTCCCTTCCGGACACGGGACGAAGTCTTCAATCTTGTATCTTCATAGTCCAGGAGTCCGACTGAAGGTATAGTCCGGCCATCCGGACACCCCCTAATCCAGGACTCCCTCAGTAGCCCCTGAACCAGGCTTCAATGATGACGAGTCCGGCGCGCAGATTATCTTCGGCATTGCAAGGCGGGTTCCTCCTCCATGTACTTCATAGAAGATTTTGAACAAAAAGATAGTGTCCGGCTCTGCAAAATAAGTTTCCACATATTGCCATAGAGAGAATAATATTTACACAAATCTAATCTGCTAACGTATTCCGTAGTGTGACACACCACGGCCAAGCCTTTATCCGAGTCATTTCATTATCCCACCTCAGCGTGTCATGCGAGGCGGTTTCCTTGGCACGTCTTGTTAAAGCAGAGATCGTGTCCCCTTATTCCGGGATTCTCATCAATACAGGCGTCGGTAACCCAACCGCGCTATTGATTACGGCACTTGGAGATAAGCGAGTTTTACCAGGCTGGTGGGGACATGTAGTTGCGTGCACCCATATAAGGGGATAAGGATCCACCTTTTCACCTACGCCTTCCTCCTCCCTTGCTTATCCATTCTCGCGCAGTCGAGCTCCAGCGCCCAAGTCCGCACTCCCCACCTCAACCTTCTCCAGCCATGTCCAGAGTGGGAGGCAAGTGGATGGTCTCCTCCATCACGGAGGGACACATCAAAAAACTGAGGAAGGCCGGATACTTGTCTAACGACATTGGGTACCGGCTTCCCGAAAAGGGGCAGCTCATCCCCACCCCTAGGCCCCATGAGAGGGTGGTGTTCCTCCCCCATTTCCTCCGCGGACTGGGCTTCCCTCTTCACCCATTTGTCCGGGGGCTCATGTTCTACTATGGCCTGGATTTCCACGATCTGGCCCCGAACTTTGTCCTCAACATCTCGGCGTTTATCGTCGTGTGCGAGGCTTTCCTCCGCATCCGCCCCCATTTCGGCCTATGGCTCAAGACTTTCAATGTCAAGCCGAAGATGGTGCGCGGCAACCAGGCGGAGTGCGGAGGTGCCATGGTGGGCAAGATGGCCAATGTCTTATGGCTCGAGGGCTCCTTTGTGGAGACCCTGAAGGGGTGGCAATCGGGGTGGTTTTACATCACCGAGCCGCGCGACCCCGAATGGGTCGCAGCCCCCGAGTTTCGATCCGGACCCCCTACGCGGCTCACCTCCTGGAAGGAGACGGGCCTATCGTGGGGTAAAAAAGGAGAGTTGACCGGACTCCAAACATGCGTCCTAACCCTGGTGGACAAGAAGCTCAAACTTGTCAACGTAGTCCAGGTTATGCTCATCCGCCTGATCCTCCCGTGTCAACAACGGGCTTTCAACCTGTGGTAGTTCGACCCGGCGCGGCACCAAACTCTAAGCAGGCTCTTCGACACGATGTACGAAGATGCCTGGAAGGTGATTTCCAAGGGCGCCGAGGCCCCCGCATCCGCTACCGAGGATCGCGGATTCAGTACGCAGCGTCACGCTCACACGGTAAGCTGTTTTTTTTTCCTTTTACAGGGTATCAGTTTTTCATAGTTTGACTCCATGCGGGATCTAAGCTCCCTTACCTTTGACAAGATTGGCAGGTGACGTCCGGACAGATCAACTGTCCAGCTCCTTTGCCCGAAGGCCCAGCGGACGCTTGCTTGGTGAAGCTGCTGGTTCCGGCACCCTATGTGGTGCTGGAGAAGAAGGCCGCGAAAAAGGCCACGGGGACTCGAAAGAGTGCCCGGCGCCAGGAGGTGTCGGATCCATCATCTGACAGTTCCGAGGCGCATTCCTCCCGTGAAGACAAGGAGGAAGAAGAAGAGACCTCTCCCCCTCCAGCGGGAGGAGAGAAGAAAAGGAAGGCCGCCCTCTCTAGGGAGGCCGGAGGGTCCAAGAAGGGGAAAACCCTTCCTCCGGACTACTCCACCGACGCCGACGATGACGGAGAGGAGTGGCCGCCCAGGGCCAAGCACCTGGCAAAATCGTAAGTATCCGGATACCAGAGTAATTCATAGTACTCGTTTATTGCACAGCTTTCCCTTATGTCCAATATGTTTATGCAGCCCACCCAAAGACCGGCTCGACGCGTCGTCGAGCGGCTCACTGGACTCGTTGGATGTGAACTCTCTTCCGACAGCTTCCTCCCCCCGCCCTACGGACGACACCGAAGTGTTGTCCCAACAGGTTCCAAGCCGGGAGGAGGTGGTCCTGGAGGCGCCACAAGGCGACCTCCCGGACTCCAGGAGTAAAGGGGGTGAAACCCCCCAGGGCTCCAAGTCCGGCTCTAGGCCGGACACCGCTTCGGAACCTTCAAAGGTTCCAGAGTCCAGCGGGGGTCCTCCTGCCAAGAGGAGCAAGCCCACCGTGTGTGACCCCCGTCCAACCGGAGGCGCCGGACAATCTGTTGGAGGCGCTCCAAGGCGCCTCCATCAACGAGGAGCACCGCACCATTATGAGTGCGGTGGTCCAGAAGGTTCAGTCCGCCAAGAGCGGACTGACTGAAGCTTGTACTAGCCTTTTAACAGGCTTTGAGGTAAGTAAAGAATGTGTAAATAATATTACCGCATAGACAGTAGCCCCTGATGCTCTGTTTGGCATTCGGGAAGAAAAGCCGAATAGAGGATCAAATAAAATCCGCAGGAGTCTAACAAAAAGGAGTCAATATGCGTATGCAGGCTTCTCTGCTTGCGTCCGCCGCACTGGCTACGGAAGTGGACACGCCAAAGCAGAACCTCGAGCGGTCCGAGCAAGAGCTCGGGCGTGCCAAAAAGTAGCTCGAGGACAATGAAGGTAAGAAATACCTTGTTTAAATATATATAAAAAGGTGCAATTGCAAAAAATGACAGGATTATCGTGGCTATTGTAGGGGCCACGTCTGAGGTGGCGACCCTTAAGCAAGCGCTGGTCGAGGCCGAGAAGAGGGCGGCCACGGAGTGCACCGAGCGGGAGAAGTATGAGGCCGAGGTTGGCAAGGTACGGCAATAGCTCCAGGCTCTCATGAAAAAACATGAGAGTTTGCAGCTTGACTCAAAGACGCGAGTGTCCGAGCTCGCGGTGGCTATTGAAAATGCCAAGTCTGCCAAGGCCTAATCCCAGAAGACCCTCCAGGAGTTGGATGAGGCGAAGAAGATAGCGGCGGGTAAGGCATTCTTTATGCAAAGCAAACACATAAACGTGAGTTACTTGTTACTTACCCGAATCCGGAGCTCTCCAGGAGCATTCGCAGATCTTCCCTGGAGTGTGTCCGTTGCCACCGCATTCTATTGAGCCGAGGAGGGCAGCTCGACAGAGAAGGTGTTCTGGTCTTAGTATGCTGAGGCCGGACAACCCATGCCCCTGAGCGACCAGCTGAAGCAACTGGTCGAGCTCCACAAGGCGGCCGAACAGGCCATGAAGGGCCTCATAGTTCGGCTGTGGCCTGGAGGGGCTCTGCCTGGGAGCTATTTCGGGCTGGTGCGGCGGCTGGTGGAGGCCTCTCCAAGGCTCGAAGTCATCAAGCGCTCTGTCTGCATTGAAGGTGCCCGTAGGGCCCTTGCCCGTGCTAAGGTGCACTGGGGCAAGCTGGATGCTGAGAAGCTTGTGAAGGACGGGCCACCGCCGGGGAAAGAGCATCGCAAGCCCAAGAATTATTATAAGGATGTTCTGAAGGGTGCCTGCCTTGTGGCGGATGAATGTTCTAGGGATGTAATTTTTGAGTGAAACTTGCTCATTTTGTCCTGTGCGCTGAAAACTTGTTCATATGCGCTAAGCAATGCTGTTGGAATTTCAAATATTACCTTCTGTGCGGCTGTTTATCAATTCTGAGAGATGGCAAGTCGTCGGCTTCTGCCCCCGTGCCGCTAGTGCTGGGGTGTTCAGGGATAAACCTGAGCGCTCTTTTTCCCATGTTTGGGTCCTTCGAGGGAGGCGCTCAACCCAACGAACAAGGCAATCGGACTATAATGCGCGAACACTCTCACTTGGCCATAGAATTCTATAATTTTAAATTTCGGCGAAGCCCCTGGTATTCGGAAGACCGAGTTCGGGGCGCTATCCACGCCTTGGCCGGACAGAGCCGGCTCCTCGCTCTAAGCGGCATAAGTCTTTAGGGACTCAAAAAACCTCTCGAACAGCGACCAACTCTCGCTTCATCATGACAGTCAGTTTTAGCTTTCTCCACTAAGGTGCTCGACCCAGCTCAACTGGGGCACAATTGCAGTGGTTCTCCTAGTGCTACCTTAGCCGATATAGCGGAACGTAAGGCACCAAAACATAGGAGCCGAGCAAACCCAACTATTGACCCAAGACATGATTCAGAGCCGATGCATATAATGCTATAAGTTCGGGGTGCCGCACTTGTTAAAGTGTTCGGACTTCTCACACCATATTGAGGCGTACGAAATCCCCTGGCGTATGTTGGTCGTACCAAAGTGTACGGATGCAACATGTCGTTAAGGAACATATATTAAGAAGGAGTAATGCAAAAATGGACAAAAGCTATGCATTTTTTATTAAAGAGGGCTGCGATCAAAGCAGAACGATACAAATAATGCGATAAGCAAAAGGTTGGACTATGTAACATGTCTGTTCCAGGGGAAAGCTGCGGAATAGTATGCAAAACAGGTATACTGCTTGTGATAGAGACCACCTGGGAGTTCCGTAATGCGGCGTGGCTTGTCTGCTTCCCTAGTTCTTGCATCGTTTGTGCGGCAATTGAACTGCCGAACAGGCCTTCCGAAGAGTGGAGTCCTGAAAGTAAGAGAAAATTAAAAAATCGACAGCCCCTGGTGTGGTTTAAGCCGTGTTTCGGGCATGCCGTGATGGTGCCCCTCCCCGTGTACCCATGGTATTTCTAGAGCGTAGTTATGTACACAAAGTACTGGTGTCGCATTTTTGCGAGGGCTGGGGTTGGGGCCATATTGCTACGCCTGCTTGGATCGTGCTAGGCGGTCTTGTTGTAGGTTACTCCGGGTGCGCTTGACGGTGTCCGGTCGTTTAATGGCCGGACTGGAGAACTGCCTGGAGAGGCTGCTTTGTACTTCCGCTGCAAGGGTTGCCGTGTGCTCCTCTGTTCGGAGGGAGCGTTCGGTGTTTCCATTGACCGTAATTACTCCTCGAGGGCCTGGCATCTTGAGCTTAAGGTATGCATAGTGCGGTACCGCATTGAACTTGGCGAATGCGGTTGGCCCGAGTAGTGCCTGATAGCCACTGCGGAATGGGACTATGTCGAAGATTAACTCCTTGCTTCAGAAATTATCCGGAGATCCGAAGACCACTTCAAGTGTGACTGAGCCTGTACAGTTGGCCTCTACACCTGGTATTACGCCTGTAAAGGTCGTTTTGGTGGGATTAATCCTCGAGGGATCTATGCCCATTTTCCACACTGTATCCTGGTAAAGCAGGTTCAGGCTGCTGCCGCCGTCCATAAGGACTATAGTGAGATGAAATCCGTCAATAATTGGGTCTAGAACCAATGTGGTGAATCTGCCATGACGGATGCTAGTGGGATGGTTCCTTCGATCAAAGGTGATCGGGCAGGAGGACCATGGGTTGAACTTTGGGGCGACTGGCTCTACCGCGTATACGTCCCTTAACGCGTGCTTCCTCTCCCTTTTGGGGACGTGGGTTGCGTATATCATGTTCACCGTCCGCACTTGTGGGGGAAAACCCTTCTGTCCACTGTTGTTCGGCAGCTGGGGCTCCTCGTCGTCACCGCTATGCAGCCCCTTGTCTTCATTTTCGGCGTTTAACTTGCCTGCCTGCTTGAACACCCAACAATCCCTGTTGGTGTGATTGGCCGGCTTTTCGGGGGTGCCATGTATCTGGCACAAGAGGTCGAGTATTCGATCCAAACTAGACGGGCACCTAGGATTCCTTTTGAATGGCTTTTTCCGCTGACCGGATTTAGAGCCTCTGAATCCGGCATTAACTGCCGTATCCTCAGCATTGTCGCCGTTAATGCGGCGCTTCTGCTTGTTGCGATGTGACCTGCCACTACTATCACTCGTATCCGAATTACCAGGGTTCTTGGTCATATTGTTGCTGCGAGCAAGCCAGCTGTCTTCTCCCGCGCAAAAGTGGGTCATGAGTGTCGTGAGTGCTGCCATAGACTTCGGCTTTTCCTGTCCAAGGTGCCGGGCAAGCCACTTGTCACGGATATTGTGCTTGAAGGCTGCTAGGGCCTCAGCGTTCGGACAGTCGACTATTTGATTTTTCTTTGTTAGGAACCGTGTCCAGAATTGCCTGGCCGATTCCTCTGGCTGCTAAATTATGTGACGTAGGTCATCGGCGTCTGGGGGTCGCACATAAGTGCCCTGGAAATTGTCGAGGAATGCGGCTTCCAGGTCCTCCCAACAACTGATTGATCCTGTTGGCAAGCTGTTAAGCCAATGCCGAGCTGGTCCTTTAAGCTTGAGTGGGAGGTATTTGATGGCGTGGAAATCATCGTCGCGGGCCATGTGGATATGAAGGAGATAATCCTCGATCCATACCGCAGGATCTGTTGTGCCATCATATGATTCGATATTTATGGGTTTGAAACCCTCGGGGATTTGATGATCCATTATTTCGTCTGTGAAGCATAGTGGGTGTGCGGCGCCTCTATGCTGGGCTATATCACGACGTAGCTCCAATGAGCTTTGTCTACTGTGTTCGGCCCTGCCGAATTTGTGGCCGGCATGACGGTTACCGTCTCGAGCCGTGGGGCGCCCACGTGATCCGTAGATCGATCTTGTTTGCCTTGCCTTGTCCTCCAACATATCTCGTAAGTCCGGCGCATATTCTCGTGCCTTGGTACGGGGTGCGGCTTGAGTGGAGGGCCGAGAGGCCTCTCTGTCGCGGCCACGAGGTGGCCGGTCGGCCGCATCAAGTGCTTCCTCCTCTAATTGGGGTAGCAACCTGCGCTTTGGGTAGCTCTTGGAGGGGTGTTCGAGTTTATGCTCTTCGGTCGCAAGGACTTCAGTCCATCTGTCGACTAGGAAATCTTGATCAGCTCTAAGCTGTTGCTGTTTTTTCTTGAGGCTTCTTGCCGTGGCCATAAGCCTGCGTTGAAAACGCTCTTGCTCGACGGGATCCTCTGGCACGACGAATTCGTCGTCATCGAGGCTTGCCTCGTCTTCGGAGGGAGGCATATAATTATGGTCCTCGACCTCTCTGTCTGCCGCTCTCTCATGAGGGCTGGTTTCTCCATCCTCCTGTGCTAAATCTTGCTGGATGGGGTTTTCTTCGGCACTTTCCGGAGTATTATTATCTCCCGTGCTGGAATCACCGTATTTGTTTTGGCGCGATTTGAGCGGCGCCGCTGATGCCGGCGCTTAGGCTGTTTCTTGGAGGGGTCATCCTCCGCTGTTCCATCGCCATCTCCTTCTTTTGGGGTGTCCACCATGTATATGTCATATGACAAGGTGGCTTTCCAGGGCCTGATAGGCGCTGGTTCTTCATCGTCTCCTTCATCGGCGTCCATACCGTCGATATCTTCGGAGTCGAAGTCGAGCATGTCGGTTAAGTCCTCGACAGTGGTTACAAAGTGGGTGGTGGGTGGGCTTTGAATTTCTTCATCGTCCTAAATCCAACCTTACTGACCGTAGTCCGGCCAGGGCTCTCCTGATAAAGAGAGAGACTTCAGTGTCTTCAGAATATCGCCAAAAGGCGAGTGCTGGAAGATGTCCGCGGCAGTAAACTCCATGATCGGCGCCCAATTGGATTAGATCAGCAGGGGCGCGGAGGGTTCGGAGTCCGGAGAGGAGTCCGGCTCCTTGGAGTCACGAGTCTCGCAGAGTACGGGGCTGGTGTTCGGCTCGATCGCCATTGGGATCGCAGCCCCCGAGGCGGCGTCCAACCACCCATCCTCGATTGGCGCAGTTGGCTCCGAATTAAGGGTCGAAGCCGATGCGGGTGCAGCCTCCGGGGCACTATTCGGCGGCAGAGCTAGATCATGCTCGTCGTCACAGTGCGGCGCGCTCGGCAGTGGCTCGAATCCATCGAAGATCAAGTCCCCGCGGATGTCAGTCGTGTAGTTTAAGCTTCCAAATCTGACCTGACGGCCAGGGGCATAGCTTTCGATCTACTCCAGATGGCCAAGTGAATTGGCCCGCAGTGCGAAGCCGCCGAAGACGAAGATCTGTCCGGGGAGGAAGGTCTCACCCTGGACTGCATCACCATTGATGATCGTAGGAGCCATCAAGCCTGACGGCGACGACACAGAGGAACTCTCAATGAAGCACCAATGTCGGTGTCAAAACTGGCGGATCTCGGGTAGGGGGTCCTGAACTGTGCGTCTAGGCCGGATGGTAACAGGAGGCAAGGGACACGAAGTTTTACCCAGGTTCGGGCCCTCTTGATGGAGGTAAAACCCTACGTCCTGCTTGATCAATATTGATGATATGGGTAGTACAAGAGTAGATCTACCACGAGATCGGAGAGGCTAAACCCTAGAAGCTAGCCTATGGTATGATTGTTGTTGTGTATGTTGTCCTACGGACTAAAACCCTCCGGTTTATATAGACACCGGAGAGGGTTAGGGTTACACAAAGTCGGTTACAATGGTAGGAGATCTGCATATCCGTATCGCCAAGCTTGCCTTCCACGCCAAGGAAAGTCCCTTCGGGACACGGGACGAAGTCTTCAACCTTGTATCTTCGTAGTCCAGCAGTCCGGCT
Source organism: Triticum urartu (assembly GCF_003073215.2). NCBI lineage: Eukaryota > Viridiplantae > Streptophyta > Magnoliopsida > Poales > Poaceae > Triticum > Triticum urartu. Next base: position 306,037,954 of record NC_053028.1, on the reverse strand, counting down.
GAAGGTATAGTCCGGCCATCCGGACACCCCCTAATCCAGGACTCCCTCAAGGGCCAATTCATCAACTTAAACTATTTTACCAGCAATTGATCTAATGATCACATTCATATTAGCCTCAATATAGAGTGATGTTAGGGGGGCAGGGCCCTTCCTGCCCCTATCTTCGCCACTGTGTGCGCGTCTGAGAGATGAAGTGGAAGGCATGGATGATGAGAGGGGGACGTTGGATATATATTTTAATTTGGGTGTATTAGCTATGTAATCCTATATAGAGAGGTATAGATTGATCGTTGTGTACGTGGGAAAGAGGGTGAGACCTCACTAGATATATAGATTGATCAGTTTGTGTGGAAAACTGGGAAAGACCTACCTATATATACACACACATAGAGGAACATAGATCGTTGCGCATTCACGAGAGAGATAAAGAATGCCCGATATGATGAAGAGGGGGAGGTGTGTGTGTGTGCATGCATGGGAGACTGACCTCAAGAAAAGGATTGCATGTGTGCAATGGATAATGCTGAGTGGTAATGTGTGTGCATGCATGCATGAGAGAAAGTTAGCGGTACAATTATAAAGAGAAGATGACTGTGTGGGTGTAAAAGACTAGGTGAGGTCATAATCAATGTAGAGTTGAATTCAAATATTTGAATAAGAGATCATGATGTTTGAAACCCATGCAAGCATAAATATAGCTGAGATATGCGCGGTGTGGTTTGGAAATGAGCATGATATACTATATACACATTGAACAAGGTTAGAATTATTTGAATTTGAGATACCGATGGCAGACTTCGTTCGGCCACATTGCATTTGTGCATGGACACACTATTCTAATTAGAGATGATGGGTGGCTTTCGCATCACATATCTATATCTATACCCCTATATATTATATTTTTTATTTTTTATATAGTGTGAGGACAACTTTAACTTTGAAAGATGGTCGTTGGATGAAGCCAATCTGATGGTGCAGACATGGAAAATTCGAGCACTACTGGTCGTTGGATATCATCTACATTTCACAAGACTGTGCCACATGTACAATCTATAAGACTCCATGGTTGAACTTAAGCATAATGCACAAACCTCCAAACAAAAGCACTTATTCTTTGTTCTAGAATCTTCCATATCATAATTGCCCAAATGTTTTTCTACATGATTTGCCATTATTTGTTTTTACTTTATGCTTTACAACACACAATTCCATGAATCTTAAAATAGATTAGCTTTCTTATAAAAACTAGATGATTTTGAATGAAATGAACTATAAGAATTAAACGAACATCTACATCATGCATATATGACTCAAATCTTACATGCTATAATGTGGTATTTACTCATAATTTGGTTGCCAAATCTCATGTGTGCAATGCATGTGTACCTTACTAGTCTTAATGGTGTTTGTGTGTGTGTTGCGCGTGTTAAACTCATTGTACGTAGTATCATACATGGTTTAGAGTCCGAACATCTAGCTAGAGCATACATGTACTATGATTTGAATTCAACATAAAATGGATACATATATTTGAATTTGAGATCGTATGTACATGTAGTTCGTATTTATATAGGAATTTACTACTCCTATATTCATGTCATGTGTTGTGAAGATAATATTTAGATGGTTGTATAACTAACATGAGTACAACCCCATTGAAACAGGGAAAATGTACTCAAATTTAGTCCATATGCTAGACAACACAAATTTTTTTTATTGTTGAGGGAAGTGCAAATTGTTTTGGTACTGTACACGTTATGTTTGTTGTCTTGATTTTTTTAGTTTTTTTGTTCTTGTATTTGAATGCATTTCTAGTAATATAGTAAAACAGGACATAGCTCTCTCTAGTGATGAGGTGTGAATTATCTTTTTTGTACACATTAAGCTTGTTATCCCAAAATTTCAATTTGCACCTTGTTATGCCGAAATTTCAAGCTCGCATCTCTGTCTATCATGCTGCGAAACTCCCGCGTCTTCAACTCGCGCCTTGTTACCCCGAAATATTTAAGATATATCTTTGTCTCACTGTGTTCCCAAAACTCCCTCCATCTCAACATGCGCCTTGCTATCCCAAAATTACAACATGCGCGAAAACTCCCACCTCCTGCAAAATCCCGACACGCGAAATGCCAGTGATACCCCTGAACTGAAAGAACCGCCTACCTCAAATCTGTGGGGGTACTTTTGTAACTTACCCCACATTTCGGACAAGCGCGTCCACAAGCCATGGTCCCCCCCTCCCATCCCATCCGCCCACCCATTCATACACTAAGGCCGCGAAAACCTGCAAAGCCCCACACCATCCTCCGTTCGCCACCTAGCCAGAGCCTCTTCCCCAACGACATCGTCCATAGCAACACTTCAACGCCCCTCATCCACCGCACCGGATGATGATCCGTCATTGATCTTGTTGTCCCGCCGGTTCAGCCACCCCGTCCTCCACCTCCAAGGAGCTGCCCTGACGTTCCCCTCGTCTTTTGCGCCACCTCCATTCCCACACTGCCGTTTTCACCTGCACCACTGGAAGAGCAGCATCATCACCATTTCCTCGAAAGAAGCTAAGGCTTAATTGGTGCCACCAAAGAGGTTCTACACTAATCGCTGCATTTTCTTCTTGATTCGATCTCACGGTGCTGTCTGCTCGGTCTCGAGCCGGCATGGCGTGGCTCCATCCACGGCGGCATTGCCGACCACTTCCTCCACGACGTCAGTCCCTCGGTAGCGACGTCCACATCAATAGGACCTGCTACTGCTTCGGCTCTTGCTCATGCTGCTGCTCTGCTCTTGCTCTCGGTCCCCTTCCTGGTTTGCTCTTGCTCTTGCTCACACTGCTGCTCTCGCTCTTGCTCTTGCTTGCGCTGCTGCTCTCGCACTTGCTCTTGCTTGTGAAGCTGCTCCGATTTAGCTACACTTCAATCAACTGAATCAACTTTTGGGTCAGTCGATTTTCACGGGGTGGGGGGCTTGCCGGATTTAAGGAAGAACCAGCCGTAGTGGGGAGGGGGGCTCGCCGAAGAGGTACCCCACTATCTATCTTAGGGATCAGGGTGCAGGTGGTGGTCACCGGTGGTGGTGGGGCGGTGGCGTGGGGATCGCCGGAGAAAAATCTTGGCACAGGGGGGCCTAGAGGGAAGGCCAGGGCCGCGGTGGACCAGCGGTGGGGAGTTGTTTTGGGGCGGGCGGGAGCCGGCGGTTTGGCCGGTGGTGGCTGGCGGCTCAGGGGTGGAGGTTGAAGATGAACTACAGGCCCTTGATTTCATATCCAACGGTTGGAAAATCGACTAACCAGCTGCCCCGGCTCTCGCACGCGCTTTTGCTCCAGGCACCGCTGCTACTACTATTTTTTTGCTACTATTGCGTTCAGTTTTGACAGTAAAATTTAGTTTCGATAGCAAAATTCTGTTTTGGCAGTTAAGTTCTGTTTCGACAGTTAAATTCAGTTTTGACAGTTAAGTTCAGAGATGAGCGGCTGATGTATTTTACATCACTTTGTGGTTATGTATTTTACGTCATCTATTGGAGATGCTATTAGAATTCCACTCAGGTTAACGTTGTCTCTCTTGTCTTGCTTCAGCATCGCCGTTGTACAACTCACCGGAGCTGCTCCAACGACGAAACCCTCCATCACAGCGGAGCAGTACCCCGGGCTCCATATCTAGATGCCTAAGATCTTCTTCCCCTCCTCTGATAGCCAAGTCGGCTGGAGCATCCTCACCGACCAACTCAATCACGCTGAGATTGACATGCCTTCGCCAAAGAGGTTGTACACTTCTTGCATCTCTTTTTTACTCTAAATGTTGTATATATTGTCCACTGAGCACACGTAGTAACGTGAAATATGATTAGTTTTTCCTACTATATGACAAGCAATGAAATACCACGCAACTTAGCTATCTGTGATGGACTCTCTTGAACACCATCATTATTTATCTCTGCGCGTTTGAGCTGTGCATTTGTCGATGGGCCTGGGAGTTGAGCTAGTAGGGCAGTAGCCTGGGTCCAAAGTAGTAGAAGTAGCACAAAAACATTTTTTGAGTGTAGGCTTTTCCCTACTCAAGCCTTCCTACTAGAATCGCTAGTGCTTGAAAGGAAAAGTGAAGGAAAAACATAGGAATTGGAAAATTTCCTATGGTACTACTATTCATGCACTTGCTTCAAAGGAATGGAGCAAAGGAAAACTGTAGGATTTTTTTTCCTTTAGTGTCTCCTTGAAATAAAAAACTGTAGGAATTTCAATATCCACTTGTCCTACTTTTCAAATTCCTATTCATGAAGCACAAGACTAAGAGATACACTACCGCAGGATGCTGCTAACGTGACACTACGATCAGAGACCCTTCGACGAAACTGTGTGCGATGCATTAATCACAAACGGTGGTGTAAAAAACCCGTCAAAAAACATGCAAAACGTTTGCGATGGCGGAGCCAAAAACACGGTTCAGGTTTTAGTTGTGTGTGCGATGCAAAGCATACGGTTCATTTTAATTAACCGTTTGCGATGAGGAGGACCAAAAGAAACAGGCAACCAGATGAAGGTGTGTGCGATATACAACGTATGGTTCACTTGGATGAACTGTTTGTGATTAGGAAACACAAAAGAAACGGTCATCCAGATCAAGGTGTGTGCGATATACGGCATGCGGTTCACTCGGATGAACTGTTTGCGTTGAGACAAGAGAACAGAAATGGTTGAATATAACAAGATGTGTGTGATACGCGGCAAAAGGGTATGTAATCAGAAATGTGTGGGAAGACCGATAATAACACAGACGGTTGATGCTAATAAGACCTATGTGTTGTGCTATGGGATTGCATACAGAACAACAACATATATATACACATTTATAAGGACATGGTTGCATAACCAAATTGAACATCCACTTACATAGGTGCCTACTACAACCATGGCATTTGCACACACCAAAGTAAACTATTACATCCATAATTACATAGGTGGCTACTACACACATGACATTTCCACACACCAATAAAGTAAACTACATATTACATGCATGATTAACTAGCATAAATGATCATCTGATCATCATCTACTTCTTGTCACGCTTCCTCTGCTTGTGGCTCGATCCGGGCTCGTCGATTTGGGTAACGAGGCACTTCCTCATGTCAACGATCTGCCTGTGCATCTCGTAGCATGTGTACATGCTCTTGGCCGCGAACCTGAGGGGAGGTTCATCCAGTTGCTGCATCCAAGCCCTGTGCTAGGATACGGGACATGTTCTCTGGGCATCCTACTTCATGTTTTTGTAGTAGGGGTCGATGATGGCCGAGGCGAGTTCAACCAGGGAGTCCTTCTTTGTGTTGCCTCAGACCCTATAGTGCTCACGGATTTTGACATGGTTCTGGCAGGCCAAGCCCGTTACCCTGAGTGCTTTTACATCGTCGGTGGTTTCCACCGTGGCAAACTTGTAGTCTGTGCTGTTGACAAACCTGTTGAAATGGTCGCAAGGCCCTGTGGCCATGCAGTAGTGGTAGATGAGGACATGATGGTGCATGCACAACTGGGTGACAGAAACCTTCCGATCTATGCTAGGACGACGGCGGTGTACTAGAGGTCGATGCCGACCACCTTGTACTTATCTCGAGCAAGCAACTGCTCAACGCTGTTGATGCAGTCATCCACCACGGCCGGGTCGATGGTGTACACCACCGAGAGATCCGTATCCCTCACGTGGGTCTCCACTCTATGCTCGCCGAACTCCACTGGAGCGCCGCTAGACATCCCCTCTCTATGTGTCATTGTGGCTATGCTTGTTGTGTTGTGGGGCGCGATCAAAAGGTTGAAGAGACTAAGGTTATAATGGCTGCGGGAATTAAAGGGGAAGTCAGACGGCCAGGAATATCGGCAGGCCCTGATGGCAGTTTTAATTAGCAGCGCATAACTCCTTCGTGCCGCACGTAACTACATCATGTGGCAACACGAGCGGCGGAACCGCATGCATATGGGGCCCCCGACTTTATCATGCGCACGCCCAACCGCTGGTAGAGCGCGCTCGGAGGGACACGAGCAGAGCGCTCCATGCGGAGGGACGCGAGCAGAGCGCGCCGCGGTGCCTAACAGTGAGAAGAGCTTGCTGAGGGACGTGAGCAGAGGCCGGCACAGTGATATGTGGCAAGTAAGACGAATTATGCGAGCGATGTCGGAGACATCAAGCATGAATCAGATTAGAGTTGCGTGTGCAATACGTGGGATACAGTTGATCCATCCGAGCTGTTTGTGATGGAATAAGCCGTGTGTGTTGCGGGCAAACGCTTGATGGTATATAACCTTAAATTTAACCAAAAAAGTGTTAATGCATGTTACAAAAATTGTATTACTGGAAACTATGTTCGAATACGAATCCAAGATATAATCTTTGGCGACATGCATTCATATCTTATTAGTTAAATCCTACTTATAAACAGGACGGGGGTATAGTAGGTAATTAAATCGCAAACTTTTTTGTATTAACCGTATGTGTACGTGTCCTTTCATCCTCCTCTCGCACGTCTTATCACCCTGCTGCCGCAGACGGCTTACAGCGCAAGCTTGCGCAGCGCACGGGGGCGTTCTTTAGGCCAAACGCTGGTGCCAATGAATCGTCGTGAGCCCATTCCTGCACAACCTCGCAGGTTCCCGTCCAAGCTTCCCGCACGACTTGGTGAAATCCCCCAAAATCCCAATGCTTACCGACCTGCTATATAAACCCTCATGGCCGGTGAGTCCTGCGTCCCATTTTCCCCTCCCCCTTTAGCTTACACTACAAAAAAAGACACATCCGTGACATTTTGGGCCAAACGAAAAAAAATTCTGTCATACATATGACACTCCTATGACGATAATTGTGACAAAACACGGTATCATCATAGATGTGGTGGGCTCCTACTTCTATGACAAAAAATCATGGAAGAAAATGGGCTTTTCGTCCTGGGCGGGCCAGAGATGCAGCTGCATGACATTCTTTGGGCCATCCATGACAGAAAAAACCGTGGTAGAAGCGAGGGGGAGGAAAATTTCGGGGAGTTCCTAGTTACGGTGGGAGGTCGGGGGCCGAGCGATGCGCATTTCTCTCGTACACGTACACGCGTGTGTGCGAGGCGTTGGCTCTAACTGAACCCGAGCAAGGCGTTGGGCTCTAACTGAACCCGAGCGATTGCACTACAAGCTACGCGTTACTAAACCCGAGCGATCGATCGATGGCTGTTAACTGAACCCGATCGAGTGATTCCTTGGCTACTGCTGCTAACCGAAGCTGATCGATGGGATGAACAGTGAGCATTGCGAGGGTGGTTTGGATGAACAGTGAGCGGTGGCGTTGCCTCTAGATGAACAGGCCCCCGTGGTGTGGTGGAGGGCTGGATGAACAGTAGACGGTGGAGGGGTGCCCGTGGAGGGGTGGATGAACAGGACCCCGTGGTGTGGAGGGCAGGATGAACAGTAGACGGTGGAGGGGTGCCCGTGGAGGGGTGGTTGAACAAGACCCAGTGGTGTGGAGGGCTGGATGAATAGTAGATGGTGGAGGGGTGGTTGAACAGTAGCCGGTGGAGTAGCGCGCGGTGGAGGCTGGATGAACAGGAGCCCGTGGAGGCTGGAGGAGGTCGACGGTGGATGAACAGTAGCTCATGGAGGCTGGAGGGGATCGACGGTGGAGATGAACAATATCCGTGGAGTCCCGTTTTGCGGTACGCCACACCCCTCCCGATGAACAAGACCCCCGTTTCGACCGTAACGCTCCAACACAAGTCCGTTTCCTCCGTTTTGCGGTACGCCACACCCCTCCCGATCAATAGGACCCCCGTTTCGACCGTAGGAGGTCCGTTTCCTCCGTTTTGCGGTATGCCACACCCCTCCCGATCAACAGGACCCCCGTTTCGACCGTAGGAGGTCCGTTTCCTCCGTTTTGCGGTACTCCACACCCCTCCCGATCAAGAGGACCCCTGTTTCGACCATAGGAGGTCCGTTTCCTCCGTTGTGCGGTACGCCAAGCCTCGTTTCCATCGCCTCTTCCGTCCAAGCCCTCCCGATGAACACGACCACGCATTCCGTTCCGACCCATCAACATGACGACGACGTTGTTTCTCCGTTCCGATCCAGCCATGTACACGAGCCCTCGCCGTACGTATGCGCGAGTAGGCGTTCGAGACCCCACCCGTATGTACACATACATGGCCGTATTTTCTTTCTTGCACCCTGGCCGCTGTACGTACGTGTACATGCTACATGCGCGCCTCTACTACGACACGTGCGCGCCTCTACTATGACACATGCGCGCCTCTACATCGACCAGTATGTACGTACACGTTCGCGACCAGAATGTCCATGCTAAGTATGCTTCGACCAGGTGGGTCCCAACTGTCAGGCACTTCCTTGCCTGTGAAGATGTAGCTGGTGGGTCCCAGCAGTCAGGGGGCGAATCGTTTTTTTCCCAGACGCACTTCCTTGCGTGCGAAGATGTAGCTGGTGGGTCCTAGCAGTCGGGGGGCTGGTGGGTCCCAGTAGTCAGGGGGGTGAATCGTTTTGGTTTTTTTTCCCGGACGCACTTCCTTGCGTGCGAAGATGTAGGTGGTGGGTCCCAGTAGTCAGGGGGCGAATCGTTTTTTTTGCCCGGACGCACTTCCTTGCGTGCGAAGGTGTAGCTGGTGGGTCCTAGCAGTCAGGGGGGAAAAAAAAATTTGTGCAATACGGTGGCCCGTCCGGTGGGTCCCAGCTGTCTGGTGGAGGAATCATTATTTTCCGCATAATAAGGAGGCACTTCCTTGCTGCCGCCGTGGACCCAGCTGTCAGCCTCTCCACGTACAGTCCATGTCCGATGGAAGTCGTTCCTTGACCACATTGACCATGCCACGCCGAGAGGACCAGGGTGGTGGACGATGGCGAGGCCTAGGAAGGGGACGACGGGGAGCCGGGGAAGACGCGGCAGTGGAAGCCCGCGCGCGTGCGGAGAGGAGTACACGGGTTCACTGGTTCGGCTGCGGTGTGAGGCTGCCGTCACCGCAAGGCCTGGCCAGCGGTGGGAATAGTAGGGGGCGGTGAGGCCTCCGCGGCAGCACGGCCGGCCACGGGAGGCGGGAGCATGCGGCACGACCGGCGCTGCTTTGGGCGGCTAGAGCAAGAAGACCAGAGGTTGAAGAAGCACTACGGCCGTTGGATGGACATCGTACGGTCAATGGAGCTAGAATCGTTCATATTGACTAAGTTGAAAAAGCCCTTCGTCCCCGTCAACTTAGTAGGCCCACAAGTCAGCCTCCCACCAAGGTGGGTCCCAGCTAGCTGGGGGAGTATTCATTTTTTGGTGCGTAATAAGGAGGCACTTCCGGTGGGTCCGAGCTGACAGCAAGGGGAACGTTTTTTTTCGCGAAATACGGTGGCCCGTCCGGTGGGTCCCAGAAGTCAGGGGGAAACAATTTTTTGGCAAAATACTGGTGGCCCATCCGGTGGGTCCCTGCTGTTAGGTGGAGGAATAATTATTTTGCACGTAATAAGGAGGCACTTTCTTGTTGCGGCTGTGGACCCAGCTGTCAGCCTCTCCACGTACAGTCCACGTCTGATGGAAGCTGTTCCTTGACCATGTTGACCACGCCGCGCCGAGCGCACCAGGGCTATATATAATAATTTATATATAGCTCATGGAAACTTCTTATGCAATTTATTGCAATCGTTTTTTTGGTTGGCCAGGGCCAATTTCGCATATTTCTCTGGGTTCCAAACTATTTTTAATACTGAAATGTCCAGCCAGATTTAGGGTACTTTGAAGATGTATTTAAATTAGGTTAATGCCCAGTGAAATAGGAATCTGAAAATGTGATAAAATTCAGAAATTATAAAGTAATTGCCAATTTGTTATCTGTTTTTATATTTACAACCCATTTCATATTACTTTCAAGATTTGCAGGCGTCTTGAAAGAGTTGCAGCCCATCAGGGCGTAGAAAAATAAGTACGCCTGGATTGGGTATTCGTCAGAAAAAATAAACTAGGCTCATTTTCACAAAGAAAAAATAGCTGGGCTGGTCACATGGTGAACATAAAATATAAGCCTGGGCTAGACGGGCCACAGCCCAGTTCAAACCCTGCTCCATCTCAACAATACCAAACAAAAAAATACTACTCGAGTAGTTATGTCCCAGGTGTCAGCCGATCTTGTGTTGTTCTCTTGTCTATTGAATATATACGCTCACAATGTCGTGGGTCCCAGATGTCAGGAAAACACTAGGAGGAAGCATTTTATTTTTACATACGCTGACGTGGTGGGCCCCTACTGTCATCCTCTCCACGTACTTCTGCCGATTCCTATTGTTTGTTGACCATGTTGACAACGCGAGATGGTGGCGCCGCGGTGAGTGCACCAAAGTGCGCGGAGGACGTCGGCGTTAACAATTTAGGAGACGGTGGGGCAGCGATGCGTGCGCTGAGGCGCAGCTAGCCGTGGGAGGCAGATGCAGGCGGCCCCGCTGGCGCTGGTTTGGTTTTGGCGGCTGGATGAAGATAGGACTGAAGAAACACGACAGACTGTAAAAGCAGCAGGAGTACTTAACAACCTTAACTGAAACCAGCAGGGTCACTTAACAAGCAAAGCTGAAAGCAGTATGAGTACTTATATAGGTTCAACCATACAAAGCACGCCTCAAACAATTCTACTTTGCCTACAGTTAACCAAGGGTGAGGCCGCCAAGACCCAGGACAAGGCCCAGGAGCCACCCCGCGCATCCACAACCTTCTGAAAAGCGGCTTCATCTCGCAACATGGTCAATAAATAGGATATTCGCTTTAGAGCCATGGAAAAGCATGAACATAATCTTCTATCCTATTCTCCAAGATGGACGGGCCTTCATTATTTGAGACCACCCATGAATAAGTATCTTTTCACCTCCAAGGGGAATTGAGTAGGTCGACATATACATCATGTTGTGACCAAGCGCAAGTCTGACCCGACCATGGTCAGGCATCTGTATAGGAACAATAGAACTCGGCAGTTCCTGTTTCAAGAAGATCACAGCTGTAAAACTGTGTATAAGCAATAGTTTATGAACAACATATATAACAGAAAACAACTCGTACCACAAGTTTCTCGACACAGTTGGACCTGTTCAACGAGTGCAGCAGTGGCACACATATCCCACGTGGCCTTCCACCATTGAAACGCCCCACAAGGACCTCAAGACGATCAATAAAGTGTAGGAACTTGTGGATGTCGATCTAGTCAACTTCAGTGCCATTAGTAATAGTCGAGTTATTATAGAGTAACAAACGAGCAGACTGCTTAACTCTGAAAAAACCTACACGTGCCACCAATTATAAGAAAATATTAGTTAGAAGTAGCATCTTCGTGAGAGATTTGTTGCTACTTCTAAAGTTAAATTGTGATTAGTTAGACAGAATAGGTGGATTAAGAAGTAATTGAGGAAACAAGCAAGAACCAGATACAAAACTAACTTGGATGAACAATTGGAACGACGTCGGGGTGGAAGATCGTAGTGAAGATGAGACCAGGTTCTGCTATTTCCATCAACATTCGTGCGCCAACTTTCAGTCTATAACACTTGAGAAAGTTTATCCAAGTTCGTCCATAAAAAAAGCAGCGATCTTCTTGGTTCATGAACCCAACTCGGAACTTAGATCCATGGCTTGCCTTCACTGTGACCATTAAACTAGTGTATTCAGTAATGGCAAGGCCGAGCATCTTGAGTACACGCGTTCTGGCAGAGAAAATAATACATTGTAGGAAAAATAATATGAGAACACAGCATGTTCCAAAAACCCCCACCCTCCCGATAGAAAAGAGGATTCTAGGAATATACTGTGCGCGTTTCAAAATGCTGTGTTAGGATGAGAAGGAACAAGTGTGGCATCTCGCCGAGGGCGCAGAAACCTGTAGGGTACTTGCACTTTGGGCACTGCAAATGAAACACACTAGATTCGGTAGGAGGAAAAATGCATCAACGGCGGCGGCTGCCATCCTAGGATTACCTGCGACCAAGGGACTTGGGTTTATCGGGGATGGTTGAAGAATTCGTACCTCGTTCTCCATGAGAAAACCCTATTATCTCCGAGAGGGGGTTTTCTCTGAACAAGCAGACGAGGGAGAATGGGATTCAGGCCCAGTGAAATATTGCCGCTTCGTCCGTCCGGCTTATTGCTAAAGCTGGAAAGGGGGTAGTGATTTGATGGCTCATTGGGCATTACTGTGGCACTACGACCGGGGTGTGTCTACCGTGAAGTTGTGCACTCTAATTTGTGCATATGGCACGTGGACCCCGTTGCCGGTTGCCCCACATATCAGCGAAAGGAAGCAGAAAGACAGGAGTAACTAGTTACACATAATTATATTTTTTGACAGAGAGATACTCCCTCTATAAATAAATATACAAATCTTTTATATCACAGGCTCACCTTGTCGAGAAATATACTCCCTCTGCAACGCACGAGCATTATGGGGGTTCAGCTTTTTTTATGGGGGTTCAGCTGAGAATATAATACTCTCATAGGCTCATGGTTCTGGACTTTGGGCCGCAGGCCGACCCTACCTGTTTGGAGCCCATGTGTTCTACCTCGGCGCTTTTCATATTGCAAGCGATCGGTGCGGCGCTGGTTTTAGATGCTGTCGCAAGGCGAATACACAAAATTGAATAAAGCACGGCAGCTGTTGGAATGAAATCGAACGACAGTTCCTAACCAGCAATCAGAGTTGCAATTCTATCAATGATATACCATGTGATAAATAGTATTGTCGTACTACTTATACACACAGGACACTTGTTTCACCATGCCATATTATTACATCAAAATCTCTCGGAGGATAGATCAGTTCGGCAGTTGCGTGCTGCTAATTTCAAAGTTGATTTGGACCAGCTCTCCTTGCCGAGAAAGTTCGATTTTGACATCATCCCCTACCGCAAGATATGATTTAGATTTGAACCTTGACCATCCTTTATCATCAATCATCATGAAACCAACCTTTGTACTTACGGTATATTGAGAAGGTTCATTCACACCAAAGCTGCACATGGTAAGAAAAACTTGGCCGCGATCGCCCGGATTGTTGAACGACTCCCTCATTGCTCTAGGAATTCTCTGTTTGCAAACAAGAAGACATACCCAAACAGTTAGATCAACACAGTGAATCATGTGAAACAACATGGAAAGAAAAAAGAACGAAGCACTTGGGCGGCCAATGCTTACCAAGAAGGTGGACATGTCGGTTTTTGTAAGGACTTTGGTATATGAAGTGCAAACTGCAGCCCAGTCTGTTGCCGGTGCAACTGCATGGACCGGAGCAGATGCAAGTGCAAGTGTTGGTGCAGGTGCCGAAGCCGCTGCTGCTGCCGGAGATGGTGCTCCTTGTAGAGCTGGTGCCGGTGTCGGAGCAGGTGTCGGTGTCGATGCCCTATCCTTTGGTAGATCAGACTGATCCGCTGACGCGGTCGGTGCCCAATCCTCAGCTAGATCAGACTAAGCTGCTGCCGCTGTCAGTGCTAGAGCAACTTCCGGTGCTCGATCTGTGCGAGACAACGGCGATCGTGTCTGGTCTGCTATGATCAGCTTTCTAACTTGACTAGGATCCGTAACCGTGATCCAGTTTTTTTCTTCATTTCTTTTAAACACGAGAAGGACTAATTGTGGCGTTTTTGTTAAACCAAACTGCAGTTCATCATAGGGATTCAGCTTGTACTCAGACAACAGACTGATCCAATTTTTTCCAGTAATATAAGTGATGGACAGTGCCTTCGTTACTTACACGACATAAGTGAAACCTGCAAAAATAGCCATCGTAGAGCAAACCAAACGGTTTATTCTGTGATGAATGTCACATGGCAAAACCTGCATCGTAAAATTGCAGGAAAAGAAAGAAAACATGAGATTAAATCAATAAGATTTAGACAGTAAATCAATAAGATTTACTTGATGTGACACGAGTGAATCCTTACCAGGAAATCACTATGTTGAAGTACTAAAAAGAAGATTGATCGTCCAACTACGTGTGGCATGCAGGGGCCCTGCCTACTCCCACAAGAAGGACAGTCCAAAGGTCGTGACAAATCGTATGGACTGAACATCCATGGGACTGGAAATCCTGGTGGGTGTGATAAACCCTGCAATGCATACAGATATTGGAGTGTAACCATAATTGATAAACCGTCCTCACAAAAAATATGATCTGGATACTTCAAAATATACAGACTGAATTGAGTGGACAGACATTAACATAGACCGTTCTCAGGACTGACCACACACCAAAAGCGGCAGTACTAATAAACAATACAGGGCTCACAAACACAAATCAAGTACTGAACAATAGTACTTACTACAGATAAGCAAAGTTGCACTAACTAAACTCTGTAGACTATTTCTTGCCACCGACCTACGGGATGAACCCCGCATAACTGACTAGGCCATGGACTTCGTGTGAGATGTCTACATGCACCATCACCATCTTGTCAACCTTGGAGAACCTAACAGAGTGGTCTTTCCACTCATAAACATGATGATGAAGACAGGCCGCATCAGATTTGTTGGGAAGCTTTACAAGAACCACACCCTTCGTAATCGAAGGCACAGCCAGGAAATTGTTGTGGTCAAGTACAGCCTCGAGAACACGCCTGACAACAATGCTACAGGAAAACACTAGTTCAGGACACGTGGCGACAAGGACACAGCAGCTGGATAGTTCAGCAGTAGAACTCATCATCAGGTCTTCTAGTTCACATGGCATGACTTTGAGAACTTCATCTCCACCGAGGACCTGGTTCTAATTCAAACAGAAACCATATTTTATTACTACCTCCGTTCAGAAATATAAGATGATTTTCGATATTATACTCCATATATGACTACATATACGCACAGAAATGAGTGAACAAAGACACTAGAACATGTCTTCAAAGGCATGAGAGCAGAGGGATTACATGCAAAATCCATAACACAAGTTACCGAGGCAAATATACGCTCTTAAAAGGTAGCATTGATGTTCATAAAGTACTCCCTCCGTCGCAAAATTCTTGTCTTAGATTTGTCTAGATACGGATGTATCAAGTCACATTTTAGTATTAGATACATCTGTATCTAGACAAATCTAAGACAAGAAATTTGGGACAGAGGGAGTAGTTGAAAGTAATCTATAAGAAATCAGTGTCAACCTCTCGCATGCTTTGGTCAAAAGAGGAATTTAGAACCATCATTTGGCACACAAAAATCACATGCAAGATCACCTAGAAAGTTGTACTACTAGTACTAGTACTGCGTGTTAGATGAAAAAACACGATCAAGATCGAGGAAAAGATCGTCAAGAAGAGACATTACCTGGACTTGCTTAATGAGGGATCCCGGAGAGGGGGGCTTGGATAGGGCGATGGCTTTGAGCTTGTCTGCGGTAGTCTCAGCGGGGTGCTTGCGCTTCTTCGTACCATGAGCCTCGACGGTTTTGGCCGGAGCCATAGACATCACTTCGGCCGGTGCTCCAGCGTCCATCAAGAAACTGTCAAATAGAAATAAAAGAAAAGAAACCATAATCACAAACCCAAAAGAAGAAAAGAGAGGGAGTTATAGGATCAGTCTCGGGGTTGCAAGACCGGGCCTTGGCCAGAATCAACACCATTGATGCGCTCACCTTTCCTTCTTTGGGAGATAAGAACAATGGCAGAAGCAGGTCGAGATTTTCTTAAAGAAATGAGGAACAAGATGAGGAAGAAGCGAGGGTTGGGTAGACAGGAAGCTGAGAGAGAAGAGTGAAATGATGGTTGCTTCGTCCATCCAACTTACTGCTAGAAAGGAGGGGGTTTTGTGATTTGACGGCTCATTGGGCATTACTGCGGCGCTTCGATCAGGGTAGTCTACCGTCACTCTACTACGGAGTAATTTAGTGCATGGCTGGTGGACCCCGATGCTGGCTGTCCCACACGTCGGCGAAAGTGAGTAATTTAGTGCATGGCTGGAGGAGGATCCGCACGGTAGAGCATGTCCACTATTTTTCAAAAGAAAAAATGATTACAGCAAGCGTTTCCACTCTTACGACGAGGAGTGCGAAACACGACAGCCACTTGAACATACACAATGCTCCTACTACTAGGCATGTGCAGTGGTTCATACGTCAGTACTACAAAATCTTGTTGCTAGTGTAGTAAGATATGACGATAACAAATGATGTTGTGCGCATGTCAACTACTCCTATATGTAACAAATACACGAAGAGGAAACAACTATATTGAGATGAGAATGCAACCAAACACACGCACACGCTTTGTGCTACAGTGACTGATCTGCACCGTCTGAGTTTGATCCAACGGTCATGTTGCGCCGAGACATGGACATGCCCATGCAGAGGGCGCCTAAACACCACTGAAGTCCCTCTACTTCTCGAGGCGCACGACGTTGGTGATGCAGGGTGCAACCGCCCGCAGAGCCCGCTCCCGGTCGACGGGAGCCAGCTCGTCAAAGACGGCGTCCAATGGCACGAATGGATTCCGGTGACGGAGCCCTGAAAGGATTCGCCTGGCAACGGCGATGGCAGCCCGCAACCCCTCCTTGTCTAGCTCAGTCCCCACCATCACGCGGAGACGGCTCAGCTCCTTGGAGATATAGGTGAAGAAGGAGACCAGGTCAGGAAGTCGCAGTTCATTGAAGTCGACCGGGTGGTCGAACAGGTTTTGCCCGACGGCCGGCATCGTCGTGCTGGCACGATGGTAGGCATCGCGCAGCCGCAACACGTGCGTGGCAACTTGGTTCACCAAGTGGCTGAGGCGATCCTGGACCTCGTCACGATCGGCCCGCTCGCGCTCCAGCTGGCTCCCCTGACGGCCTATCGTATCTCCCGTTTTCTGCAGCAACGCCGCCGACGCCTCAAGCATCTTTGTGGTGGATGCCTGCCGCTTTTGAAGCTCCGTGAACTCCCACACATAACGGAGGAGCATGGCACTCCTCTCCTCCTTGAGCTCACAGAGCTCCACGTCCTTGGCCCTGAGCTCCGCATCCTTGGCATGGAGCTCCTGTGTCAGGAGCCTCACCTCGGACTCCGTGATCTGCTGCGCCGCCATGGCACCAGGTAGAAGCAATGGGGAGAGGAAGCAAAGGGGGCGAAACAGCTGAAAGGCAATGCAATCTACGGGAGGGCGGAGGGAGCGGGGAATTTTTTGGTTTTCACCACTGTAAAACACCAGTCGACGACTTCTCACATCAGAGAGCAGTGGGTTTTTACAGGCGGAGTCATCGTGACTAATTGCTGCCGCGCCTGCTCCCATCAATCAAAAAATTAAAAATCCTGCCGTGCCTGCTCCCGTTAATCAAAAAAATAAAAATCCCGCCGCACCCAAACACCAGAGCAACACCGCGGTGGATATTTATATTTACCTGCCGGCAAGTAGATAAAAAAAGGGGTGAAAAAACAAATGTGGTGGCGGCCTAGCTAATCGGTCAAACTAGCCCAACTAGCTAGCCACCGTGCTTCACTGATGTACTCGGCGGGAAGGTGGTCTTTCGTGATTTGATGACTCTACTTGCTTCGGCGCTACGACCGAGGAGGACCCAGAAAATGCGCGGTAGGGCGTCCTACATCATGAAGAATATATGCGTGCACCACCCGGGAGGACCCCAAAACCGCGCGGTAGGGTGTGCCACGTCTCGGCACGGAGGAAAAATGTGCGTGTAAAAATATACTGTATCATACGTAGTACCTATGGTTCGACCTCGGGACCCAGGTAGTCGGTCGAAAACACCCCACTAGCCACACAGCTTCATCATGCAAACGTGGCATGGAGGATAGATGTGGTTAGCTTCGTCTCGACCAGCCACAACGTCTCTTGTTCTAGGCGATTCTTCTATTTTCCAAGCTTTTTTTTAGTTGTAATAACACCACGGCAAGCTAGCGCCGCTCTTCGTGTGTGCCCGCGCAAAGGTTAGACGATGGAGAGAAGAGAGATTGAGATCGCAGACCTGGGACCCACTAGTAAGTGAGACAACGGCCATGCACGTGTTGACGAGGCACTCCCTCTACTCTACTCAACGAAAGTACTGTATAAATAAAATCAAGTTATGGGACAAAGCCAACAACCGTTCATTTTTTTCAGGCTATCGACTTACGCTTTGTAGACCAGGTTGCCAGTTCGAATCTCGTCTTTCAAATTTGTTAGTTTTAGGTCCAAATTTGATTAATGACAAGTGGGACCCTCGTGTGTTGTTCCGATATTTCAGTGTAGGATGGTTTTTTTGAACAAACACTTTGCGCGGTTAGACAAGTAACGGCACGAGTTACACGTATTTTGCAAGTTTACGAACAAAAATGACAGCGGCATAGAATATCACATCCACCCCGTAACTTAGATACTATGGTGATACGAGTTTTTACACCGTTGGAAGTGAGATCCAATGGCTTGGGAGTAGTCTTTGTAATTATGCGCAATTTCCAAACTCTCCAAAGGTTTTTTTGCAAATAAAACATCCAGGCCTCGTGTGTGCCGCTGCATCTTCGATCCAACGGCTCCCCGGTGCTCATATTAGGTGCTCCCCGTAGCTTAATTACCCGCTATGGTGATATGAGCATCTAGGTCGTATGATCAGTGATCAGATGGCACATGTGTAGTACTTGTACTTTTTGCGCATTTCCCAAACTCTATCAGCCGTATATTGCAAAAACATGCAAACCTCCTATTGTGGGCCATTAGATCTCAGTGAACCCGTATCACCATAGAATCTGCGGTGCGGGAGCACCTCATACTCTCCCGTGCGAGAAAACATACGGTGCTATCGCAGCTTGGATGCTACGGTGATACGAGCTTGGAGGTCATTTGATCTGAGATCCAATGGCATCTGAGCACTCTTTGTGCTTGTAAGCAGTGGCCGAACTCTTTTGGGGCTTTTCTGCAAAAAAAACATTCGAACCACCGAGGAGGTGTTGGGTCACAAATCCAACGCCTCCGAAGAGCTTGTATCACCAAAGCATCTAAGGTGTGGTAGCACATGATATTCTTACATACAGGAGAATATGATGTCCTCCTTTATCTTAGATGCTATGGTGATACGAGCTTCGAGGTCGTTGGATATGGGATCAAAGGGCATCTAAGTAGTTTTTGTACAAATTGTGTGCAATTCTCAAACTCATCAAGGTTTCCTGTAGAAATATTAAGACACATCATGTGAGCTGCTATATCTCAGATCTACAAGCTCCAAGCAACTCGTATCGGCATATAGCATCTAAGGTATGGGGGAACATGATATTCTCCCGGGGAGGAGGGGTCGGGGTGCACAACCAATCGGTGGCTGGGACGGTGGGGACAAATATAATCTAAACAAGCCTAAACAGAGCTCCACAATTTTATCTAAGGTCGAGGGGTTGACCCCCGACAATCATAGCTCCGCCTAAACATAACATTTGCATGTACTATAGTAATAGACTTAATATTCATGTTTCAGTTTCATGTTCATTTTAAATATTGAACTGAGGACCATGGATGTGTTACATTTTACTCCCTTCGTTCCCAAATATTAGTCTTTTTAGAGGCTTCAAATGGACTGGCACATACATATGTATATAGACATATTTTAGAGTCTAGATTCACTCATTTTGCTCCGTATGTAGTCACTTGTTGAACTCTCTAAAAGACTAATATTTAGGAATAGAAGGAGTATTTTTGAATTCGTGTCATACATGCATGGTTTGGAAAAATAGATGCACTATACTTATTGGATTTGTTGTGTTCGTGCGTGTGTGTCTCTCTGTGTGTGTGTGTGTGTGCGTGGTCATATGCTTGATACATACAAACTTTTCTCACCTCCATGTTGTTCATCTTTTAAATTTGAATTTGCATTGGAAAACTTACTAGGGATACCATGAAATGTGAAATCCACGTTAAGATCACTATATCACAAACTCACTCTAATTCAACAACTCGTCATAAATCAATTACCATGTTAAGATTAGTATTTGCAAGGAAAATACGGGTATTGTAATACACATAGATTCGTTCGGCAATTTAAAAGGTTCCTTTCGTATTCCTGAATGGTAGGACCCAACGGCGTACCAGCCAGACCTTGGCTTGTGTTGATCCTAAAAAAAGCGGGCTCGTGTCCTTCGTGGCGTGCGTGGTACGCACATTAGGCAACCCCATTACCCCAACCAGTCGAGCCTCAGCGTTTCAAGTCGAAATATCTGGCGGCCAGAATTCCAGCCCTAGGAAATTCCCCTCATGTCCCCGGTCCATAATGACTACCGATGAACAACGGAGGGATGCTTTAGTAACTAGACAACGTTACCTACCGTGCCGAGCACGGTTCAATTCCCTCGGTCGCCGCTTGTCAAGGTCAGCCGTCAACCTCATTGCCTAGTACTACTACTACTACTACTACTACTACTACTACTACTACTACTACACCAGGATGAGCGCAGAATTGAGCCTGTTTGTTCGTGCCTAGTACTTGAGTTAATATATCAGGCAATGCACTGGTACGGAGGGATTATCCTTTTACTCTGCATATATAACTTGTCTGAAGTCGAACTAAGCAAAATGTTTGACCAAATCCTTTCTTAAGAAATACAACAGGACAGATGTACAGCTTGAAAATTTATTGCATGATGCAGGTTATGATATTATTTCGAATCCTGGATCTTAAATTTCTGAAAATCCAAAAGTGAGCATAAATTCTTGAAACTAAGCATGGTCACGTGATATGGCACAAATATTACTTCGTAAGTTTTTTCTTCAATTTGAGACAAGCTGCTTATGACAAGTTGCACAAATGAAGAGCCAAGGTTTTTTGGAACAAAGACCTGTCACATTAAGGCGAACGCTTTCACTATTGAAACCGTGGGCGTTTACGTGCCGCCACAAGTCCCCGCTTCTCATCGGCAATCGGCAGGTGCCGGCCGAGCAAGCGTGTGAGTCGACGGGAAGCGTGCGAGCAGACCGTCGCGCTGGCTGTCAGGGAGGCGTGCGAGCAGACTGCTGTGCAGGCTCACCGGGAGGCGAGTCCTTTGACCAGGCTCCGCCGCCCACTGACGTCCCAACTGCTCCCACTTTTAATGTCGTCGGCGCTACAGTTTAAAATCAACCCCTCATTACCCGGTACTCCCTCCTTTCCGGTTTATAGGGCTTATCTCAAAATATTAGTTTTTTCCATTTTATAAGGCTCAATTTTGTTGTATCCCATCACATGTTCAGATTCCAAGGTAAATTAAATCATTGCATGCAAGTATTAAGAGAAAATTGACCAATGCATGTAATTTATGCGTGCATGCATTGCAATTAATGCATTGGTAAACATATTTTTTTGAGAAAAACAAGAGCATTAATTGGGTGCTTTTGCGAACTACAAAAAGTATTCCACCGCTCACCTTCTACCTTGGTTGGTGAGATTTTTGAATTGTGCCTTATAAACCGGAAAGGAGGGAGTATCGTTACAATCCTCTATCTTCCTCTCCGATTCTCCTGTCGTCTACCTCCAACTAGCCTGACCTAAACGTACGCCATGCCGCATCACGATGGTCTGCCCTTAGTGTTCCAGTTTCCTGAGGAAGACACCCAGCCGGAGTCTCAAGAACATAAGGCGTTTTGGGACGAGCTTGAACTGGCCTTGCGGGAAGACGTCGCGCCTGTCCCCGCTCCCGTTCCGGCTCCCGTCGCCCCGACTGCGCCAGTGCCCATCCCGTGGCATTGAAGGGCTGGGAGCCGCATATTGTCGCCGAGCTTGATCACACAGGGTTCCACGAGGTGCCCGCCGACTTTCGCGCGCCCGTGCACCTGCCAGCGCATGCGCCTACGCGTGCACTAACGCGCACGCCCGTGCCGGTGCCCGTGCACCTGCCAGCGCCTACGCCTGCGCATGCACTGACGTGCGCGCCCGTGCCGGTGCCCATTCACACGAATGTCTCCGCCGCGCCGTTAACAGCGCATGTCCCCGCACGGGTGCCAGTGCCCCCCTCAGTGGCATGGATGGCCGCCGTCGACCGCTTTCTTGCACCAACGCCAGTTGCCTCCTCCCGCCAGTCGACTCGCTCCGAAGTCCAGAATATTTTGGCCTTCCTTGAAGCTAGGCCAACGTCCAGGAGTACGCCAACAATGGCGCAGGACGCCGCCATCACCGTCGGTCAGTGGCCCGACGACACACAGAGCACGGAAGAGGAGCCGCTTCCCACCGCGAGACGCCCCTGCCGCCGCCGCATAATCTAAATTTGCCATGAAAAACGTTTGGATTGCCATGCTTAAAATCCGAACGTTTATCAATTCCGTTTATTTTATATCGATCGTCGTATAATTTAAAGTCGGAGTCAGACTGAACGAAATGTATGGTTTGATCGATTGAATGTTCTGCTAGATCCATATCAAATTAAATATAAAACGTCATCAAGCCACATGTATTCCTTGTTCTCCAACGACCTAGACTGCTTCAATGTCGAGCGCTCAACACGTTTAGCGTGCAGTTAATTTCATGCCAAAAATATTGCTAATCACATGACGACACACAAATAATATCCTAGTAGTTAATATCCGCATGCACTTAATATACATGCAAATTAACGTGCATTGCACGTACACACTGACTAGTGCTGCTAGTACGTGAAACTGGTGCCGTGACTTGTGAACGCATCCAGATATGGTCAATGGCAACATCGCCCGCGAGTTCTTCCTGTTTTCCCGTGCGTCTAAACGCAGAAGGGGAGGAGAGAGAGAGCACACATGGAACCCACCAGTAAGTGAAGACATGTAGATATATTTTGTGCGTGGGAGGAAGCAAGGTCAACCGATCACATAGGATCGCCGTGCGATCGAATGAGTGAGACAGGTTGGAGAGAGTGACCTAGATAGACGATGTGCGTGAGAGAGTATACAATGAGAATAGGTCGAATTGGGCTCAAACATGGTGACATATCGTTTTTGTCCGAGAAAGAGCAAGGTCAATCGAGACATACGGAGAGAGAGAGAGATTGAGTGAGCGTGGCCCACCATGAGGTCGAAAGAGTGGTGGCGGCTTGGATGGACTGACCTAGATAGACAATATGCGTGAGAGAGTATAGAGTGTGTCGATCGAGGCCCGAACAGGGAGATATATCATTTGTGTGTGTGAAAGAAAACGAGGTTAAACAAGACTCGGATAAAGAGAGCGAGATTGATCGAGTGTGGCCCGCCGTGCGGAAGAAAGAGTGAGACAGTCTCGAGGGAGTGACCTAGATATACAACGTGCGTGCGTGCGCATGCACGAGAGGTTGGGGGCTAGATAGGAAATGCATGTATTTAGCGCGAGAGGGTGAGAGGGAGAGGGGAAGAGAGAGCTCGGCATGGGGTGCAATGGCGGGTGTCTGAGGTAAATACATTTGGTAACAGAGTGGAAAAAGGGGTTGTGTAGTTGAGAGACTTAGAGATCGAAACATGGAGAGAAAGAATGAACGTGTGTTGGAAACCGATAGCTTCCTAAGGTGGTTAGGAGAGGAAGATTGACCGATACAGGAAGTATGTAGCATTTGTGCGGGGGGGGGGGCTAAAAACAACATTTGAATGTACATAGTACGAGACTTAATATCGATGTTTCAATTCGGTGTACATTGTAAGATTTGAACCAAGGAGCAGGCATACGGGTAATTATTTCGAATTCGTGCCATACTAAGTTTTGAAAAGTTGACATTGACTCAGTTTGTTGTGCTATCTTGTAGGTCATATGTTTGAATCCATCCAAAAGTTTTCTCACTACCATGGTGTTCATCATATACATATGCATTTGTATTAAAAAAGTAGCATGGATACAGTGAAATGCGAAATCCATGTTATAATTAGAGATCGCTACGTGACACACACTCTAATTAAAATAACTAACTACGTGACACACACTCTAATTCAAATAACTAATTATGTGAGACACACTCTAATCCACGTTAGCGTGGGTACCATTTTGATTTTTTTTCAAATAACTCCTCATTAATTAATTTATAGTACTCCCTCTATTCACTTTTATAAGACCTTGAAGACATTTCAGACAATGTGCAAAACAGTTCATTTTAAGTTGTTTGAAACGACATACAAAAGTGAACGGATGGAGTATCTCGTTTCGAATGACTAATTATTGCAAGGAAAACACGGGCATGGTAATACATACAGATTCGTTTGCAAATGAAAGAAGAGTCGTTTGCATTCTCAACTGTAGGCGCACCAGGAAAACCAGGGTCGTGTCGTTGTGGACGCTGCTTCGGTGCCTTAAAGGCAACTGCCTTTGCGTCACTGACATGTGGGCCAGCCACCTGTTGGGTCCATATGTCATGGACACAAAGGCAGGTGCCTTAAGGCACCGAAGCATAGTCCTGTCGGGGTGGTCGCGTGTGTCGGACGGATGCGTAGCACCCAGCCACCCACCCCCCTCCCCCCCCAAAAAATAGGACGACGACAATATAAGTTCGCACTTCCACGTTTTGGATTGAAATATCTGGCGGCCCCAATTCCAGCCCTGCAAAATCTCTCTTCTCCACCGTCCCCTTCCGCGCCCAGATTGCTCAAATCCCTAATTCGCCGCCAACCCTTGAATCGCCCCTCGTTTTGTCCACTGCAACCGACGTGCCTCACAGACACCGAGTTCCACATCATCAGGTGCACTTCACCGACGCCGTCTCCCAGCTCACCGGGGCTACTTCACCGAGCACATCGTCGCACCTCCACCCCCCGAGGCCATTGGGGCTTCACCAACGGTCTCGTCCACTGCATCGTAGTGCTCCGCTGCCACTCAAGATCTGCTTCTTTGCGCGGCCAGCCAACGCCAGCGCATCACCCTCAACGGCTCTGAAGTGACCCGCACTCTAGCTAGGTGAGCATGCCCAAACGCCGGCCCGAACTAGGTATCCACACATCACTCCCTTGTGCACTGTTCCGACGATGTTTAGATATCCTTTCACTGCTCTCTTATCTTACACGCCTATGCAACTCTGACCTTAACTCTTATTTCTTCTGGAGATATCATCTAAAACAAGCAAATCCATATTTTAGCGAAGCATGACGGTGGTACGGGATCTGGTACACATCTTGCACACCCGTATAACCTTGTAAGTATCTGTCCTCCGGTACAACATCAAGGTCGATTCCTCTTATTTGATCAACCATTCGCCGTGTCAAAAATGCAGAGGGGGATGCAAGGAGCACAAGGCCTGCACATCCAAGCAAGTGGTAACATGGACTTGTACATGGAACATCCCAAGCGCAAGCAGAGCTGCAGTGAGCCTGTACAACAAGCTAGCGTAAGTCCCTGCATTTCATTTAATTTGTACTGGCATTCGTGTATGATTTGTGTGGAGTGGCTGATCCACGAATTCAAGTTACCAGGGGCGAACATTTAATTTAAAAAATACGAAGGCACTTGCACGCCGGAAATTAACATAACTTGAGAAATGTGAAGCTACATGCACTTTGAAAACCAGCTAATGATCCAAAGTAGTTCAGATTATAAACACTAAATGATGCAAGCACAAAAAAACACAAATTGCAACATGGTGTATAAGGACTACAAACATGGTCTATACCTGCTTGAATTATTTTTTCTCTGGCTGAAAATATCGAAGTGTAATTGCACGTATAACCAGTGCGCAAACTGCATATCAATATATCTATCCTGCACAAGTATGCCAATAGTTTCAAACAACAGATTTGAAAAGTATTTATGCTATGTTGTCATGATACGAGGACTTTCTAGTAGATGGCCTCGACGTTTCCTCAAGCTATGAAAATGCACTATAATTTGCTTGACATCAATGCCTACAAATCTCTGTCTCTCTCAACATAGTAGATCATCATTAGAGACTAAATCCTTCAATGAGCTTGCAAAATGCTTGCATTAGATCCCTCATTAGACATTATATGTTCATCACCAGGAGCATGTAAAATGTTTGCATCAAATCCTTCATTAGCAGTCTGTTCATTAGACACTTCAGGCTCAAGAACAGCATGAGCTTGTATGTTTGCACCAGAAACTTGATTAGATACATCATATTCAGTCAGTTCAGTATTGATTGGGGGAGTTATAAAATAAGTAGAAATTGGTTTCATTTTCTCATAGATTCCCTACATACAAGCAGTTTTACAACACCGTCAGGTTTAACTATTGGCCAGAAATTGAAGAGTTGAATTAGATATAATCAGGGATGTGATGTACTTGCTCGTTGCGCATGCTACTCTTGCAATTAGAGACTGTCTGTTTGCGCAAGCTCGATGCCATGCCCGTGCTGCCGCCGCTGCCTCCCACGCAGGCTACACCCAGGGTTGGATCTTCATCTTCTTGTCCTTCTGTTTGCTTGAAGCCCGGCGGCCGCCCTCTAGCGAGGGCACGAGGAAGTGCTATGTCGGGCTGTCCAGCGGCGGCTAGGTTAGGAGCGAACCAGACTGGAGGCTGGAGCGAATGAATTGGGATTTTTCCTGCTGTCGATCGATATGGGAGGCGCTCGTTTGGGCCGCGAGCCTGCTATAGGGCCTGCCTTGCACTTATGTTATTGGCCCATCCAAATTGAAACATTTTTCTTCATTTTTTACATTGCCTGCTCGTGCGTTGGCACGAACAAAACTAGCATGGGCCAACCTGGACGACTCAAACTAGGTGCACACTTTCCAGCAACCTGAGGCAGCCACCCATACCAGCCCCTATGGTGGCGTCGCCCCTTTTTGCGTGTATGATTGGATAGTGAAAAATATTCCATTGGCGCTTTTGATTTACCCACAGAATGGTTGAATTGCTTGTTTCTACGAACTAAGTTCGCCAATAATGTGAAGGATGCCAGTCTTTTCATCCTATTGTAGATTGCTTAGATCTCGATATGCCAAAAGTAATCGCATGAAATATACAGTAAAAGCCAGTGTGATGTGTTTGGCTACAACTAGTCTGACTACACGTCCTCATATAACATATCAAGGACGCACCATCTTACCAGATTAACCATTCGACTTACCCATGCAGTGTGGGAAGAAAGAAGTATTGGGACTGTGTATGCAAGCAATTGATGCCATGGACTCCTTCGTACAACCATGTAAGCGAAAAAGAAGTTGCAGTGTGCCTGTACAAAGAACTAGCGTAAGTTCAGTTACCTACTTCTCGGAATTTTAGTTAGCCACATATAACAAAATTGTTCAATTACATTGCTTGGCTTAATTTAGTTTGCTACTGATTACATAATGGCACAGCCCGTTAATCATATTGTAGACTGCGCCTATCTATGTGTTTGATACTTACTGTTAAGAATTACCTGTTTGCCTTAACATAAATATCTACTTGTTTGTTTAACTGCTTTACTGCTGCAATAGCGGGTTACAATGACGTTAATAACTACTTTTCAACATCCAATTGAAACTCTTTAATTCCTGTTTGTTTAACTGGTTTGCTGTTATAACTCCCAGTTGAGATGTTTTGCTAACTTCAACTTTTCTGAATCCAATCGGAACTTTAATGGCAAAACAGGTTAGCCCAAGATCAAAGAGCAAGGTCCCCATGGACGTTGCATCATCCCACAGCAGTGGCACCGGCCCAATCATGCATTATGAATTGCGAACTGATGATGCTCTAGAGGCTAAACTAGTGGTAGAAAGAGATTCTGCTTCTGCACTTAGAGATGAAGTTGACATGTTGAGGAAGCAAACAACACAATCACAAGCAGTACTCAAGACAACCATTAAATATTTGGTGGATTTCAAAATGATGCAAGCTGAGACTGACCAGATTGTTAAGGTCCTGAAGGAAAAAAGGAAATTAAATTCCTACTTGCTAAATCATAGGTGAAATCTTCTTTCCATATTTGAATAACCTTTGTGTTGTGTTGTCTGTTCATGTAATCAATCAAACCATTTATTTTAGAGATCATGTAATAATTGTTTTTTTTGTTTTTTGTTTGTAATTTTATTTGAGCACAAGTCTGTATTAATTGATAAGACTCGGAGACATTTCATTTGGATTGCTGTGCCAGACCTACAAATATGCCAATCGGGTTGAATGTGCATTCAACAATAATAGTATAGATGGACCATAAGTAGCACACATCGGAAAGGGCCAAGATGCTGGCTAAAAAAAGTGTCGGCGTTCTGGGAACGGGGGTCCCCAGACTTGCCTGCCTGCGGCCTGCGGCGTGGCTCAAAGGGGGGCCCAGCACGGCCCATCTTCATCAACACAGACCCAAGACCCTCGCGAGGGGCCAAGCCTCGCGGGGCGGACGACACAGAGCTTCCTCAGGCACGGCCTCACCAGGCTGGCTCGCGAGAAGGTGGAGAGATCAAGGCGGGGTACCTCACGAGGTGCCCTTGACGCAAGCCATGACGACCAAGGGCGCCAGCCCGCGCAGTGTCCTCCTTTCCCCTTTGGTGCAAAGGGGGCAAGTGCAGCCGCGGGGTACCAAGGCATCTGGCAAAGGTTGCCATTTCGGTGCAACAAGACCAGGACCAGGAGGACTGCAAGACGGAGGTCATCGTGGAGCCCAAGACGGCATCACCACCAGAGCTTTGTGCAGGCGAGGACCAACTTTAGTCAGGATAAGTGTACCAGATGTTCCCCTTCAAAATGGCCAATTGTTGGCGCCCTTCCCGCTCAATATTTGGGAAGAGGCCCAGGGCCATTGCCTATAAATAGGACCAGCCACCCACAGAGAGGTGAGAGGTGAAGGGATCGAGATCAAGGTCGAGATCAAGCATCGAGAAGGAAGGATCGGATCGAAATCAGAGAGAGAGAGAGAAGGGTGACTGAACTCCTCCTAGCAGTTCGTCCCCCCCCCCCAGCCAAGAACAGACCCTCGCGAGGCTGTTCCTCCTTGTATTGTTCATCATCATCAGCCCAAGAGGCAATCCACCACACCACACACTGGAGTAGGGTATTACACCACAACCGTGGCCCGAACCAGTATAAATCCTGTGTTTCTTGTGCTGTTCTTTCCTTAGCTTAGATCTTAGCGAGGCGGAGGGGTGCAGGTAGGTAGGAGGCGAAATCTCCGCGCGCACCCCAGTGTTCGAACCTCAAGGGTCTGCCGGAACCCGAAATCCGACATTTGGTGCGCCAAGTAGGGGTGCGCCGGAATTCGTCTTCCACCACCCCGTTCTCCTCCGACCATCGCGCCCATGTATGATGCTTATCGGGCCCGCGCCGAGCGCCGGGCCGCTCTCGCTTCCCGTGTCGCCCAGACGGCTCCTGTCAGCGGGCGTCCTCGCTGTTCCCCGTCACCTGCCGTCAACGCCGCCACCGGCCCGGCGGGGGACGAGCAGCAAGCGTCGTCTCAGCATCCGTCCGTGTGGCAAGACGGCCGCACCGCTACTCCCTCGCTCACCCCAGCTGGTTCTTCGTCCCACGCGCTCCGCGCACCCATAGAGCCTCGAGCTGCGCTCATCACGGAAAACAAGCTCCTGCGCTACCGTCCCGTCGACGACGTCTACAAAGAATGGCTCGACCGCGTCGCCGAGCTCGTCCGCGCCGCAGGGGGCTCTCCTGCGCCGTCCGTTCCGCTGCACCGCACCCCGCCCCGCACGGGCGACGAGGCTCCGGCGGCGCCCCGGCCGCCTCCTCCTCAAGAAGGCACCATGGCTCCAAGGTGCGTGGCCCCTGGGCGGAACCCGCTCCGTCAGGTGCTAGCGCGGCAAGAGCAGAGCTGCCAAGAAGTCCCTCGCCCGCAAGAAGCTGCCCGGGCGCTCCCTGCTCTAGCACGTCGCGACCATGCTCCTGCTCCCGCACGTCAAGACCCCACGCTGCTCCCAGCTGCAGCGTGTGGGGACATGCAAGACCAAGCTCTCCGTCACCCAAGGCCTCCCGTGGCCACAACAGGCTGCCGTGCCTTCCCCATCGAGCTACGCA
Source organism: Triticum urartu (assembly GCF_003073215.2). Classification (NCBI taxonomy): domain Eukaryota; kingdom Viridiplantae; phylum Streptophyta; class Magnoliopsida; order Poales; family Poaceae; genus Triticum; species Triticum urartu. The sequence goes on along the minus strand of NC_053028.1, from coordinate 306,008,192 downwards.
GCGTCGCGTGGCCCGGCAAGTTCAAGCCAGGCCTGCCTCCTCGTTACGACGGCATGGCCGACCCTGCGGAGTTCCTCCAGCTCTATGAGCTGGGCATCGAAGCTGCCAACGGAGACGAGAAGGTCATGGCGAACTGGTTTCCCATGGCGCTCAAGGACGGGGCCCGCACATGGCTCCTGAACCTGGCTCCAGGCACGATCTCCTCCTGGGACGAGATGCGCACCCACTTCATCGCCAACTTCCAAGGTACTCGCGGTCGGCCACCCGCCGTGAGCGACATGCGCCGCATCAAGCAACAACCCGGAGTGACCCTACAGAAGTACATCCAGCGCTTCAACAATGCATGCCTCAAGATTCCCAAGGTGACCGAGGAGGCAATCATCTCAGCCTTCTCCAACGGCGTGCGCGATGTCAAGATGAAGGAGGAGCTGGCGATGCATGAAGACCTATGCACTTCCTTGGAGCTGTTCAACTTGGCAACCAAGTGTGCCAGGGCTGAGGAAGGGCGTCTCTTCCTCCTCGAGCTGCTTGCCGCAGACCCAGAAGAGAAGAAGCCCAAGGCCAAGGATGTGAAGCGCAAGGGGGCTGCCGTGCTCGCGGCAGAACTAGACACCAAGCGGGGCAGAGATCTGCCCGAACCTCCCAAGGGCAGTCGATACTATGTGTACCACGACCTCCACACCCACAACACCAACGAATGTCAAGAGCTCCGAGCCGTGCGAGAAGGAAGAATCGGCCGTCGCCCCGACCGCGGTGACCGGGGCTACGGTCGAGGAGGAGGAAGGAACGCAGGACGCTGGGAAGACCGCGGCCCGCGCCAAGGGTGGCGCGATCAACCTCGCGAGGATCGCTGGCAAGATCCGCCTCGCGAGGGAGAATGGAGGGATCAACCTCGCGAGGATCGCCCGCAAGGCAACGCAGGCCTCCCTCCGCTGCCACCGCAGCCAAGGAGAAACGAGGACTGGCACCAGGATGAGGGGGCTGGGGGCTTCCAGGAACCGCGCGCGATCGCCTGCATCCTAGGCGGGGCTCAAGCCCCCGCCTCTCAATGCACCTTCAAGTAGTTCGCCCACGAAGTGAATGCAGTCCTCCCCAAGCTCGAAGCCACGGGCCCTCTCAGGTAGTCGGCGTGCGCCATCACGTTCAGCTCAGCAGATCAGCTCAAGTGTGCGGCTATAGCCAGAGTCCTCCCGATGCTTTGTTCCCCAATCATCAGCAACGTGGTGTTCACCAGGACCCTCATCGATGGCGGGGCAGGGCTCAACGTCCTGTCCATGGAAACATTCAACAATCTCCAAGTGCCCTACAGCCAGCTTTAGCCAACCAAGCCTTTCTCCGGAGTCACCGACGGCTTCACGGTCCCGATTGGGCAGGTCCGCATCCCTGTCACCTTCGAGGCACGCGCAACTACCGCACCGAGCTCATCGACTTCGACGTCGCTCACATTTGCCTGCCGTACAACGCCATCCTTGGGTACCCAGCGCTGGCCAAGTTCATGGCCGTAACTCACCACGGCTACAACGTCCTCAAGATGCCAGGAAGTGGCAGGGTCATCACGGTGCCCTGTGAAGAGAAGAACACGGTGTGTTCCCTGGAACGAGCCTTTCAGGCCGCGTCACTAGAAGACCCGGATCGCGGAAAAAGGAGGCTTCCCGAGACCGCCCCAAGAAGAAGAAGACATCGTCCAGCCCGGCCCCTCAGGAGGCAGGCCCCTCAGGGCCCGCGCCTGCCCATGGGGAACCTCCTTCCATCGCATAGGAAAGCGCGCCCGTTGCCCTCCTCAGGCAGGGCTCGGGAGCTCTCCCCTGGAGGGCCACCGACCTGGCTAAGGTCACGAGGGAGGCGCTTGGGCACCACATGGAGGCGTGTTTCGAAGCATGTTTCCTTCAAGAAGGAGTAAGGCACGGAGAGCCAGACCCTCAGGAGTTCGTCAGCAAGGCCATTCAGGAGCTACAGGAGTCAAGAGTCATGAAAGGCGGCCGCCGCCTACCAGCAGTGGCTCCCCATCCAGGCGAGGATGGTGGGCTGCGCGTCTGCATCGACATACCAGGGCTCAATCGAGTCGCCTCCCTGGAGCGCCTCTGGCCCTCGCGAGTGGGGCGCTGCGGAGGTCCACCCCACAGCTACGTTCGCATGCCTTACGGCTTGCCGAACGCGGCTGCCACGTACCAGCGCCTCATGAGGGGCATCATGGAGGCACAAGAGGCCAGGCGTTCCGCAGCCCTGGCAGAGATGGGGATGGTCTGCGAGGAGCCACCAGCGCCTCCGGAGCCTCCCGAGGCCTGGGGGCTCGTGAGGATCGGCTTCCGCAGCCCACCGAGTCTGCTACACCAACGGTCCTTCGTCCTCAACATCATCAGGTGACATCTTTCAAGTTTCATTTCCAGCTGGGAGCCCCCCCAGGGCTTCATTATTCCCAGGCCGCGTGGGTCCGTCCCTGCAGCATGTACCCCTTTTATTTCATGTTGTTAGCTTACCTTGTTGGGGGCGCCCCTCGGGCTGCATCATCCCCAAGTCGCTCGGGCCAGACCCAGCGGCATGTATCCCTTTTTCGTTTATTTCCGGTTATGCATTCGACCCGCCATGCTTGATTATTTGATGCCGGTCCACGTCACCTCTTCTTCTCCATGCTGACCACTTGCACGTTAAAGGGGGATACCTGAGCATCGTGAATCAGGGCTCTTACTGGCTCTCCAGCCCTCACCCTCTGGCCTTGTCCACGGCATCGCGACCTGGCATACCAGCGACGGCTGAGACCAGCTCGAGGGCCGGGACCCGAGGATGTAGAGTGCCGGCATCTAACCAAATTTGCGGGGACACATCACAAGATAAGTATAACACCCTCGATGCGACTATATCTCCCACGTGTCGAGGCACGACTTAGAGGCATAATCGCATTGAAGGCATATGTCGCAAATTAGGCAATCTTCACAACATCCCATGTAATATAGATAATAAAAGGGGAGATAACATAGTTGGATTACACTCGCCACGTCAATCAAGGTACATAAATAACATTACATCATCCAAGCACTCATGGCCCGACTACGGCGCCAAAATAAAAGATAACCCAACATGCGACACGGTCCCGATCACCCCAACTGGGCACCACTACTGATCATCAGGAAAGGAAACATAGTAACGTTGAGAGTCCTCGTCGAACTCCCACTTGAGCTCAAACGCGTCACCTGGAGCGGAATCATCAGGCCTTGCATCTGGTGTAATAGTAATCTGTGAGCCACAGGGACTCAGCAATCGCGCACCCTCGTGATCAAGACTATTTAAGCTTATAGGTAAGGCAAGGTACAAATATAAGTGGAGCTGTAGCAAGCGACTAGCAAAAATATGGTGGCTAACTTATTCGCAAAAGAGAGCGAGAAGAGGAGGCAAAGCGCGAGCGAGAAACTAGAGAACAACATGCGCAAGCATTACTCCAACACCGTGTCCGCTTCCCGGACTCCACCGAGAAGAGGCCATCACGGTAACACACTCAGTTGATTCATTTTAATTAAGTTAAGGTTCAAGTTATCTACAACCGGACATTAACAAATTCCCATCTGCCCATAACCGCGGGCACGGCTTTCGAAAGTTCAAATCCCTGCAGGGGAGTCCCAACTTAACCCATGGCAAGCTCTCACGATCAACGAAGGAATAGACCTCCTCCCAAGACGTTCCGATCAGACTCGGTATCTCGGTTCTTCAAGACACTTCGACAGGTTAAAACAAGACCAGAAACACCGCCCGAATGTGCCGACAAATCCCGATAGGAGCTGCACATATCTCGTTCTCAGGGCACACTCAGATGAGCCAGACGTCGGGTAGGCCAGCCCAGAGTTGCCCCTGGTAGCCCCGTACATCGCTCGGTGGGACCAACACTCAGAGGAGCACTGGCCCGGGGGGCTAAAATAAGATGACCCTCGGGCTCCGGAAACCCAAGGGCAAAGAGGCTAGGAGGAAAAAGGTAAAACCAAGGTTGGGCATTGCTGGAAAAGCTTTAATCAAGGAGAAATATCAAGGGGTTCCCATTATAACCCAACCGCGTAAGGAACGCAAAATCCGGGAACATAGCACTGATATGGCGGAAACTAGGGCGGCAACAGTGGAACAAAACACAAGGCAAGAGGCCGAGCCTTCCACCCTTTACCAAGTATATAGATGCATTAAGATAACATGGCAATATAATGATATCCCAACAAGTAAATAAATGTTCCAACAAGGAACGGTCTCCAATCTTCACCTGCAACTAGCAACGCTATAAGAGGGGCTGAGCAAAGCGGTAACATAGCCAATCAACGGTTTGCTAGGACATAGTGGGTTAGAGGTTTGACATGGCAATTTGGGAGGCTTGAAAGAAAGTGGTAGGCATCGTAGCATTGGCATAGCAAAAGAGCGAGCAAACTAGCATAGCAAAGATAGTAGTGATTTCGAGGGTATGATCATCTTGCCTGCACAGTTGTCAGAGTTGACTGGATCCTCGAAAGCAAACTCAACGGGCTCCTCGTTAGCGAACTCGTCTCACGGCTCTACCCAAACAATACAAACAAGCAACAAGGATACAATCAACCACGTGCAAGGATCAAGCAATATGATCCAATGATGGTATGCTATGCGGGATGCGATGCGGGATGCATATGCAAGATATGACAGGAAAATGCAAGAACCTGGCCTCAACTTGGGAATCCAAGTGTTCCACTGGAAAGATGAGATGAAATCGCTTGAAAACGATATAAGGATCATCGGAATCGGAGTTACGGTTTGGAAATGGCAAGCGTTTCAAATATGACACCGGTCTGCGATTTACAGCAAGTAGCCATCTAAATGCAACGAAATGAACATGCTACAGCACCCAGACATGACAACAAAATACATGTCAGGGATGAATTCATGATGCTTAACAAAAGTCTAGCACTGAGCTACGGCCAATTCATCCATTAATAGGTTCAAACAAGCATGGCAAAAATGCATATGGCAAACAGATTTCAGACTTAGTGAAATTAACACTTGTCTGGAATTTCAGATCAGATAGCACTCTTCGGAGCGAAAAAACTACATGTTACAGGACCTGAACATGGCAAAGTAAAGCATGGCATGGAGCTACTCAAAGAGCTTAACAAACGTCCCTTAGTGACCTTGAGCCAAAAGGGATCAGAAAATACAATTGCAAGCATGTGAACATGGCAAAAACATAATCAGTTTCCAGACTTAGTGAAAACTGGCACATGCTGAAACATAACTCGAGTAGGCATGTTTACGAGCTCGATGCACTCACTACGGAGAAAGTCATGACAAGCTAAGCTTACACCCATCAAGAATACACAAAATGCAAGCTAGACATGGCAAGAACAATAGCATGGTATGCATGGATCAACTATAACATCATCGGCAAAATTGCAAACAAGTTGACAATCTGCCCAGATTCACAAAGTAGCAAAAGTAGAGCTCGATTGACTCAAGCTAGGTTGCTCCATAATTGCAAACAAAGACATGGATGGATAAAGCATTACAAGATTAACAAAACACCCTTACTGATCATCCTCAAAAGAGGCACGGATCACTAGGAAACAACATGAACATATGGCAACAAGAGATAAACAGATCAAGGACTTGGTGGAAAAGCTAAGTCCCTGAAATCAGAATTACCAAGTGCACCACTTGGCAAGCTTGTGCTAGTCACCACACACATCACAAAAATACATGGGTTGCACCTCTGGAAAGATGACAAAACCCTTAACAAAACATATGTAGAACTCATGGGCATATTCTTCACACAATAATCATGGCAAAAATGACAAAAAGCTAAATGGAGCAGCAGATCTAACAATTATCTCAAGTAGCCATCTTCTAACAGAATTTCGGGCATCAAGATGCACTCAAATGAAAATGATGCAATGGAATGAAATGATGTACTCTCTGAGATGAACATTTTGATATGCTATATACATGAATCAGAGATACGGATGCAAAGTTACGGCACGAGGAACATGGGCACTTGAAACTGAAAGAAACGGGGACTTAGTAGAATTTCGACCTCCGGATCTAGGGTTTGACCCAGCACGCAAAATGAGGCGGTGGCACTGCTCACCGGAGACGACGAAGACGGCGCCCGGCGAAGTCGAGGTCGCCGGATCTGGTCGCCCCTCGACCGGATCTGGCCGGAGGAGGGAGGCGCCGGCGGGGGCGGCGGCGGCGGGGATCCGCGGTGGCGCGGCGGCCGGTGAGGTGGCGGCGCACGGTGGCGGCGGGGTCCCGGCGATGAGGCGGAGGCGGCGCAGCGCGGGCGGCGGGGAAGCAGCAAGCCGGCGGCGAGGCGCGCGGGGGCCGGATCTGGGCCCTCCGGGCCGCGGCGGCGCGCGGGTGGCGGCGGTGATGTGGCAGGCGCGGAGTGGGCGGCGGTGATGTGTCCGGCCAGGGCGGACGTGTCCGGCCGGCGCGGAGATGATTTTTAGGGTTTCACACGAGGGGGATCCGGATTTTCGGGGAGAGGCCTTTATATAGGCATAGAGGGAGCTAGGAGTGTCCAAATGAGGTGCGGTTTTCGGCCACGCGATCGTGATCGAACGCTCTAGATGATGGAGAAGGTTTTGGTGGGTTTTGGGCCAAATTGAAAGGGTGTTGGGCTGCAACACACACGAGGCCTTTTCGGTCCCTCGGTTAACCGTTGGAGTATCAAACGAAGTCCAAATGGCACGAAACTTGACAGGCGGTGTACCGGTAGTAAACCAAGGCCGCTTGGCAAGTCTCGGTCCAATCCGGAAATGTTTAATCCCCACACATGAAAGAAAGGTAGAAATGACCACCGGAGGAGAACAAAGCGCCGGAATGCAAAACGGACAACGGGGAAAAAGCTCGAATGCATGACAACGATAACAACACACGGAGACAAAGACCCGAACCCGAGAAAATAATATAACTTAACGCCGGAAACAGCAAGAGTTGGAGTACAAATTGCGAAAGTCACATCGGGGTGTTACAACACTCCACCACTACGAAAGGATCTCGTCCCGAGATCTAGGACTGAAAGAACGCCGGGTACTCAGAACGGAGGTGATCCTCGCGTTCCCAGGTAGCTTCACGGTCGGAATGGTGTGACCACTTGACTTTGAGAAATTTGATTGACTTATTATGAGTCTTGCGTTCAGTCACTTCAAGAATAGCAATTGGGTGCTCACGATAAGAGAGATCTTCTTGGAGCTCGATGTCCTCGAAGTTGATGGTGCGGTCAGGAGTCTTGAAACACTTTCGGAGCTGAGAGACATGGAACAAGTCATGAACATTTGAAAAGTTTGAAGGAAGCTCGAGTTGATAGGCGAGGTCGCCTCTCTTGCTGACACTCTTGAAAGGTCCCACGTATCCAGGGGAAAGCTTCCCTTTGATACCGAAGCGACGAGTACCTTTCATAGGAGAGACACGGAGGTAAACATGATCTCTGATCTCGAAAGCCAAATCACGGTGCTTACTATCATAGTAGCTCTTCTGGCGGGATTGGGCTGCTTTGAGGTTATCACGAATGACTTTACACATTTCCTCTGCCTCTGTGATTAAGTCATTACCCAAAAGCTGACGTTCACCGGTTTCAGACCAGTTGAGAGGGGTACGGCACTTCCTGCCATACAGAATTTCAAATGGGGCCTTGCCCGAACTTGCTTGAAAACTGTTGTTGTAGGAGAATTCAGCATAAGGAAGACAATCCTCCCACTTCATGCCGAAGGAGATCACACAAGCTCTGAGCATATCTTCAAGAATCTGGTTGGCACGCTCGACTTGACAGCTAGTTTGAGGATGGAAAGTTGTGCTGAAGCGGATGTTGGTGCCCATGGCCTTCTGAAAATAATCCCAAAACTTGGATGTAAAGATGCTGCCATGGTCTGAAGAGATCACTTGTGGAATGCCGTGCAGAGAGACAATCCGAGAGGTATAGAGTTCCGCCAATGGAGCTGCAGTGATCAACTCTTTGATAGGCAGAAAGTGAGCCACTTTAGTGAGTTTGTCGATGACAACGAATATAGCATCATTGCCACGCTTGGACTTTGGAAACCCAGTCACGAAGTCCATCTCAATGTGATCAAACTTCCATTCTAGAATGGCAAGAGGTTGGAGGAGACCAGCTGGACTTTGATGTTCTGCCTTCACTCTTCTGCAGACATCACATTCATTCACGAATTGAGCAATCTCGCGCTTCATTCGAGTCCACCAATAAGCCTGCTTGAGGTCCTAATACATCTTCGTGCTCCCAGGGTGGATGGAGAGGAGAGAATTGTGAGCCTCGTTCATGATCACTTTACGGAGGTCACCTTTGGGTACAACAATACGATCCTCGAAGAAGAGAGTATCTTTGTCATCAAGGTGGTAGCACTTGTACATGGGTTGATTCTTGTCAATCCCAATCTTCACCTTTTTCACCATAGCATCAAGAAGCTGGGCTTGGCGAATCTGGTCTTCCAAGGTAGGAGATACTTGAAGGTTGGCGAGGAAACCTTGAGGAACAACTTGCAGATTAAGTTTGCGGAAAGCTTCACAAAGCTCGGGTTGATAAGGCTTGAGAATCAGACTGTTACAATAAGCCTTTCTGCTCAATCCGTCAGCAATCACATTGGCCTTGCCTGGAGTATACTCGATACTCGGATTATACTCTTGAATCATTTCGACCCATCGAGTTTGCCTGAGGTTGAGATTCGGCTGAGTGAAGATGTACTTGAGACTCTTGTGATCAGTGAAAATGTCCACTTTTCTTCCCAATAGGAGATGTCTCCAAGTCAAAAGAGCATGCAGAACTACCGCCAACTCGAGATCATGAGTGGGGTAGTTCTTCTCGTTGGGCTTCAACTGGCGAGAGGTGTAAGCCACAACTTTCTTCTCTTGCATCAATACTACGCCAAGACCTTGGAGAGAGGCATCACAAAAGATCTCGTACGGCTTGTATTCATTAGGCGGAGTCAGAACTGGAGCGGTGACCAATTTCTCTTTCAAAGTGTTGAAAGCAATGTCACACTCCGGAGACCAAACGTACTTGACGTGCTTCTGGAGAAGATTTGAGAGAGGCTTCACGATCTTAGAAAAGTTTTCAACGAATCTTTGGCAGTAGCTTGCGAGACCGAGGAAGCTACGGAGTTGCTTCACGTTCCGAGGAGGTTCCCAATTCACAATTGCAGACACCTTCTCAGGATTCACGGCAATGCCCTTGGCAGAGATAATATGACCAAGATAAAGAACCTCATCGAGCCAAAATTCGCACTTGGAACTTGGCGTAGAACTTGTGTTCCCTCAGCTTATCAAGAACCAAACGCAAATGCTTGGCATGATCTTCCTTGTTCTTCGAGAAAACCAGAATGTCGTCGAGATAGACCAAAACGAAGTCATTGGTGTAGGCGTTGAAGATGAAGTTCATCATGCGAGAGAATGTCGGAGGAGCATTGACGAGACCAAAAGACATGGCAGTGTATTCATATGAACCATAGCTTGTCCTGAAAGCCACCTTGGGAGTATCTTGTTCACGGATTCGAATCTGATGATAACCCATACGGAGATCAAGCTTGGAGAATACTTGGGCACCTTTGAGTTGTTCGAACAGCTCGTTGATGTTGGGAAGTGGGTATTTGTTCTTGATGGTCTTCTTATTCAATGGACGGTAATCAACACAAAGTCGGTCCGTTCCATCCTTCTTCTTCACAAAAAGAACACCACAACCCCACAGAGAAGAACTAGGCCGGATGAGACCCATTTTCTCTTGAATATTGAGTTGCTTCTTCAGCTCCTTCAACTCTTCAGGTCCGAACTTGTAAGGACGTTTGCACACAGGTTCCGTGCCAGGCTCAAGATCAATAACGAATTCAACTGGCCGGTGCGGAGGCATTCCTGGAAGCTCTTCTGGAAAGACGTCTTGATATTCGCAAACGACCGGAATCTGCGAGATGGCATCGAGTTCACCCTTCTCATTGAGAGAAAACAGACGGATAGTATCATCACGAGCGGCAAAGACAATTACATCCTCAGACGAATGAGTCAATTGAATCTGCCTAGCTGCACAATCAAGCTGAGCCTTGTGCTTAGAAAGCCAATCCATTCTGAGAATAAGATCAATATCCGAGTTACCAAGAACCACCGGAGAAGAGAGAAACTTGTAGTCACCCAACGTGATAGTAACATCTGGGGCAATATCGCTTGCATTCATGAATTTACCCGGAGAAACAACAGATAACTGTCTAGGCAAATCTTGTAAAGGCAACTCATGCTTAGAAAAAAATGGCCTCGAGATAAAACAATGTGATGCACCCGTGTCAAAAAGAAATTTTGCAGGAATATCATTAACAGGAAGGTTACCCATGATGACATCTGACGAATCCTCTGCCTGAGCTGCATTCAGCAAGTTGACCTTGGCGTGCTTAGGGTTATGCTTGACCACAGTTGTACTTGCCGGTCTCACAGGAGGAGGAAGACGCCTCTGATTGAGACACTTGTTGGCATAGTGACCCTTCTGTTGGCACTTGTTGCACGTGACCTCTAAAAGTGGACGGTGATATGGAGCACTCGATCTTGGATCTTGATACAAAGTCTTGTTCCGAAAGCCAGGGTTGGGTGGGTGGGAAGATCCACTGCCACCTTTGCTCTTCTGCTGATACGACTGACGGAACAGAGGAGGAGGAAGCCAATACTTCTGCTGCTTGGCCACTTGAGTAGAGGAAGAAAGAGTAACATCTCTGACTCGCTTCTTGGAAGCATCACACCTCAATTGAGCAGCCTCTTGCTTCAGTGCCATGTTCTAGAACTCATCGTACCTCAAGGGCTCGAAGAGAACAAGAGCTAGCTGAATTTCTTCTCTGAGACCACCCCTGAACTGGTATATCATGCTCTTCTCATCAGGTACGTCCTGCTTGGCAAAGCGGGCGAGCTTCTGGAACAAATTGTTGTAGTCATAGACAGACAAAGAGCCTTGCTTCAGGTTGGGGAATTCCTCACACTTGCTTTCAATCACGCTATGGGGAATATGATGAGCTCGGAAATCTTGATGGAATTCATCCCAAGTGATAACACGTCCACCTCTAGAATCCTTGTACTGCTGGAACCATTCTGCAGCTTGATCTTTGAGTTGGAAGGAAGCGAACTTGACAAAGTCCTCAGGCCTGACGTTGCTGCACTCGAAATGCTTGCACAGATCCACAAGCCAATCGTCAGCATCGGTTGCCTCAACACAATTGCTGAAAGTCTTTGGCCCATTAGCAAGGAACTGGTTGAGTGTAGCAAAGTGATTCTGATTGTTGCCTTGGTTCCCTTGGTTGCCTTGATTGCGCTCTTGAAGAATTTGCATGATCAACTGTGTGTTTGCATTGGTTGCGGCCATCACAGCTTGCCATGCCTCCGGAGGAGGGGAAGGTGGTGGCGGATCAGGATTTTCGGAGTCGTGCGCGTTGGAGGAGCCATCCTGAAGAGGTTGACATCCATTAGCACATTGATAGACAAATATTGAAGCTGAATCCAACGGAATGAAAATTGCAACATATAGTATTCACATCCGAACAAAATGAACGAATGCATTCCTCTTGAAATGATCACATATCCATAAATTAAGAAGCCACTTAGAATTTAGGTAGAGAAATAAATCAACAAGGTACGGCTCAAGAACGAATACTCGGTAAGAAATCCCAATCTCAAACCAAATATCCGTGGAAGAAGAACTAGAGCTACAAGAATTCCCACCTATGAAACTCCCGAACCTTTCCGGTTATGCAATCAGGTGTTGGGGATACAGGGGAAGCATAATATCTCACCCAAAACTAACAGATCCTACATCCAGCTGTATCCATCCTTCAACACATAACCAAGAAATCTTCGGAAACCATCTACCTCAACCTTCGAAAAGCATCCGTTATACAAGTTATGGCGATACTCCCGAACTCCCGCCCCAGTACTGGGTGGCGTCGAGGTTATCTCACCAACGAACTGCATAAAAGAGATTTTCGATGTCGGCGTACTAAACTCAGGTATTCCAGAACTGCAACGATAAAATTATGACGACAACACCTCAGAGCTCAACTCCTCGGGACACTTCCACAAAACCCCTGACAGGAGGCACCAAGACAATGTTCTCATCATAAAACCATCGGAACGATTCCAAGATACCCGCGTGATCCTAAAAAAAAATTTAGTGAAATTTGAGAAGAGAAGAGTCAAAACTCTACGACAGGATGCCTTACCAGAGCGATGAGGAGACTGGGAAGTAAAAAGAATTCCTAAACTCTCCGATATATAATTCCTAAATGACTCAAAACATTTTTCTAGACACAACTCGGCCGCTAAAAACGATCAAGCAATGGGGCTCCTAAGGTCGGGGAAGGCTCTGATTACCAACTTATAACACCCTCGATGCGACTATATCTCCCACGTGTCGAGGCACGACTTAGAGGCATAATCGCATTGAAGGCATATGTCGCAAATTAGGCAATCTTCACAACATCCCATGTAATATAGATAATAAAAGGGGAGATAACATAGTTGGCTTACACTCGCCACGTCAATCAAGGTACATAAATAACATTACATCATCCAAACACTCATGGCCCGACTACGGCGCCAAAATAAAAGATAACCCAACATGCGACACGGTCCCGATCACCCCAACTGGGCACCACTACTGATCATCAGGAAAGGAAACATAGTAACGTTGAGAGTCCTCGTCGAACTCCCACTTGAGCTCAAACGCGTCACCTGGAGCGGAATCATCAGGCCCTGCATCTGGTGTAATAGTAATCTGTGAGCCATAGGGACTCAGCAATCGCGCACCCTCGCGATCAAGACTATTTAAGCTTATAGGTAAGGCAAGGTACAAATATAAGAGGAGCTGCAGCAAGCGACTAGCAAAAATATGGTGGCTAACTTATTCGCAAAAGAGAGCGAGAAGAGGAGGCAAAGCGCGAGCGAGAAACTAGAGAACAATCTGCGCAAGCATTACTCCAACACCGTGTCCGCTTCCCGGACTCCACCGAGAAGAGGCCATCACGGTAACACACTCAGTTGATTCATTTTAATTAAGTTAAGGTTCAAGTTATCTACAACCGGACATTAACAAATTCCCATCTGCCCATAACCGCGGGCACAACTTTCGAAAGTTCAAATCCCTGCAGGGGAGTCCCAACTTAGCCCATGACAAGCTCTCACGGTCAACGAAGGAATAGACCTCCTCCCAAGACGTTCCGATCAGACTCGGTATCTCGGTTCTTTGAGACACTTCGACAGGTTAAAACAAGACCAGCAACACCGCCCGAATGTGCCGACAAATCCCGATAGGAGCTGCACATATCTCGTTCTCAGGGCACACTCAGATGAGCCAGACGTCGGGTAGGCCAGCCCAGAGTTGCCCCTGGTAGGCCCGGACATCGCTCGGTGGGACCAACACTCAGAGGAGCACTGGCCCGGGGGGGCTAAAATAAGATGACCCTCGGCCTCCGGAAACCCAAGGGAAAAGAGGCTAGGTGGCAAAAGGTAAAACCAAGGTTGGGCATTGCTGGAAAATCTTTAATCAAGGCGAACTATCAAGGGGTTCCCATTATAACCCAACCGCGTAAGGAACGCAAAATCCGGGAACATAACACCGATATGACGGAAACTAGGCCAGTAAGAGTGGAACAAAACACTAGGCGAGAGGCTGAGTCTTCCACCCTTTACCAAGTATATAGATGCATTAAGATAACATGGCAATATAATGATATCCCAACAAGTAAATAAATGTTCCAACAAGGAACGGTCTCCAATCTTCACCTGCAACTAGCAACGCTATAAGAGGGGCTGAGCAAAGCGGTAACATAGCCAATCAACGGTTTGCTAGGATATAGTGGTTTAGAGGTTTGACATGGCAATTTGGGAGGCTTGAAAGCAAGTGGTAGGCATCGTAGCATTGTCATAGCAAAAGAGCGAGCAAACTAGCATAGCAAAGATAGTAGTGATTTCGAGGGTATGATCATCTTGCCTGCACAGTCGTCAGAGTTGACTGGATCCTCGAAAGCAAACTCAATGGGATCCTCTTTAGCGAACTCGTCTCCCGGATCTACACAAACAAGACAAACAAGCAACAAGGACACAATCAACCAAGCGCAAAGCTCAAACAATATGATGCAAAGATGATATGCTATGCGGGATGCGATGCGGGATGCATATGCAAGATGTGACAACGAATGCATGAACCTACCTTCAACTTGGAAATCCAAGTGTGCCACTAGAAAGATGAGATGAAATCGCTTGAAAACTATATAAAGAACACCGGAATCGGAGTTACGGTTTGGAAATGGCAAGCGATTCAAATATGACACCGGTCTGCGATTTACAGCAAGTAGCCATCTAAATGCAACGAAATGAACATGCTACAACACCCAAACATGACAACAAAATACATGGCAGGGATGCATTCATGATGCTTAACAAAAGTCTAGCACTGAGCTACGGCCAATTCATCCATTAACAGGTTCAAACAAGCATGGCAAAAATGCATATGGCAAACAGATTTCAGATTTAGTGAAATTAACACTTGTCTGGAATTTCAGATCAGATAGCACTCTTCGAAGCGACAAAACTACATGTTACAGGACCTGAACATGGCAAAGTAAAGCATGGCATGGAGCTACTAAAAGAGCTTAACAAACGTCCCTTAGTGACCTTGAGCCAAAAGGGATCAGAAAATACAATTGCAAGCATGTGAACATGGCAAAAACATAATCAGTTTTCAGACTTAGTGAAAACTGGCACATGCTGAAACATAACTCGAGTAGGCATGTTTACGAGCTCGATGCACTCACTACGGAGAAATTCATGACAAGATAAGCTTAAACCCATCAATAATACACAAAATGCAAGCTAGACATGGCAAGAACAATAGCATGGCATGCATGGATCACCTACAACATCATCGGCAAAATTGCAAACAAGTTGACAATCTGCCCAGATTCACAAAGTAGCAAAAGTAGAGCTCGATTGACTCAAGCTAGGTTGCTCCATAATTGCAAACAAAGACATGGATGGATAGAGCATTTCAAGATTAACAAAACACCCTTACTGATCATCCTCAAAAGAGGCACGGATCACTATGAAACAACATGAACATATGGCAACAAGAGATAAACAGATCAAGGACAGTGAAAAAGCTAAGTCCCTGAAATCAGAATTACCAAGTGCACCACTTGGCAAGCTTGTGCTAGTCACCACACACATCACAAAAATACATGGGTTGCACCTCTGGAAAGATGACAAAACCCTTAACAAAACATATGTAGAACTCATGGGCATATCATGCACACAATAATCATGGCAAAAATGACAAAAAGCTAAATGGAGCAGCAGATCTGACAATTATCTCAAGTACACCTCTTCTAACAGAATTTCGGGCATCAAGATGCACTCAAATGAAAATGATGCAATGGAATGAAATGATGTACTCTCTGAGATGAACATTTTGATATGCTATAAGCATGAATCGGAGCTACGGATGCAAAGTTACGGCACGAGGAACATGGGCACTTGAAACTGAAAGAAACGGGGACTTGGTAGAATTTCGACCTCCGGATCTAGTGTTTGACCCGGCACGCAAAACGAGGTGGTGGCGCTGCTCGCCGGAGACGACGAAGACGGCGGCCGGTGAAGTCGAGGTCGCCGGATCCGGTCGCTCCTTGACCGGATCTGGCCGGAGGAGGGAGGCGCTGGCGGGGGCGGTGGCGCGGCGGCCGGCGAGGTGGCTGCGCACGGTGGTGGCGGGGTCCCGGCGACGAGGCGGAGGTGGCGCAGCGCGGACGGCGGGGAAGCAGCAAGCCGGCGGCGAGGCGCGCGGCGCCCGGATCTGGGCCGCGGGGGCCGGATCTGGGCCCTCCGGGCCGCGGCGGCGCGCGGGTGGCGGCGGTGATGTGGCAGGCGCGGAGTGGGCGGCGGCAATGTGTCTAGCCAGGGCAGCCGTGTCCGGCCGGCGCAGAGATGATTTTTAGGGTTTCATACGAGGGGGATCCGGATTTTCAGGGAGAGGCCTTTATATAGGCATAGAGGGAGCTAGGAGTGTCCAAATGAGGTGCGGTTTTTGGCCAGCGATTGTGATCGAACGCTCTAGATGATGGAGAAGGTTTTGGTGGGTTTTGGGCCAAATTGGAAGGATGTTGGGCTGCAACACACATGAGGCCTTTTCGGTCCCTCGGTTAACCATTGGAGTATCAAACGAAGTCCAAATGGCACGAAACTTGACAGGAGGTCTACCGGTAGTAAACCAAGGCCGCTTGGCAAGTCTCGGTCCAATCCGGAAATGTTTAATCCCCACACACGAAAGAAAGGTAGAAATGACCACCGGAGGAGAACGAAGCACCGGAATGCAAAACGGACAACGGGGAAAAAGCTCGAATGCATGAGACGAACACGTATGCAAATGCAATGCACATGATGACATGATATGAGATGCATGACAACGATAACAACACACGGAGACAAAGACCCGAACCCAAGAAAATAATATAACTTAACACTGGAAACGGCAAGAGTTGGAGTACAAATTGTGAAAGTCACATTCGGGGTGTTACAATAAGGCCCAGGGCCAGGCGCAACCCGCCTAGAGGTAGGGCCCCGTGAGTCCCGCGCTGGCTCACGGGTGCCCAGATACACCTCGCCAGGCCCTACCGTGCCAGCCACGTGTCAGGGTGGGGCTGTACACGCCCCGGGGGCTCCTCCCGGAGGGGGGCCCCCTCCCACGTACCAGTGGAAGCACCATGCTCCGCGCTGGCTGACGACACTGCCGAGGAGCGGCTATGCCCGTACACATACGGAAGCGCTATGCTCCGCGCTGGTGATAAACAACTGAGGGTGGCCCCCGGGCCGCATCAACCTCAGGGAGCCCAGAGCTCGGTGTCTAGCCTCATCGTAATGCCTCCCCTCGGGAGTGCCGCGCGAGGGGGCTGGGCACGGGGGCTGCGCCTGGGTCACGCCCAGACGCACGCCGCCCAGCCAGGCCCCCCCCTGGGCCTGGTTCGTCATGCGTCTCTCCCTGAGCGGAGCCAAGGTACGAAGGCCATTTGAGCATCAAGGGGGACTCCTGAGCATCGTGACTCAGGAGCCTAACTGGTCACGTAGCCCCTCACTCCTTAGTTCCGAAAGGCTAACAACGGTTGAGGTATGCGCGCTACCGGGCTCTACAGACGTAGAACGGTAGATCCACCCACATCATACCTCCCTAATTGTTGTTCGTGCGCCAAGGGGGACTCCTGAGCATCGCGACTCAGGAGCCTAACTGGTCATGTAGCCCCTCACTCCTTAGTTCCGAAAGGCTAACGGTGGTTGAGGTATGCACGCGGCCGGGCTCTGCAGACGTAGAACGGTAGATCCACCCACATCATACCTTCCTACTTGATGTCCGTGCGCCAAGGGGGACTCCTGAGCATCGCGACTCAGGAGCCTAACTTGTCAGCGGGCTGTCGAGGTCGACGCCTGGATCGTGAAGGAATTCAAAAGCAAATATTACAGTCCACATCTTCAAGAGCACGAACCAGGAAGGGAAGCAGCTTGGTGGGGCCGTCCTCGGCGCCAGCCAGCG
Source organism: Triticum urartu (assembly GCF_003073215.2). Lineage (NCBI taxonomy): Eukaryota > Viridiplantae > Streptophyta > Magnoliopsida > Poales > Poaceae > Triticum > Triticum urartu. Next base: position 305,990,650 of record NC_053028.1, on the reverse strand, counting down.
GGCTCTCCAGGCCGCTGTCGTAAAGCGTCCTCAGCGAGGAGCGAGCCTTCGCCTCCATCTCCGTGAAGGCCACGCGGTGCTCGGCAAGAACCAGGGCCTTGTCGTCCAGCTCGGCCTTCCTCACCCCAACTCCTGCTCCAGCGCGCCTAGGCGGTCGCGGCGCTTCCTGAGCTTCACCTCCCTCTCCTTCACGGCCGCCTCGCGAGCCTTCACGCCTTCTTCCTGCTCTTGGCAAAGGCGGACCTCTTTCACGAGCTGGTCCTGCAGGCCTTGCAGCTCGTGCTCCAGTGCCTTGCAGCGACCACGGACGTCGACCACCTCCCCCAGAGTTGCGTCACGAGCAGCCTTTGCCTCAAGGACGGCCTGCTTCTCCTCATCGCAAGCCGTCGAGGCCTGGACCAGTGCCGCCTGAATCGAAGCATCGGAGCGGATCCATCCTGAAGCCAGCTCCAAGCGCCCGGCCACCAAGCGAGGGTCGTCGCCAAGAAGATCCTGCCGCAGCCGGTCCAGCTCAGCAGCAGCACGATCCAGAACGGCAGGAGGAGTCAGAGAGACAGCAGTCGGTGGAGTAGAAGGAGAAGGCGGCAGCGCGGCCACAGCATCCTGAGGTGGAGTCTGCTGCGCCCCAACGGCTGTAGTGGCGGTAGCAGGCAAAGGCACCTAGGGAGTCACTTGGGCCATGGGGGCTGAGCTTGCCCCCGCCGGCTCAGCCAGGCCTCGCGAGGACGACCGGGCAGGAGAAGCCCGTGCATTGCGGTCACCCTCCTTGGCGGGCAGAGGCGCTGCCACAGATGGAACCTCAGGAGCTCCCTTCGGCTTCTTTGCTGCGGGCGCCAGCCTATCCAAGAGATGCGGACGTCAAGCCTCAGAAGCAGAACAAGAAATAAAGACAAGAATCAAGCGCTTTCGGGTCGTCGCCAGTGAGCTCAAGTGGCCTCTGGCCAAATTTGAAGCCCGAAAGCCAGCTAGAAGGGTCAACCTCGGGAAGCTTGGAAGCGGAAGGTGCGTCTGCGGTCTGCCTCGGGGCCGGGGCAGACCCACGGGAGATCAGCCCGGTCCTGTCCTTCTTCGGGATCGGGGGCAAGCTCCCGCCGTCCTGCTCGTCATCATCCTCGTCGTCATCGCTCGGAGAGAGGTGGAGAACACAGGACCTACGCCGGGGGAGGGGAGCCCTCGACTCTCCGTCAGTCGCCTCGGAGTCAGGCCCTTTTTCCCGCTCCCCTCCTTCCTCCTCTTTGCTGGAGTCGTCGGAGGGCAAGTCCACCGGTTCCTCGGGAGTTTCCATGGGCACGGGTCCGTCCCCATTGAAGACGGGCATGGACTCCACTACCTGCTCCCAGTCGTCGCGGAGGAACAAGGGCGTAGGAGCGCCCTCCAACCTCGCCACATCGCCCCCGACCAGAGATTGGAGGACCGCAGCCAGATCTCCGTCGGCCAAGGCCGCGGGGCTCGGATGGGGCCTCCACATCGGAAGTGAGTAATGCCGAAGCGGAGCTAGCTGGTGCTCCAGGAATTCCCTCAGCAGCGACGCGCCGGTCAGCTTCGCCGCCGCCATGTTGGCCGGCCTCAGATCCGCGTCCATCTTCTCCAACACCAGCTTCGCGCGGGGGTCCGCGAGCTCCGCTCGACCCCAATCGCTGGAGCTCGTGGGTTGCTCCGTGGGCAAGATCAGCCGAGGGTGGATGCGCCCAGCATTCGCCAAGACCCACTTGTTCCTGAAGCCCTCAAACCTTTTCCCGGGGTTCGAAATGGCAATGGCGCCACTGTACGCGATGAAGCTCGCGCACGCAGAAGCAGGACCGCGAGAGGTCCGGAGGTAGAAGTAGTGGCGCAGAAAGGCCACTGAGGGCTGCACCCCTACATGAGCCTCACAGTAATAGGCGAAGATCGCCAGGAGAAGGACGGAGTTGGGGTGAAGATGCAGAGCCTATAGCTTATAATGGCGGAGGACAGAGAAGAAGAACTCGAAGAAGGGAGGCACCAGGCCAGCAGCAATGGCGCTTACGAAGAACGGATAGAAGGTGCTCCCTCGACCCTCAGGGCTGGCGGAGCCGGCCTTGAACACCTTCGCCCCGTCAATGCCCCACTTCGCTGCCATCCAGCGCAACCGGGCGAGGCTCGCCTCCGACACGTTCGGCGAGTCCAGGGCAGACGAGTACCAAGCTACGGCCGGGGACTGACGAGGCGCCATGGCTTCCTAGGTCACGCGTTGGAGTGGATCTGGAAATTTTGGAGGAAGGAAGGAGAGGCGCAAGAAAGGGGATCTCAGCAGCAACTGGAGAAAGCAAAAAAGCAAAGCCTAGGCGGATGCCGCTCCTTTATCAACTTGCATGGTTGCTAAGGCGCTCACGTCCAATAAACCGCCACGCGGCGCCTAAGACCGCAAGCTGTTAGGGCCCGCGGCGCTTCGCTGTTTCCCTTCCGCCTCCTTGCACGGCCAAGTCCGGGCGCGCCTTGGGCCCGGGGGCTACTGTCGGCGTTCTGGGAACGGGGGTCCCCAGACTTGCCTGCCTGCGGCCTGCGGCGTGGCTCAAAGGGGGGCCCAGCACGGCCCATCTTCATCAACATAGACCCAAGACCCTCGCGAGGGGCCAAGCCTCGTGGGGCGGACGACACGGAGCTTCCTCAGGCACGGCCTCACCAGGCTGGCTCGCGAGGAGGCAGAGAGATCAAGGCGGGGTACCTCACGAGGTGCCCGTGAAGCAAGCCATGACGACCAAGGGCGCCAGGCGGGCGCCAGCCCGCGCAGTGTCCTCCTTTCCCCTTTGGTGCAAAGGGGGCAAGCGCAGCCGCGGGGTACCGAGGCATCAGGCAAAGGTTGCCATTTCGGTGCAACAAGACCAAGACCAGGAGGACTGCAAGAAGGAGGTCATCGTGGATCCCAAGACGGCGTCACCACAAGAGCTTTGTACAGGCGAGGACAAACTTTAGTCAGGATAAGTGTACCAGATGTTCCCCTTCAAAATGGCCAATTGTTGGCGCCCTTCCCGCTCAATATTTGGGAAGAGGCCCAGGGCCATTGCCTATAAATAGGACCAGCCACCCACAGAGAGGTGAGATGTGAAGGGATCGAGATCAAGGTCGAGATCGAGCATCGAGAAGGATGGATCGGATCGAAATCAGAGAGAGAGAGAGAAGGGTGACTGAACTCCTCCTAGCAGTTCGTCCCCCCCAGCCAAGAACAGACCCTCGTGAGGCTGTTCCTCCTTGTATTGTTCATCATCATCTGCCCAAGAGGCAATCCACCACACCACACACTGGAGTAGGGTATTACACCACAACGGTGGCCCAAACCAGTATAAATCCTGTGTTTCTTGTGCTGTTCTTTCCTTAGCTTAGATCTTAGCGAGGCGGAGGGGTGCAGGTAGGTAGGAGGCGAAATATCCACGCGCTCCCCAGTGTTCGAACCTCAAGGGTCTGCCGGAACCCGAAATCCGACAAAAAGGATGCTGTTGTAGCCAAAAAAGTACAGCAGCCTGGCTTATGTATGTTAATTGATATTATTGATCCATATACTCTATAAGTGTTTATATGTCTCTTAGTTCCATACATTCTTGGTTGATTGACTTGGTATTTGAATCTTGATACATCGCTTGTGTACATATCTAAATGGGAGTACACATTCTGCTGCGTGTGACATTTGAGTTGGACATGAAGTGTTCTAAATATTCGAATTCACCTTAAACTGGATTCTAGTTTCTGAATTTGAGTATCGGCATTTGTAAACCATATTCATATATGACAGTGGAATACATCTTTGTCGTCCTTTTGAAGATATATAAAAACACATAGAATGATTTATAAAGATTCATATAGGAATACAAAATTGATTCGAATTTAGTTGCCAGGGTAAACGTGGATGCTTATTGTCCCAAAATTCGAAAGAAACAGCAAAATGTCCACTCCCACATCGGCTGCTCGAAGCCAAGTGTTAGGGAGACGGAAATTACTATCTACCCATTACACGGACAATCCATCGGCCCGATTTCCACTACTCTAAATAGGGGTAGGTTAGTAACTTCAATTAGACGTGACACGACCGCCTCTGAGCCCATTCCGACACGGTGGGCGTCAAACATGGGCGGCAAAACTCATTTGATTCAAGCTCGTCCGAAAGACCTCTGTTTCTCCCTCCATTCCCCATTCATACACGGTCGGCGGCAAAACAAACTCTCCTTGTCCAAAATAGATGTAGGCTAATATTTTAAATTGGGGCAGATGTGTAACTTCCATCAGATGTGACACAACCGCCCTACCTGTCAGCCCCGTTCATACACCATGGGCGCCAACCATGGGCGGCAAAACACCCTCTCCTCACCCGAAATAGTTAACGGCAAATATTTGGGAGATGCGAGATTACCGTCCTATCCCCAACCGACGAGACATCCAAATTTGAAACGGGGGATAAGTTCGTAACTTTCCCATATTTCAGACAGGCGCGTCCCAAAAACATGGTTCCCCGTACCTCTCCCTCCATTTTCCCATTCATACAACGTCCGCGCTAGAACACCCCATTCCCACACCAGCCTCCGTCCGCCACCCCAACCATCGCCGCCGTCCTCCACCACATCCATCGCCACCGTCCTCCACCATGCCAGAGCGCCTACCAAGACCGCGTCGTCCACTGCTAGAGATGGACGTTTCTCATCCACGGCGATGGACCAATAGCCTTGCATCGCGTCCTCTCGCTTCATCGGCGCTGTTGTCCTCTATGTCGGGCCGCTCACACGACTTTCTCTTCCACCGCAACGGGACTTATCCCCCGATGCACCCGTCTACCGTCACAGATCTGCTTCAACGCCACCGACAGCCATCGCATCCCCGATGCCTACACGGCGCCGCAAGAGAGGTGGTACTTCATATCTCCTCAACTTTTTGATCTCAACCAGAAAATAGATCTTAACTTGGTTACTCTACTTTCTTTTCAGCTCTTAGAATTTAGTTCTTAGTTCGAAGCAAACAATGGATGCTAAATATCATTTCTCCAGGTTGCAGCTTCAAATATGCCATGGCACAGCCATAATACGGTTTAATTGATCATGCTTAGGGTTTAATTGATCATGCTGGTTCCGTGATGGTTTCTTTAATAGAAATCAGAGGGGAAACCCTCTTTTGCTAAAAAATATATGCTTAGAGTTTCCCCGTTTTATGATCACTATACGATTAGAATACGTGCTTCGTTTCATAATAACACTGCTCCACCCATCAAGCTAAAGAAGCTTAGTTGTTCAAATACGAATATGATATTATTAAAACAGAGTTGCTTAATTGGTCAGCTAAATGTTCCTAAATTAGTTTCGAAAATGTATGTTCGCCACTCGGGTGTGTATCTCTATGTGTGGTCTGGTCAGCATGGTTGGGGAGGTGAACTTTGCATATGCAGGGGTTTATAGGGAGACACTCTCCGATTTGAAACCACAATGCATTCCATAGATAATGTGACTACTTTTTATGTTTTCATGAATCTCAGATTCTGAACAGCATCATAATGATTATGAGCTTGCGCGCATGAAAAGAATAAAGCAGAACAATGCCATGGCTGTCAAACTTGGCATTAAGGGACTGAAATCAAGTCTGGATGCAATGCAATGCAAACACTCTCCACCTACAGATTCATGCTCAGAATATGATCCTAATAGTGACTCTGAGCTAGAGGGATACCTAAGTCAATGTAGCTCCCTAGTGGAGGAGTCAGAGGAAGATGCCCTATCTTATTCATCCATCAGGGTACTTGCTCTAACTTTCCAAGGTTACATTGCTCGCACATATCTTGCAACTGATGCTTTGCATTGCTTCTACCTTGTTGAACTGCCATTAGCTTAGTTTACGCATCGTCTATGTGAATACGCCCTGCCTATCCATTTTCAGTACATATTCCATCTGTCATCATACCATATTTATCCATTCAAATGTTGTTCTTGTGTATCAGACGTTCAAAAGGAAGAGGGCGATTGCTGATCGTGGAGGAGCACAAGCAAAGTATTTGGAAAAGGTAGTGGCACCTGATAAATCAAATAGCCCATTAGGTGTAGTTGCAATATCACCTGACCCACAAAATACCCCAACTCTAGCAGACTCTAGCCCTACTACACTGGTCATTTCTGATGCCCCAACTCAGCAGACCCCAACTGCAGCAAACAGTATGATTATGCCAGTTGACATAGCACCAGCTGTACGACGCAAAACCCCCCATTCCAGCAAAGAGTACACCAAATCCAGTTGCCAAATCCCTTTTCGAACCAGAGAGAGCCCCAATTGCAGCAAATAGGACCCATGTTCCATTTCTTCCCAGTTTAGAAGACGAAGCTTATGTTGTTGTCTGGAACTTTGTGCGCATCTTTCCTTCAGGGAAAGATTATACCGCAGACACAGAACAATTTCCAGTCTTTCTATGCAACTTACGCGTAAGTAATGTACTAATATTATTCATCGTCATTACTGCATATGTTTCTGCTGATAGAAGACACAAGATTTCATTCTTTTAAATAGGCAAGGCGCAAACTGGATTGTGATGACAAGCAAGGGTTGGTTGCGCTTTTCAAGCACTCGTTGATGAAGTATCGTTCCTACCTAAGGCAAGCGCACTTCGATGGCAAGCCTCTGAACGAAATTTCTGTAAAGTCTCCGGTGCTACATTTATCCGACGGTGACTGGAATAATCTTGTTACACATTGGTCTCGGCTGCAGCGTAAGGTACTGTCTATGATATCACATCACAATTTGAACTACATTTCTGCATTTGCCTTAATGTCTCACTTGTACAAAAACTGTTAGCAGAAGAACATTTGTTCTCAAGGGACCACAGAATCTCGCAACTATAATGCACACTGCATTGCTCTTGTGAGTACCTCTTGCACTGTATGACCATATTTACTTTCATAGCTGTTTTATTATGTAGCATCACTACACATGTTAGCCTCATAATCGTCCATTTGATGGACATTATAAGATCCGTATGGACTCTTACATAAATTTAAAATCAACCCAATGCTTTTGAAGAGGTTTAGCTCTGCAGTCCTCTCATAAGGACTGAACGTGGTCTATCACTGTACTTACATTAACAGCTACTCCCTCCGTCCCATAATATAAGAACGTTTTGTACAGTTCACCAGTGTTCAAAACACTCTTGTATTATGGGAAGAGGGATTGGTTCATTTTGTAGCATTCTGCATCTTATCTCCCTCTCCCACCATTTACTAAAAAAGATCAAATCTATATTTAATCTTACCAACAAGTAGAATACACAGACAATGCCAGTGCAGAAGTGTAGCCCATTGCTCTTGTCAGTACATTTTGTCCTGTAAAGCTTGTACTTCCAGGGATTGGTAGTCGATTATGTCGCATCAATCTGCATATTATCTTCATTATCCTCTACCCCTTCCAGTATTATCATATCTATAATTACTCTCTACAAAATGTAGAGTACAGGCAATGCTTATGAAGAAGATTCTGTGCTGAAATTCTTGAGTTATCCTTCCCTTGACATGGAGAAGGGCATTATAAATCCGGTGTTAACTGTTAATGTAAGTCAGTCCTTCTAAAGCCTTTATCCACAACTGCTGTTTAATTTGCTCATACTCCCTATCGTTTACTGCTGTTTAGTTTGTTGTTTCTACCAAAATGCATGTTCGTAAGAACCGTAAGTTCTAAGTTTTACTTGTAAAACCAAATTCCTTATTCATACCATACACATTACTTAATACTCCCTATATGTATGCTTGTTTTTGTGGATCTATAATCCAGTGTGTGGTGAAGCAGCCCACGTTTGCACCTTGTCATCTCCTGTTTTATCTTACTGATGTGGCTGATGATATGAACAACATGCCATGCACATTATCCAAAATAGATACAATGATTTCCTTTGCCCTTCATCTATGCTTGTTATGTTGACATGGTAATCCAGTAGTGTGGTGAAGCTCCCCGCATTATGAACAATGCCAAATTATGCTATTGGTATTTTAAACATACTCTTTATTTTCTACTAAAATTGGATAGAATTGACAGAACAGTTATCATCTTTGTTTATACACGTGGAAAACCTGTCATCTCTCTGCTTTGTTTCAGGGTGATATGCCTGATGGCATGCACAAGTCTGCTGAAGGCTGTGAGACAAACCCAACATATATTGCAGCAAAGAAGGCAAAACATCTTGAAGATAGCAAGACAACCCCAAAGTCTTGTTGAGGGAGTCCTGGATTAGGGGGTGTTCGGGTAGCCGGACTATACCTTCAGCCGGACTCCAGGACTATGAAGATACAAGATTGAAGACTTCGTCCCGTGTCCGGATGGGACTTTCCTTGGCGTGGAAGGCAAGCTTGGCGATGCAGATATTCAAGATCTCCTACCATTGTAACCAACTTTGTGTAAGCCTAACCCTCTCCAGTGTCTATATAAACCGGAGGGTTTTAGTCCGTAGGACAACTTCATCATACAACAATCATACCATAGGCTAGCTTCTAGGGTTTAGCCTCCTTGATCTCGTGGTAGATCTACTTGTACTACCCATATCATCAATATTAATCAAGCAGGACGTAGGGTTTTACCTCCATCAAGAGGGCCCGAACCTGGGTAAAACATCGTGTTCCTTGCCTCCTGTTACCATCCAGCCTAGACGCACAGTTCGGGACCCCCTACCCGAGATCCGCCGGTTTTGACACCGACATTGGTGCTTTCATTGAGAGTTCCTCTGTGTCGTCGCTTTTAGGCCCGATGGCTCCTTCGATCATCAGCAATGATGCAGTCCAGGGTGAGACTTTTCTCCCCGGACAGATCTTCGTCTTCGGTGGCTTCGCACTGCGGGCCAATTCGCTTGGCCACCTTGAGCAGATCGAAAGCTACGCCCCTGGCCATCAGGTCAGGTTTGGAAGCCTAAACTACACGGCTGACATCCGCGGGGACTTGATCTTCGACGGATTCGAGCCACAGCCAAGCGCGCCGCACTGTCTCGATGGGAATGATATAGCTCTGCCGCCGAACGGCGCCTTGGAGGCCGCACACGCATCGGTTCCGACCATTGATTCAGAGCCTACTGCGCCGATCAAGGATCAGCGGTTGGACGCTGCCTCAGGAGCTGCGATCTCAGAGATGATCGAGCCGAACTCCAGCCCCGCACTCCGCATGGCCCGTGACTCCGAGGAGCCGGATTCCTCTCCGAACTCCGAGCCCCCCGCGCCCCCGAGCCGGATCCGATTGGGCGCCGATAATGGAGTTCACCGCCGCGGACATCTTTCAGCACTCGCCATTCGGCGACATCCTGAATTCTCTAAAATCTCTCTCTTTATTAGGAGAGCCCTGGCTGGACCACGGTCAGCAAGGTTGGGATATGGACGATGAAGAAATTCAAAACCCACCCACCACCCACTTCGTAGCCACTGTCGACGACTTAACCGACATGCTTGACTTCGACTCCGAAGACATCGACGGCATGGATGACGATGCAGGAGACAAACAAGAACCAACACCTGTAGGGCACTGGAAGGCCACCTCGTCATATGACATATATATGGTGGACACTCCAAAGGATGGAGATGGCGATCGAATAGCGGGGGACGATACCTCTAAGAAACAGCCAAAGCGCCGGCGTCAGCGGCGCCGCTCTAAATCCCACCAAAGAAAAAACGATGATTCCGGCACGGGAGATAATACTACTCCGGATAGCGCCGAAGAACACCCCCTCCAGCAAGATTCAGCACAGGAGGACAGAGAAGCCAGCCCTCACGGGAGGGCGGCGGACCAAGAGCTTGAGGACGATAATTATACGCCTCCCTCCGAAGATGAGGCAAGCCTCGACGACGACGAGTTCGTCGTGCCAGAGGATCTCGCCGAACAAGAGCATTTTAAACGCAGGCTTATGGCCACGGCAAGCAGCCTCAAGAAAAAGCAGCAGCAGCTTAGAGCTGATCAGGATTTGCTAGCTGACAGATGGACTTAAGTCCTTGCGGCCGAAGAGTACGAACTCGAACGCCCCTCCAAGAGTTACCCAAAGCGCAGGCTGCTACCCCGACTAGAGGAGGAAGCACCTACATCACCAGCGCATGACATGGCCGACCGGCCACCTCTTGGCCGCGACAGAGAGGCCTCTTGTCCCTCCACTCAAGCCATGCCCCGACGCCGCGCCAAGCATACTAAGGCACGGGAAAATGCGCCCGACCTACGCGACATACTAGAGGACAAGGTAAGGCAAACAAGATCGATCTACGGATCGCGCAGGCGCCCCACGGCACGTGACGGTGATCGTCACTCCGGATGCAACAAATCCGGCCGGGCCGAACTCAACAGACAAAGCTCCTTCGAGCTGCGTCGCGATATAGCCCAATACAGAGGTGCCGCACACCCACTATGCTTCACAGATGAAGTAATGGATCAAAAAATCCCCGAGGGCTTCAAACCCGTAAACATCAAATCATACGATGGCACAACAGATCCTGCGGTATGGATCGAGGATTATCTCCTTCATATCCACATGGCCCGCGGTGATGATCTACACGCCATCAAATACCTCCCACTCAAACTTAAGGGACCGGCCCGGCATTGGCTTAACAGCTTGCCAGCAGACTCAATCGGTTCTTGGGAGGACCTGGAAGCCGCATTCCTTGACAACTTCCAGGGCACTTACCTGCGACCACCGGACGCCGATGACCTAAGCCACATAATTCAGCAGCCAGAGGAATCGGCCAGGCAATTCTGTACACGGTTCCTAACAAAGAAAAACCAGATAGTCGACTGTCCGGACGCAGAGGCCTTAGCGGCCTTCAAGCATAATATCCGTGAAGAGTGGCTTGCCCGGCACCTGGGACAGGAAAAGCCGAAATCTATGGGAGCCCTCACGACACTCATGACCCGCTTTTGCGCGGGAGAAGACAGCTGGCTAGCTCGCAGCAACAATTTAACCAAGAACCCTGGTAATTCGAATACCAAGGATAAAAGCGACAGGTCGCGTCGGAACAAACAAAAGCACCGCGTTAACAGCGACAGCAACGAGGATACGGTAGTTAATGCCGGATTCTGAGGCTATAAATCCGGTCAACGGAAAAAGCCATTCAAAAGAAATACCCAGGGCCCGTCTAGTTTGGACTGAATACTCGACCGCTTGTGCCAGATACATGGCACCCCCGAAAAGCCAGCCAATCACACCAACAGGGATTGTTGGGTGTTCAAGCAGGCAGGCAAGTTAAGAGCCGAAAACAAAAACAAGGGGCTGTATAGCGAGAACGAGGAGGAGCCCAGGCCGCCGAACAACGGTGGACAGAAGGGATTTCCCCCGCAAGTGCGGACGGTGAACATGATATACGCAACCCACATCCCCAAGAGGGAGCGGAAGCGTGGGTTACGGGTCGTATATGCGATGGAGCCAGTCGCCCCAAAGTTCAACCCATGGTCCTCCTGCCCGATCACCTTTGATCGAAGGGACCACCCAACTAGCATCCGTCATGGCAGCTTCGCCGCATTGGTTCTAGACCCAATCATTGACGGATTTCATCTCACAAGAGTCCTCATGGATGGCGGCAGCAGCCTGAACCTGCTTTACCAGGATACAGTGCGAAAAATGGGCATAGATCCCTCGAGGATCAAGCCCACCAAAACGACCTTTAAAGGCGTCATACCAGGTGTAGAAGCCAACCGTACAGGCTCAGTCACACTGGAAGTGGTCTTCGGATCTCCGGATATATTCCAAAACGAGGAGTTAATCTTCGACATAGTCCCGTTCCATACTGGCTATCACGCACTGCTCGGGCGAACCGCATTCGCAAAATTCAGCGTGGTACCGCACTATGCATACCTCAAGCTCAAGATGCCAGGCCCTAGAGGAGTAATCACGGTCAATGGGAACACTGGACGCTCCCTCCGAACGGAGGAGCACACGGCGGCGCTCGCAGCAGAAGTACAAAGCAGCCTCTCCAGGCAGTTCTCCAGATCGGCCTTCAAAAAGCCGGACACTGTCAAGCGCGCCCGGAGTACCCTACAACAAGACCGCCTGGCACGTTCTGAGCTAGCGTAGCAATGCGGCCCCAACCCTAGCCCTCGCGATATAGCGAAACCAGTGATTCGCGTACATAATTATGCTCTGGAAATACCATGGGCACAGGGGAAGGGGCACTATCACGGCACGCCCGAAATACGGCTTAAACCGCACCAGGGGCTGCTGGATTCCTTTTTCTCTCTCTCTTTTTTTCTCTTACTCTCAGGACTCCATACTTTCGATGACCCGTTCGGCAATTCAACTGTCGCAGGTGGTCTCTACCGCGAGCAGTATATCTGTTTTTTAATACAATTCCGCGGCCTGCCCCTGGCCAGGACATGTTAAATAGTCCAATTGCTTTGGCTTATCACACTATTTGTATCATTCCGCTTTCATAGCAGCCTTTCCATAAACAATGCATCGCTTTTTGTCTATTTTTTGCATTATCCTCTTTTTATATATATGCTTATCAATAACATGTTGCATCCGTACACTGTGGTACGGCAAAAATACGCCAGGGGCTTCAGTACCCATCAATATGGCGTGAGAAGTCCGTACACTTTCACAAGTGTGGCACCCCGAACTTATAGCACTATATGCATCGGCTCCCAATCATGGTTTGGGTCAATAGTTGGGTTTGCCCGGCTCGTATGTTTTGGTGCCTTACGTTCCGCTATATCGGCTAAGGTAGCCCTAGGAGAACTACTGCGATTGTGCCCCAATTGAGCTGGGCTGAGCACCTCAGTAGAGAAAGCTAAAACTGACTGTCATGATGAGGCGAGAGACCGGTCGCTGTTCGAGAGGTTTTTCGAGTCCTTAAAGACTTATGCCGCTTCGAGCGAGGAACCGGCTTTGTCCGGCCAAGGCGTGGATAGCACCCCGAACTCGGTCTTCCAAATACTAGGGGCTTCACCGAAATTTAAAATTATAGAGTTCTATGGCTAAGTGAGAGTGTTCAAGCATTATAGTCCGATTGCCTTGTTCGTTGTGCTGAGCGCCTCCCTCGACGGACCCAATCATGGGAAAAAGAGCGCTCAGGTTTATCCCGAACACCCTAGCACTAGTGGCATGTGGGCAGAAGCCGACGACTGGCCATCTCTCAATTTTTTGATAAACGGCCGCACAAAAAGTAATATTTTAAATTCAAGCATTTCTTAGCGCATATGAACAAGTTTTCAGCGCACAGGATAACACGAGCGAGTTCATTCAAAAATTACATCCTCGGTGCATTCATCCGCCATAAGGCGGGCACCGGCCAGAACATCCTTGTAATAGTTCTCGGGCTTGCGATGCTCCTTCCCCGGCGGCGGCCCGTCCCTCACAAGCTTCTCACCGTCCAGCTTACCCAAGTGCACCTTTGCACAGGCAAGGGCCCTACGGGCACCTTCGACGCAGACGAAGCACTTGATGACCTCGAGCCTTGGACAAGCTTCCACCAGCCGCCGCACCAGTCCGAAGTAGCTCCCAGGCAGGGCCTCTCTAGGCCACAGCCGAACTATGAAGCCCTTCAGGGCCTGTTCGGCCACCTTGTGGAGCTCGACCAGCTGCTTCAGCTGGTCGCTCAAGGGCACAGGGTGTCCGGCCTCAGCGTACTGAGACCAGAACGCCTTCTCTGTCGAGCTGCCTTCCTCGGCTCGGTAGAATGCGCCGGCATCAGATACGCTGCGGGGAAGATCTGCGAATGCCCCTGGAGAGCTCCGGATTCGGGTAAGTAACAAGTAGTTTACTTTTATATGTCTTCTTTGCATAGAGAATGCCTTACCCGCCGCTATCTTTTTCACCGCATCCAATTCCTGGAGGGCCTTCTGGGCTTCGGCCTTGGCAGATTTGGCAGTTTTAAGGGCCGCAGCAAGCTCGGACGCTCGCGTCTTCGAGTCGAGCTCCAAACTCTCATGTTTTTTCACGAGAGCCTGAAGCTCTTGCTGCACCTCGCCGACCTACGCCTCAAATTTCTCCCGCTCGGTGCGCTCCATGGCCGCTCTCTTCTTGGCCTCGGACAGCGCCAGCTTGAGGGTCGCCACCTCAGTTGGCCCCTACAATAAGCAGTATACTCCTGTCATTTTTTGCAATTGCGTCTTCTTATAGGCATTTTTTTCTATAAGGTATCTCTTACCTTCTTTCTCCTCGAGCTGTCATTTGGCAAGGCCGAGCTCTTGCTCGGTCTGCTCGAGGCCCTGCTTCAGGGCACCCACCTCCGCAGTCAGTGCGGCGGTGGCCAGCAGCAAAGCCTGCATACGTATATTGACTCCTTTTTAGTTAGACTCCTGCGATATTTAATAGATCCTCTATTCGGCTTTTCTTTCCGAACGCCAAATAGAGCATCAGGGGCTACTGTCTATGCAGTAATATTTTTACATATTTCTAATTACCTCGAAGCCTGTTAGAAGGCTAGTACAAGCTTCAGTAAGTCCGCTTTTGGTGCACCGAACCTTCTGGACAACCGTACTCATTATGGCACGGTGCTCCTCGTCGATGGAGGTGCCCTTAAGCACCTCCAGCAGATTGTCCGGTGCCTCCGGTTGGACGGAGGACGCCGGCTCAATAGGCTTGCTCCTCTTTGTTAGAGTTTGCCTGCCGCGGTCCGGAACCGTTGATGATTCCGGCGCGGTGTCGGGCTTAAAGCCGGACTTGGAGCCCTGGTGGGTCTTGTCCCCTTTACTCCTGGAGTCCGGGAGGTCGCCTCACGGCTCCTCCTGGACCACCTCCTCTTGCCCCGGAGCTTGTCGCGACGCCACTTCGGCGTCATCCGCAGCAAAGGGGGAGGCAGCGGGCGGAACTGAATTCACGTCCGATGAATCCAGGGAGCCGCTCGACGACTCGTCGAGCCCGTCCTTGGGCGGGCTGCATGATTATATTCGACATTAGGGAAAGCTGCGCAACAAAAGGAATATCATGAGTTACTCTGGTATCCGAACACTTACGATTTCGCCAGACGCTTGGCCCTGTCCGGCCACTCCTCTTCGTCCTCGTCGGCGCCGGGGCGTAGTCCGGCGGAGGGGTTTTCCCCTTCTTGGACCCTTCGGCCTCCCCTACTAGGGCGGCCTTCCTCTTCTTTCCTCCCCCCGCTGGAGGGGGAGAGGTCTCTTCTTCCTCCTCCTCGTCTTCATGGGAGGAGTGCGTCTCGGACTCATCGGACGACGAATCCGACACCACCATATGCCGGGAACTCTTTTGAGTCCCCGTGGCCTTCTTCTTCTTGGCCTTCTTCTCCGGCACGACATAAGGTGCCGGAACCAACAGCTTCACTAGGAGAGCAGGGGCTGGGTCTTCGGGCAAGGGAGCCAGACAGTTAATTAGTCCGGACTTCGCCTGACAATCCTGTCAAAGGTGAGGGAGTTTAGATCCCGCATAGAGTCAAACTATGAAGAAAACTTAACATGCTGTAAAAGATGAAAATATTTTACCTCGCCAGCAGGACGCTGCGAGCTGAATTCGCGGTCTTCTGAGGCGGATGTGGGAGCCTTGGCGCCTTTGGTTAGCCCCTTCCAGACATCTTCGTACGTCATGTCGAAGAGCCTGCTCAGAGTTCGGTGCTGCGCCGGGTTGAACTCCCACAAATTGAAGTCCCGTTCTTGACACGGAAGGATCCGGCGGACGAGCATGACCTGGACTACGTTGACAAGCTTGAGCTGCTTGTTCACCAGGGACTGGATGCATTTTTGCAGTCCGGTCACCTCTTCTTCGTCGCCCCACGACAAGCCCGTCTCCTTCCAGGACGTGAGCCGCGTAGGGGGTCCGGAACAGAATTCAGGGGCTGCGATCCACTTCGGATCGCGTGGCTCGGTGATGTAAAACCACCCTGACTGCCACCCCTTCAAGGTCTCCACAAAGGAGCCCTCGAGCCATAGGACGTTGGCTATTTTGCCCGCCATGGCACCTCCGCACTCCGCCTGGTTGCCGTGCACCACCTTTGGCTTGACGTTGAATGTCTTGAGCCAGAGGCCGAAATGGGGGCGGATGCAGAGGAAAGCCTCGCACACGACGATAAACACCGAGATATTGAGGATGAAGTTCGGGGCCAGATCGTGGAAAACTAGGCCATAGTAGAACATGAGCCCGCGGACAAATGGGTGGAGAGGAAAACCCAGTCCGCGGAGGAAGTGGGGAAGAAATACTACCCTCTCATGGGGCCTTGGGGTGGGGAGAAGCTGCCCCTCCTCAGGAAGCCGGTGCGCGATGTCTTTGGACAGGTATCCGGCCTTCCGTAGCCTTTTGACATGGCCCTCCGTGACGGAGGAGACCATCCACTTGCCTCCTGCTCCGGACATTGTTGGAGAAGGTTGAGGTAGGAAGTGCGGGCTTGGGCGCTGAAGCTCGGGTGCGCAGAAGATGGATAGGCAAAGGAGGAAGAAGGCGTAGGTAAAAAGGTGGATCCTTATCCCCTTATATGAGCGGATGCGACTATGCGTCCCCACCAGCCTAGTAAAACTCGCTTGCCTCCCAAGCGCCGTGATAAATGGCACGGTTGGGTTACCCACGTCCGTATTGATGAGAATCCCGTAAATGGGGGACACGATCTCTACTTTGACAAGACGTGCCAAGGAAACCGCCTCACAAAACACGCTGAGGTGGAAAAGTGAAAACGATTCGAATAAAGGCTTGGCCGTAGTGTGATGTCGCGCTGCAGAATACGTCAGCAGATTAGATTTATGTTAATATTATTCTCTCTGTGGCAATACGTGGAAACTTATTTTGCAGAGCCGGACACTACTCTTGGTGTTTACAAACTTTTATGAAGGATTTGGAGGAGGAACCCGCCTTGCAATGCCGAAGACAATCTACGCGTCGAACTCGTCGTCATTGAAGCCTGGTTCAGGGGCTACTGAGGGAGTCCTGGATTAGGGGGTGTTCGGGTAGCCGGACTATACCTTCAGCCGGACTCCAGGACTATGAAGATACAAGATTGAAGACTTCGCCCCGTGTCCGGATGGGACTTTCCTTGGCGTGGAAGGCAAGCTTGGCGATGCGGATATTCAAGATCTCCTACCATTATAACCGACTTTGTGTAACCCTAACCCTCTCCGGTGTCTATATAAACCGGAGAGTTTTAGTCCGTAGGACAACTTCATCATACAACAATCATGCCATAGGCTAGCTTCTAGGGTTTAGCCTCCTTGATCTCATGGTAGATCTACTCTTGTACTACCCATATCATCAATATTAATCAAGCATGACGTAGGGTTTTACCTCCATCAAGAGGGCCCAAACCTGGGTAAAAAAACATCGTGTTCCTTGCCTCCTGTTACCATCCGGCCTAGACGCACAGTTCGGGACCCCCTACCCGAGATCCGCCGGTTTTGACATCGACACTTGTCTTGATGCAATGTTCAAGTTACTTGACACTAACAGTCAGACAAGCTCACATAATTCGTTGTCTGAATCAGTTCGACTTCTTCAGTCCCAAGTTCTAGCAGAAAGGCATTCTGCAACTCAAATTCGACTAGAAGTCCTATCTCTAAGAAAGATTGCGGAGAACACCAATGAGAACCTCATCGCTAAACAGCTACACCTGGAAGCTATGACCGACATGCTAGGCCGGTCTCACAGCCTTGCTCAGCAGCTTGCGCAGCAGTTCCCCCGCAAGGCTAACCTTTCTTGAACATTCTTGGAAGTGGCCTCGGTTCAGTATTATTTTGTTACGCTGCAATGGTGCCCAGTTTTTGTAATCTACTTCTTTGTTGCGCTTTATGATCACTGGTGGCGAACTTCGATGCCCAGTGGATGTAATATACCTTAAACCCTTTATTGTATAGTGTAGGTTTATACTAAGTTACTATGCCGTAATTTCTTTATTGTATAGAGTAGCTTTGTTCTTAATTCATACTAGTTACGCAGCAGCATGAAATAAACCCCGACCCATGATCGTGCGAATCAAATCACGGGCTTTTAACAGGCCAAAATTGTCTCGGTCCTTGTTTGGCCCAATCAGATATCGGCTGCGAGCAGGCCGGATGCAAACAGGGCCGTAGTTAGGCCCAACTATATGACTGGCTTTTTAATAGGCCGAAATTAATATAGGGCCGAAATGTTAAACGGGCCCTTAACAAGCCAAAACTAATATCAGGCCGAATTACTAAGTGGGCCTTTAGCAAGTGGGCCCAAAAGCATAGTGTCCAGTTGACGGGCAGAATCTGATATGGGCCATAATTGAGCCCAAAGCCTCTTAAAGGGCCGGACCTGATCTGGGCCGTAATTTGGCCCAGAACGTGGTAGGCTTTTAACAGGCCGGATCTCATATGGGCCACTATTAGGCCCAGAGCGTGGCAGGCCATTAACGGACCAGATCAAATATGGGCCGGCATTTGGCCCAAAACATGGCAGCCAGTTAATGGGCCGGCCTACTAGGGTCCTCAAAATCTTGTGGGCCTATAGCTGGGCCGGCCCATTAATGTCGGTGAAATCTCGTGGGCCTTTAGCTGGGCCGGCCCATTATGACCCACAAGAATCTTGTGGGCTTTACCTGGGCCGACCCATTATGGCACACAAAAATCTTATGGCCTTTACCTGGGCTGGCCCATTATGGCCCGCAAAATCTTGTGGGCCTTTAGCTGGGCCAGCCCATTACGGTCCGCAAAATCTTGTGGGCCTTTAGCTGGGCCGGCCCATTATGGTCCGCAAAATCTTGTGTGCCTTCAGTTGGGACGGCCCATTTAAACTTGTTGGGCCATGCCACGTGTCGACATATCATAGGCGCCTATATGACCCACTGACGAGCTGACACGTGTTTCGTCCGGCCAATAAGAATTTTACACGTGGAAATTTCCCATTGGTCGGGGCTGTTAACGGGTTATCGGATCCAAAACCCGACCCGATAACTTAACGGCGTTCTGTTACGGTGGATGCCACGTGTCGGTCACCCTTGACGAAAGCACTTCTGTGATGCGCGATTTATCGTCATGGAAGTGGACACTTCCGTGATGATAATTTCGGTAATGTCATGGAACACTTCTACGACAGCACAGGTATGACTATCTTAATTCTGTCATAAATTTGTCATGGATGTACATGCATGACAAAAAAAGCGACCTACTGTGACAAACACGTATCATCATGGAATTGTATTTTTTTTGTAGTGTTATCTCGTCTGCTTCTCCCACAATCGCCAATGGCACCAGTCCATCGTCGTCGCTCAGCCACTCCGCCGTCATTAGAGGACAACTGTAGTTGGGAGACTACACCGCGATGGCAGCTCAGTCCCCGGCGTAGTGTAGTGCGCGTGGCGTCCCTGTTGGATGTGCGCGAAACACCCACCACATGCTCCGCCGCCGGTGCCCGTCGGCAGCTGTTTCCGGCCGCCGTTGCCGCCACACAACCGTCGAAAGCCAGGGCCATCGCCCGCTCCACCGCCGCAGCTCGAAGGTGGGAGGTGGCCGTCGTGGCCGCCACCCCACTGCCGGCCATCACCCGCTCCGCCACCATGGCCCGAAGGCGGGAGGTGGCTGTCATGGCCGCCACCCACTACTGGCCATCACCCGCTCCACCACCACAGCCTGAAGGCAGGAGGTGGCCGTCGTGGCCGCCACCCCATCGTCGGTTGTCGTGGCCGCCAGCCCACCGTCGATCGCCGGGATCATCACCAGCTCCGCCACCGCCACTCGAAGGAGGGAGGCGGAGGTGGAGGCCCACACGTGTGTCAGCGACCTTGCGCACTACATCGAGTTCCTGCGGGAGGAGGAGGAGCGCCTCGTCGAGCATGCAAAGAGCCTTACTGCAGGCATGGCCGCAGCACACGCTGACGTAGAGGTGAGGAATCAGGAGATCTACGAGCAGTCCGGTCGCTCCGAGATGGATCATCTGGAGCGGCAGTGGGCATTCGAGCTGGCGAGCATTGCTGAATGTGCAGCATTGGCAGGCACCATATTGCATTTGTCCAGCTCGTCGATAGGCTCCTTCTCCTCCTCTGCCTCTTACTAAGTGCGCTCGGCAGAGGAGAGACTGTCGGAAGTAGCAGAAAGCCCCTCCATAGTAGTAGTAGTATTTAGGGGCTATTTTGTTCAGTTCATCTGACTATAGATGTGGTGGAACTGTACAATGCACTTAAAATTAGCTAGTATATATAGTTGAACTAGCTATTTCAGTACGTGGTTGGCAACAATTGGGGAAAAGTTTGGTCGGTTCAGCTGTCGAGTTGAACTGTTTGTATAAATTAAGAACGACTACTTAATCTATGAATGAAATCTATGCTTAATTACTGGATTTTAGTTGCAAAAATTAGATAGTGCTAGTGATTGTTAGCTGCATATTTTGACACGCAGTATTACGAGGATTGACAAATGGAAATGTTACTAGATCAACAAATGTCAATATTTCCAGTTTGACAAATGGCAACATACCCAATATGACAGATGCAATTCTTACCAAATTGTTTGTACATGGTTGCACATGGGTTATCCAAAACAATTGTTTGCATTAAACGAATGCACAAATCCTGCGCTACGAATTTTCCCTCGACTTAAGGGGAAGACCATAGCTCTCACATTGCATACGAGTGTTCTATCTAAAATATTTCCGATCAAGAGCTGCAGAAATCCGGCTCGGCACATTTTCTCTTTGCTTCCTGGGGAAGTTGTTGGTTTGCATACGGGTGTTCTAACTAAAACGTTTGCGATCAAGAGCTGTACAAATCCTGCTAGGCACATTTTCCCTTGGCTTCCTGGGGAAGTTGTCGGTTTGCATCCAGGTGTTCTAACTAAAACGTTTGCGATGAGTGTTTTATATTTAAAAACCATATTAAACTGTGGCTTGGGCGCCATTAATGGAGAGGATGCGAGCAAGGCACGCGGCCATGGAAGTCAAAGGGCTCGCTTCCTGGTGAACCTGTGCGGCGTACAACTCACACGCTTCCTGGTGAACCTATGCGGCGTACAACTCACACGCTTCCTGGTGAGCCTCCGCATTGGAGTACAGCTTGCACGCCTCCAGTTTAGTCAAGCACTCAAGCACCTGTCCGCACGACACCTCCTAGCCATTAAAAGAGTGAGGCATGGCGTCATGTGAATGGTTAATAGAACGCACACAATTTAAATTGAGATGTTACAATGGCAGCTATTTGTTTCAAAATGCCTTTGTTGGCTGTTATTCGAATGCGCCTTCTCTCAATATGGACAAGAAAAATACCAGAGCATGTCAGGTGCCATTCCATTATAGCATGCCAAGTTTCATGAATTTCAGACAAGTTTTGGATTTACTAGAATTTAAAAACCAGGTATCTCAATGTTTGCAGCCAAGTGACGGTGGCACGGTGTTTGAAATTCATTCCCATTTCTTGCATGGGACCTAAGAATGCACCGAAGTAATTAGATTTGATTTTTCAACCAATTTATATGCACTGGAGCATGTGCATGTAGCTCAATTTTGAATTATGCACATAAAATGCCTAGAAAACCTAGTTAATGTATAAAAATGTCCAAACGAACCCCGAAAAATTCCAAAATTGAACACAACACTCCTGTTGTTCTATGTTGACACTAGAAAAAATGTGAAAGCAATAAGATGCGACGGATATCGTTTCCTCCCCAAAGGTGGCACGTTCCCTACCGAAACCATCACGCTTGTTGTGAGAAGCTCTGGTTTGTGAGAAGCGTGTACCCAAACCTGCCCCAAATGGGACAAAAAAATTACCATGACATGTTGATGCCGCTCCATGATAGCATGCCAAGTTTCATGAATTTTAGATGAGTTTTGGATTTACTAGAATTTGAAAACCAGGTATCTCAATGTTTGCGGCCAAGTGACGGTGGCACGGTGTTTGAAATTCATTCCATTTCTTGCATGGGACCTAAGCATGCACCGAAGGACATAGATTTATTTTTTCAACCAATTTTTATGCATTGGAGCATGTGCATGTACTTCAAATTTGAATTATGCACATAAAATTCCAAGAAAACCCAGTTAATGTATACAAATGTCCAAAAGAACACCGAAAAATTCCAAAATTAAACACAATACTCCTGTTGTTCTATGTTCACACTAGAAAATTTTAAAAGCAATAAGAGGCAACATATATCGTTTCGTCCCCAAAGGTGGCACGTTCCCTACAGAAACCATCATGTTTGTTGTGAGAAGCTCTGGTTCATGAGAAGCTTATACCCAAACCTACCCCAAATGGGACAAAAAATTTACCACGGCATGTTGATGCCGCTCCATGATAGCATGCCAAGTTTCATGAATTTCAGACCAGTTTTGGATTTACTAGAATTTAAAAACCAGGTATCTCAATGTTTGCGGCCGAGTGATGTTGCAAATTCATTCCCATTTCTTGCATGGGACCTAAGCATGCACCAAAGGACATAGATTTGTTTTTTCAATCAATTTATATGCACTGGAGCATGTGCATGTAGTTCAAAATTGAATTATGCACATAAAATGCCTAGAAAACCCAGTTAATGTATAAAAATGTCCAAACGAACCACGAAAAATTCCAAAATTGATCACAACACTCCCGTTGTTCTATGTAGACACTAGAAATTTTTTGAAAGCAATAAGAGGCTATGAATATCGTTTCGTCCCCAAAGGTGGCATGTTCCCTACCGAAACCATCACGCTCGTTTGAGAGAATCTTATACCCAAACCTGCCCCAAATGGGACAAAAATTTTACCATGGCATGTTGATGCCGCTCCATGATAGCATGCCAAGTTTCATGAATTTCAGATGAGTTTTCGATTTACTAAAATTTAAAAACCAGGTATCTCAATGTTTGCGGCCGAGTGACGGTGGCAGGGTGTTTGAAATTCATTCCCATTTCTTGCATGGGACCTAAGCATGCACCGAAGGAAACATATTTGCTTTTTCAGCCAATTAATATGCACTGGAGCATGTGCATGTTGTTCAAATTTGAATTATGTATATTAAATGCCTAGAAAACCCAGTTAATGTATCAAAATGTCCAAACGAACCCTGAAAAATTCCAAAATTAAACACAACACTCATGTTGTTTTATGTTGACACTATAAAATTTTTGAAAGCAATAAGAGGCAACGGACATTGTTTCGTCCCCAAAGGTGGCATGTTCCCTACCGAGACCATCACGCTTGTTGTGAGATGCTCTGGTTTGTGAGAAGCTTATACCCAAACCTGCCCCAAATGGGACAAAATTTTTACCATGGCATGTTGATGTCGCTCCATGATAGCATGCCAAGTTTCATGAATTTTAAATGAGTTTTGGATTTACTAGAATTTAAAAATCAAGTACTCAATGTTTGCGGCCGAGTGACGGTAAATTCATTCCCATTTCTTGCATGGGACCTAAGCATGCAACCAAGGAGACAAATTTGATTTTTCAACCAATTTATATGCACTGGAGCATGTGCATATAGTTCAAATTTGAATTATGCACATATAATGCCTAGAAAACCAGTTATTGTATTAAAATGTCCTAACGAACCCTGAAAAAATCCAAAATTATACACAACACTCTTGTTGTTCTATGTTTACACTTGAAATTTTTTGAAAGCAATAAGAGGCAACGGATATCGTTTTGTCCCCAAAGGAGTCACTTTCCCTACCGAAACCATCACTCTCATTGTGAGAAGCTCTGGTTTGTGAGAAGCTTATACGCAGACCTGCCCCAAATGGGACAACAAATTTACCACAACATGTTGATGCCGCTCCATGATAGCATGCCAAGTTTCATGAATTTCAGACGAGTTTTGGATTTACTAGAATTTAAAAACCAGGTATCTCAATGTTTGCGGCCAAGTGACGGTGGCAGGGTGTTTAACATCCATTGCCATTTCTTGTATGGGACCTAAGCATGCAACTAAGGACATGGATTTGATTTTTCAACCCGTTTCTATGCACTGGAGCATGTGCATGTAGTTCAAATTTGAATTATGCACCTGAAATACCTACAAAACCAAGTTAATGTATAAAAACGTCCAAACGAACCCTGAATAATTCCAATTTTTTGACGACACACCTATAGTTGCATGTTAACTGCAGATAAAAGTTCTAGCAATTCAAACACAATCCTTTGCAGCTGTGACCCCATTATGTAATTCAAATCAAGACGAAAAATCAAGTAGATTGCATTTATTATCACCAACCGTGTGAGATGCAACACAAACTATCTTGGAGCACCGTCGGAGTGTCGAGCACACTAGCCCGCTCCTCAAATACCATTTTCACTATTCAATCGTCGCCTTTGAAAGATGGGGACGTGGACCCGCGTCGTGAGGGCAACTTCGGCGGCCCACTCCGGCGAGAGCGTAGCCGCAGCCGCCAGGCATGTGCTAACAAGCTTCGTGAGGGTGACCGCAATCTACGTCCGAGCGGCCAAGGCAGCCCAAACGGCCATTGTTGCTTCTCAGGCGGTGGCGGCAGCATCTCCCACAGGGATAGCAACTGGCGAGAGCGGCACAACAGCTATCCATTCCGCAGTGGCGGCCTTAGCCCTGATGGAGGCCGCCCACGACCATGTCGAGACCGTCCACGCCTAGGTCGTGGCGGTCACCACACAAATCGAACGAAGCTTCTTCGACAATGGTCGGCAACCAACGGCCGAAGAGTTGGCAATCGCCAAGAGTGTTCAAGCAGCCGTCCGTTCCGGCGTGGCATACCTTGCCATGACGGAGGCCGCCAAAGCCCAGATCGCAGCCGCCCACACCCAGCTCCCGGCGGCCTATTGTAGGATCGAAAGTATGTATAGAGGGGGGTGATTAGACTACTTGACCAAATGAAAATCTAGCCTTTTCCCAATTTTAAGTCTTGGCAGATTTTAACAACTTAGCACAAGTCAAGCAATCAACCTACACTTGCAAGTCTAAGAGTAAAGCAGCGGAATGTAAAACATTGCATATGAAGCTAAAGGGAGGAGTTTGGAGGGAGCAAACGCAATGTAGACACGGAGATTTTTGGCGTGGTTCCGATAGGTGGTGCTATCGTACATCCACGTTGATGGAGACTTCAACCCACGAAGGGTAACGGTTGTGCGAGTCCACGGAGGGCTCCACCCACGAAGGGTCCATGAAGAAGCAACCTTGTCTATCCCACCATGGCCATCGCCCACGAAGCACTTGCCTCACTAGGGTAGATCTTCAGGAAGTAGGCGATCTCCTTTCCCGTACAAACTCCTTGGTTCAACTCCACAATCTTGACGGAGGCTCCCAAGTTACACCTAACCAATCTAGGAGACTACACTCTCCAAAAGGTAATAAATGGTGTGTTGATGATGAACTCCTTGCTCTTGTGCTTCAAATGATAGTCTCCAAAACACTCAACTCTCTCTCACTGATTTGGATTTAGTGGAAAGATGATGTGAGTGGAAAGCAACTCGGGGAAGGCTAGAGATCAAAATTGATATGGTTGGAATGGAATATCTTGGTCTCAACACATGAGTAGGTGGTTCTCTCTCAGAAAATGAATGGTGGAAGTGTAGGCATGTTCTGATGGCTCTCTCCTTGAGTGAAGAGTGGGTGGAGAGGTATTTATAGCCTCCACACAAAACCTAACCATTACACACAATTCACGAAACTCAGTAGGACCGAATCAGAAAACTCGGTGGGACCGATTCAGTTCAAAATGTGAACATTAGGCTTTTCGGTGGGACCGACGTGTCTACTCGGTGGGACCGATTTCATTACGGTTAGGGCATAACGTAATCTCGGTGAGACTGATTACACAAACTCGGTGGGACCGATTTTGGTAATAAGCTAACCAGAGAGTTGGTCAGGCCAACTCGGTGGGACCGAATCGCTCATTTCGGTGAGACCAAAACATTATGAAAGTAAAACATAGAGTTTTCATTGCGAACTCGGTGGGACCTATCGCTCATCTCGGCTGGACCCAAACGTTACGAAGGGAAACAGAGAGTTTGCAATCCCATCTCAGTGAGACCGAGATCCCTATCGGTATGACCGATTTGACTAGGGTTTTTGGCAGTGGCTATGTCAAGTGACCTCGGTGGCGCCGGATAGAATATTTTGGTGGGGCCGAGTTTGACTTTTTGGTTTGGGACATATGTGGATATGAGAAAGTGGTTGATGGTTTTTGGAGCATATCACTAAGAATTTTGAGCAAGTAAGCCATTAAGCAACACCTCATCCCCTTTTTATAGTATTGGCTTTTCATATGGACTCAATGTGATCTTGGATCACTAAAATGAAAAAGGTAGAGTCTTGAGCTTGAGCCAATATGTGTCCTTAGCATTTTG
Source organism: Triticum urartu (assembly GCF_003073215.2). Taxonomy (NCBI): domain Eukaryota; kingdom Viridiplantae; phylum Streptophyta; class Magnoliopsida; order Poales; family Poaceae; genus Triticum; species Triticum urartu. The sequence goes on along the minus strand of NC_053028.1, from coordinate 305,964,541 downwards.
AGGGGTCCATATTCTTAATCCATGCCATGCTAATCATTGAACTTTCTAAAATGATCGTCTTAAAATAGTATTAGTTCAATGAGCTATATGTTGTTAATAATTACCAAAACCATCCAGGGATAGTTGCACTTACAATCTCCCCCTTTTTGGTAATTGATGACAACATATAGATCAAAGCTTCGACAAATGATAATAAGATTGAAATACATCGTCGCTTTGAGAAGTATGTGATAAGCAAGAGCTCCCCCTAAATTTGTGCACTATTTAAGATTTGCTTTTGAATGCAAATGCACAATCGATTAGGATCATGGGTCACTCTTCCATGTCACATACATCTTGGTGGAGCGCTCAAAATGATATGAATTAAAACATGCACTCATCACCAAGCAAAGTGAATGAACATATAAGGATATAAAAGATAATGTCATCCAAGCAAGCATTAAGGTAGCATATGATCAAACACATGATCATACACTACAAGAAATATGTCAACTTGTGACCCTCACTATTGGTCACTGAAAGGTCATTGATTTTCATTTGTGACCTTTTTTGACCAAAAACAAAAGGTTAAAAGCTGGCGGTCGTAAACTGAAATTAACGACCTTCTTTGTGAGAAGGTCCTGGAAGGCCACGACCAAAACAAAAGGTCATGGATTATATGACCTTCTATTTTGGTCACTGGTTGTCTACCCAAGCCACGTCGGATCCGACGCGGCAATCTAATGTGGCAAAATTGTGACCAATTGAGAACGTCAAAAATTAGAATCGGCCCGGTCCAGTTGGGTGTTTTACATGGGCCAAGCCCAACAATTCAGCCTTTTTACTGTATATTTGTTCTGTTAATTTACTCTAGCTACATGGGCCTGGCCCAAGAATTTGGCCTTTTTATTATCTAGGGCATGGCCTTTTTGCTAGTCTATTGATTTTCTATTTTCAACCATTTTATTTTGCAGCTGGTCCCACCACAGATTGGTCCCACTTGTCATGCTCATCCCAAAATTGGTCCCACACATCAAAAATTTCGAACTTTGCCAAGCAACCATTATATCATTTCATAGGTATCCAAATCACATACACAATAATTACCAGACTAGAGAGCAAACGAAATTCATCCAAAACAACACTACATTGGTCTATTACAATCATTACAGTATACTACAAGCCAAATATGCCTACTACTGCCTACAATTACAACACATAATATGCTACTGTTTGTTGATATGCTTCATAGCTTCAGACTTTGATTCACACTTCACCTGCGCAAAGAATAAGAATGAAAATGTAAGAATAATAATGTGTATAGAACATCAAACAATAGCCAATGAGGAATCCAATAACTTATAAGCAAAAATTGACAGCAAATGCCATGTAGATAAATAGTATGACTAACACTAACCAGTATATGTTCATGGAGTGACAAATGTTCTCACTAGCTAGGATTTTTTTGGCATATAGTATACTACATGCGCAACTCTTAACTAAATTGATCATATAAATGAAAAGAACTATAAGAACGAGTTCATTCATTCATTAAAAATCCAGGCATGTCAAATTTTAAGCACCAACAAAACAAATCTAACAAACCAGACTATAATCATCATGCATCAGGATTTATGGTTCTAGCAAAACAGTAAGGAGACAGAGATACACGCATCAAGCATACCAGCTACTACAATAAGAGGTCGAGATGCTCCAGAAATTGTAGGGAGTATGCACCCCGGCAGTCGTGCAGTAGCTAGGGATTGAGGAGGATGAGCTTACTCCCATTGTACCTAGATGGTAGACAAGAAAACAAGTTATGGCAGCAGAAGCATCATGTTGTATCCACTGTACCTGGGTCATATTTAGGTACACAATTAGCTAATATGTCGATAAAAAGTACCCAGTAGCTACAATGTATAGTTTACACATATGAACGGAAGATTCAGCAAAGGCATGTTGATAAAATAGTGAAAACAATGGTATCGGGTATACCGCCATGCATGAGCACTTCATGATATTTATATTCATCATCACAGCAACCTATAACCACCTATTCTCATTGTTACAAATATATGCATAGTTAAAAAATAAACCTATCTATTTGAAACCAGAATGGATTTCTCACTCGAATCTGAATTCATTAGTTTATCCTCCAGACTATTGAAATCTCAGGCCTCTAATTCGCTAGGTTCTTGGGCAACAAACATCATTGCAAATTTGCAATGCAGCATAGATAAACCAAATGTAAGATCAGAAACAACAAGGTACAATCTTCTAGACCACATGTTTACCAGCAAAAAAATCTAGAACACATGTTCAACCGGAATGCACTACTCCATTCTCGTAATATTAACATAGAGGAACTTCGTCTATTAGACGATCCCCACAAGGACCAAGCATCCACACTGCACAAACAGCACGCTTGCATGCACAGAAATAGAGCTCAGGCAGTACCAAATAAACATTGATGGATTACCCACCGTGCATAGACCAATCAGCAACATCAGCAATAGTAGGTAGTAGAAGAAGCAGAAGGGGGAGGGCACTCTCTTGAGAGGAACTCCCCTGATTGCAGGAACCACAAAACAGCTGGTTGAGCATGGTCGCCGCCATCTGCGCGAGCTCACTCCTTCCTTGGTAGAGGGCGGCAAGGTCCAAGCCACGGCCTTGATGCCCGCCGCCGGATCTGGTGGATGTGCTCGCCGCCGCACCAAGATTGAGGTGATAGGGTTCCCAGAGGAAGCGACCAAGTCGCGTCTACCGTGCACATGGCCACGACCTGGTGTCGGGGAGGATGGGGCCGGAGTCGGTGAAGAGGCCATCATCCTTCTCGTGGTGCATGTCGTTGTCATTGGAGTCGGGCATTTTTGAAACTCCTATAAATGAGATGGAAAACAGATTAGTCATAAGTAAACAATAATTGTTTGCATCAGTACATTGACACTTGCAAGTTTATTATTGCACTGGTAACCAGCAAGGTTATGTTTCAGTAAGTGCAAGTTGTGGCAAATTGTGGTTAATTCGCCCTGGTATGTAGTCAGTACTATCCAAGAATACATGAATGGTATATATAGTAAAAAGACAGTGTAGGGAGCACTCCATAATTGTATGATATCTAAGCTAAAAAGCACTTTGTAACTATATGAACTCTACGCTAAAAGGTCTTTGGAAGTGTATGTCAGCAGACAGAATGGTAATCAATGTACTCTGCTATTTTACCTACTATACACAAAACAGATTAAATGTCCACGGACAATTCTAGTAAACACAAAAATAGTATCATCAGTTGGGATCACTTCTGATTTTGCTTGCTCGCACACCAACCACAAACGTGATCACAACCAAGTATTTAACCAGTTTGCCGCCAAGTTTAAGTTACTACTAACCGGAAGTGAATAATCAATTATTAAAGATAATGAAGTTAATCCAACAATTTTTACACATGTATAATGGTGTGAATAGAGCAATAGAGCAATGCCCAATCTGATATGATGCAATATGAGTATGTACATTACAAGGAACAACTTTCTGCATTGACAACAGAAGCTATGCTCACAAATTTATATTGTAGGTACAAGAAATGTGCTAGACATCATATAAGCATACACAATTACACACATGATACTTTGATCACACTGTCAATTCATACTACACTAGTCACTCTTATGAGATATTGGCATGCAGCTGTACACAGCTACTTGACCATGACAATTTATAATACAAAAGTCACTCTTATATAATATAATTGAACAAAACACTGTCATGCATTTATTGGACTATGACCAGGTGCAAGTTGATGAGAATCATCATGCTGAAACTGATACAACCACATCATATCCTTCTAACATTCCTAGTTCACTCAGAAAACACTTTACCAACAACACATAATTGTAGTCTAAAAACACAATTCACTCAAAAGGCATATCACTAATATCACATAATCACAGCCAAAAATCCACATTCACTCATGTGGCATAGCATCAAGACCTCACAGTCAAAACTTCTGACCAGGAACCGATGGAATCACTATCATAATGTTCTCTTACACAAAGGCATACATGTATCAACATGCAACATGCTGCCTTTTGGAATTGAATCACACAAAGAGGATAAATAGAAGGAAGTGGTATGTGTAAAACAAGCAGCATTCATCAGGATTAAATGGTTAATGCTTAAGGCCACTAACCCCTACACCTGAACCTGAAGATGAACCAAGTACACCTACATGCATGGTGATGTTGTGGACTTGACACAGCAGCTGCGACGTCAGGCTCGGGTAGTTCGGGATGCGGGAGTTGGGTGTCTTCTTGGTGGTCGCCGCGACCTACAAGATAAAAAAAACCTCAACAATCCATGTATGAAATTAAGTGATCTAAATCAGATGACATATACAGGTCTGATAGGTTTTCTTGTGGATTAAGACAGATATCTATCAAGCACTTGACTGAAACAGCAAGAAATCGTCAGCCTCTACCTCTAGTCTGGTACCAAATCCCCGCAAAATCATGCGGGCCAAAGTCACAAGCACAAAAGCAGGTTATAGCCAGGATCTATGATAATTTTCTACTATGCACTAGTATTGCTGGATAACTCGTCTAGCAAGACAAAATACACAGGATAACTCGTCGGGCATACAAGGCGGGCTTGCTGCAACCATAAAATCACAAGCCCTCTAAAACCTGGTGCCCATGTTCCTATTATTGTTTGTTCGTTCATTCATCACCCTAGCGTAGCGGATTCTATCTAACTAGGTGGTATATGTGGCTTGGCGACAAAAGCAATCTAAGAAAGTAATCTAGCAACATCTGATCTGAGATAATCATCCATCCATGCTTGTGATTATGTAGGAACAGTAGTAGTAACCGACATGATGTAGTGAAAGGAAACAATAACTGGTGATTAACAATACAATGCATGATCTACACAGTTAACTAAAGCGTTGTTGTCTGAATCCACACAGTTCACTGAATATCTCAGACACTGCATCTTCAGGTCTGACAAGGCAGGGAGAGGGAGGGGTTACATGCAGCTGCAGGCAGGAAGATGGCTGGGAGTTGGGCGAGGTCCATGGTGACCTTCCTTGCTTCCTCCCTCCCTGCTCGGGTAGTTCTCCAATCCAACACATCCTCCAGGCCTAGCTAGGGTTTTTTCTTATTCTCATGCAGCAATGGAAAGGGAGGATCATGGCATCACCAACAGTACAGAACTGAGCAACAAACAAAAGCAGAAGCAAATCGAAATCGAAACAAATTAGGCACCTTGACGATGGAGCTCCATGGATGGCTTGGAGAAGGTCGGGGCAGAGGAGGCGCAGCGAGCATGGGATCTTCGAGCGCCCCAAGGGAGGAAGGAAGGAGGTGATGGCGGGGTGACGCAGCCGACCTCCGTCGCTTCGGGTGGGTCCTGGCCGCCGGGTCGATCTGTGACTAGGAGAGAAGGTGCAGGCGATGGATGTAGGGGATCGCCGGTGGGGAGGTCGCCGGGGTGGTGGTGGGCGGCGGTGGCGCCGGCACCATGGGATGGGCGTGAATCAGGAGGGGAATGGAAGACACAGAGAGTTGCGCGTGAAGGAAATATGCCCTAGAGGCAATAATAAAGTTATTATTTTATTTACTTATATCATGATAAATGTTTATTATTCATGCTAGAATTGTATTATCCGGAAACATAATACTTGTGTGAATACATAGACAAACTAAACGTCACTAGTGTGCCTCTACTTGACTAGCTCGTTAATCAAAGATGGTTATGTTTCCTAACCATAGACATGTGTTATCATTTGATTAATGGGATCACATCATTAGTAGAATGATGTGATTGACATGACCCATTCCATTAGCTTAGCACCCGATCGTTTAGTATGTTGCTATTGCTTTCTTCATGACTTATACATGTTCCTATGACTATGAGATTATGCAACTCCCGTTTTCCGGAGGAACACTTTGTGTGCTACCAAACGTCACAACGTAACTGTGTGCTACCTCTACAAGTGTCTCCAAAGGTACATGTTGGGTTGGCGTATTTCGAGATTAGGATTTGTCACTCCGATTGTCGGAGAGGTATCTCTGGGCCCTCTCGGTAATGCACATCACATAAGCCTTGCAAGCATTGCAACTAATGAGTTAGTTGCGAGATGATGTATTACTAAACGAGTAAAGAGACTTGCTGGTGACGAGATTGAACTAGGTATTGAGATACGGACGATCGAATCTCGGGCAAGTAACTTACCGATGACAAAGGGAACAAAGTATGTTGTTATGCGGTCTGACCGATGAAAGATCTTCGTAGAATATGTGGGAGCCAATATGAGCATCCAGGTTCCGCTATTGGTTATTGACCGGAGACATGTCTCGGTCATGTCTGCATTGTTCTCAAACCCGTAGGGTCCACACGCTTAACGTTATGATGACAGTTTCATTATGAGTTTATATATTTTGATGTACCGAAGTTTGTTCGGAGTCCCGGATGTGATCATGGACATGACGAGGAGTCTCGGAATGGTCGAGACATAATGATTGATATATTGGAAGCCTATGTTTGGACATCGGAAGTGTTCCGGGTGAAATCGGCATTTTACCGGAGTACCGGGAGGTTACCGGAACCCCCCGGTAACCTAATGGGCCTTAATGGGCCTAGTGGAGGAAGAGGAGAGGAGGCCTAGGGGCTGCCGCGCACCCCTCCCCGCCAAGTCCGAATTGGACAAGGAGGGGGGCGGCACCCCCCTTCCTTTCTTCCCTCTCCTCCTTCCCCCAAGTCCTAATCCAACTAGGGAAAGGGGGGAGTCCTACTCCCGGTAGGAGTAGGACTCCTCCAGCGCGCCTCCTCCTAGTGCCGGCCACACCCCCCCTTGCTCCTTTATATACGGGGGCAAGGGGGCACCTCTAGACACACAAGTTGATCCTCGTGATCGTTTTCTTAGCCGTGTGCGGTGGCCCCTTCCACCATACCCCTCGATAATATTGTAGCGGTGGTTAGGCGAAGCCCTGCGATGATAGAACATCAAGATCGTCACCACGCCGTCATGCTGACGGAACTCTTGCCCGACACTTTGCTGGATCGGAGTCCGGGGATCGTCATCGAGCTGAACGTGTGCTAAAACTCGGAGGTGCCGTAGTTTCGGTGCTTGATCGGTTGGGCCGTGAAGACGTACGACTACATCAACCGCGTTGTCATAACGCTTCCGCTATCGGTATACGAGGGTACGTAGACAACACTCTCCCCTCTCATTGCTATGCATCACCATGATCTTGCGTGTGCGTAGGAAATTTTTTGAAATTACTACGTTCCCCAACAGTGATATCAGAGCCTAGGTTTTATGTTTTGATGTTATATGCACGAGTAGAACACAAGTGAGTTGTGGGCGATATAAGTCATACTGCTTACCAGCATGTCATACTTTGGTTCGGCGGTATTGTTGGATGAAGCGGCCCGGACCAACATTACGCGTACGCTTACGCGAGACTGGTTCTACCGATGTGCTTTGCACACAGGTGGCTGGCGGGTGTCAGTTTCTCCAACTTTAGTTGAACCGAGTGTGGCTACGCCCGGTCCTTGCGAAGGTTAAAACAGCACCAACTTGACAAACTATCGTTGTGGTTTTGATGCGTAGGTAAGATTGGTTCTTGCTTAAGCCCGTAGTAGCCACGTAAAACTTGCAACAACAAAGTAGAGAACGTCTAACTTGTTTTTGCAGGGCATGTTGTGATGTGATATGGTCAAGACATGATGCTAAATTTTATTGTATGAGATGATCATGTTTTGTAACCGAGTTATCAGCAACTGGCAGGAGCCATACGGTTGTCGCTTTATTGTATGCAATGCAATTGCGCTGTAATGCTTTACTTTATCACTAAGCGGTAGCGATAGTCGTGGAAGCATAAGATTGGCGAGACAACAATGATGCTACGATGGTGATCAAGGTGTCGTGCCGGTGACGATGGTGATCATGACAGTGCTTCGAAGATGGAGATCACAAGCACAAGATGATGATGGCCATATCATATCACTTATATTGATTGCACGTGATGTTTATCCTTTATGCATCTTATCTTGCTTTGTTTGACGGTAGCATTTTAAGATGATCTCTCACTAATTATCAAGAAGTGTTCTCCCTGAGTATGCACCGTTGCGAAAGTTCTTCGTGCTGAGACACCACGTGATGATTAGGTGTGATAGGCTCTACGTTCAAATACAATGGGTGCAAAACAGTTGCACACGCGGAATACTCAGGTTATACTTGACGAGCCAAGCATATACAGATATGGCCTCGGAACACGGAGACCGAAAGGTCGAGCGTGAATCATATAGTAGATATGATCAACACAGTGATGTTCACCAATGAAACTACTCCATCTCACGTGATGATCGGACATGGTTTAGTTGATTTGGATCACGTGATCACTTAGAGGATTAGAGGGATGTCTATCTAAGTGGGAGTTCTTTAGTAATATGATTAATTGAACTTAAATTTATCATGAACTTAGTACCTGATAGTATCTTGCTTGTTTATGTTTGATTGTAGATAGATGGCCCGTGCTGTTGTTCTGTTGAATTTTAATGCGTTCCTTGAGAAAGCAAAGTTGAAAGATGATGGTAGCAATTACACGGACTGGGTCCGTAACTTGAGGATTATCCTCATTGCTGCACGGAAGAATTACGTCCTAGAAGCACCGCTAGGTGCCAGGCCTGCTGCTGGAGCAACACCAGATGTTATGAACGTCTGGCAGAGCAAAGCTGATGACTACTCGATAGTTCAGTGTGCCATGCTTTACGGCTTAGAATCGGGACTTCAACGACGTTTTGAACGTCATGGAGCATATTAGATGTTCCAGGAGTTGAAGTTAATATTTCAAGCAAATGCCGAGATTGAGAGATGGAGGAGAACAGTTCTGTCAGTGAGCATATACTCAAAATGTCTAGGTATAATAATCACTTGATTCAATTGGGAGTTAATCTTCCAGATGATTGCGTCATTGACAGAATTCTCCAATCACTTCCACCTAGCTACAAGAGCTTCATGATGAACTATAATATGCAAGGGATGAATAAGACAATTCCCAAGCTCTTCGCAATGATGAAAGCTGCGGAGGTAGAAATCAAAAAGGAGCATCAAGTGTTGATGGTCAACAAGACCACTAGTTTCAAGAAAAAGGGCAAAGGGAAGAAGAAGGGGAACTTCAAAAAGAACAGCAAGCAAGTTGCTACTCAGGAGAAGAAACCAAAATCTGGACCTAAGCCTGAAACTGAGTGCTTCTACTGCAAGCAGACTGGTCACTGGAAGCAGAACTGCCCCAAGTATTTGGCGGATAAGAAGGATGGCAAGGTGAACAAAGGTATATGTGATATACATGTTATTGATGTGTACCTTACTAATGCTCGCAGTAGCACCTGGGTATTTGATACTGGTTCTATTGCTAATATTTGCAACTCGAAACAGGGACTACGGATTAAGCGAAGATTGGCTAAGGACGAGGTGAAGATGCGTGTGGGAAATGGTTCCAAAGTCGATATGATCGCGGTCGGCACGCTACCTCTACATCTACCTTCGGGATTAGTATTAGACCTAAATAATTGTTATTTGGTGCCAGCGTTGAGCGTGAACATTATATCTGGATCTTGTTTGATGTGAGACGGTTATTCATTTAAATCAAAGAATAATGGTTGTTCTATTTATATGAGTAATATCTTTTATGGTCATGCACCCTTGAAGAGTGGTCTATTCTTATTAAATCTCGATAGTAGTGACACACATATTCATAATGTTGAAACCAAAAGATGCAGAGTTGATAATGATAGTGCAACTTATTTGTGGCACTGCCATTTAGGTCATATCGGTATAAAGCGCATGAAGAAACTCCATACTGATGGACTTTTGGAACCACTTGATTATGAATCACTTGGTATTTGCGAACCATGCCTTATGGGCAAGATGACCAAAACATTGTTCTCCGGTACTATGGAGAGAGCAACAGATTTGTTGGAAATCATACATACAGATGTATGTGGTCCGATCAATGTTGAGGCTCGTGGCGGATATTGTTATTTTCTCACCTTCACAGATGACTTTAGCAGATATGGGTATATCTACTTAATGAAACATAAGTCTGAAACATTTGAAAAGTTCAAAGAATTTCAGAGTGAAGTTGAAAATCATCGTAACAAGCAAATAAATTCCTACGATCTGGTCGTGGAGGAGAATATTTGAGTTACGAGTTTGGTGTACATTTGAAACAATGCGGAATAGTTTCACAACTCACGCCACCTGGAACACCACAGCGTAATGGTGTGTCCGAACATCGTAATCGTACTTTACTAGATATGGTGCGATCTATGATGTCTCTTACTGATTTACCGCTATCATTTTGGGGTTATGCTTTAGAGACGACCGCATTCACGTTAAATAGGGCACCATCAAAATCTGTTGAGACGACGCCTTATGAACTGTGGTTTGGCAAGAAACCGAAGTTGTCGTTTCTGAAAGTTTGGGGCTGCGATGCTTATGTGAAAAAGCTTCAACCTGATAAGCTCGAACCCAAATCGGAGAAATGTGTCTTCATAGGATATCCAAATGAAACTATTGGATACACCTTCTATCACAGATCCAAAGGCAAGACTTTTGTTGCTAAATTCGGAAACTTTCTAGAGAAGGAGTTTCTCTTGAAAGAAGTGAGTGGGAGGAAAGTAGAACTTGATGAGGTAACTGTACCTGCTCCCTTATTGGAAAGTAGTACATCACAGAAACCGGTTTCTGTGACACCTACACCAATTAGTGAGGAAGCTAATGATAATGATCATGAAACTTCAGAACAAGATACTACTGAACCTCGTAGATCAACCAGAGTAAGATCCGCACCAGAGTGGTACGGTAATCCTGTTCTGGAAGTCATGCTACTAGATCATGATGAACCTACGAACTATGAAGAAGCGATGGTGAGCCTAGATTCCGCAAAATGGCTTGAAGCCATGAAATCTGAGATGGGATCCATGTATGAGAACAAAGTGTGGACTTTGGTTGACTTGCCCAATGATCGGCAAGCAATTGAGAATAAATGGATCTTCAAGAAGAAGACTGACGCTGACGGTAATGTTACTGTCTACAAAGCTCGACTTGTCGCAAAAGGTTTTTGACAAGTTCAAGGGATTGACTACGATGAGACCTTCTCACCCGTAGCGATGCTTAGGTCTGTCCGAATCATGTTAGCAATTGCCGCATTTTATGATTATCAAATTTGGCAGATGGATGTCAAAACTGCATTCCTGAATGGATTTCTGGAAGAAGAGTTGTATATGATGCAGCCAGAAGGTTTTGTCGATCCAAGGGAGCTAACAAAGTGTGCAAGCTCCAGCGATCCATTTATGGACTGGTGCAAGCCTCTCGGAGTTGGAATAAACGCTTTGATAGTGTGATCAAAGCATTTGGTTTTGTACAGACTTTTGGAGAAGCCTGTATTTACAAGAAAGTGAGTGGGAGCTCTTTAGCATTTCTGATATTATATGTAGATGACATATTACTAATCGGAAATGATATAGAATTTCTGGATAGCATAAAGGGATACTTGAATAAGAGTTCGTCAATGAAAGACCTCGGTGAAGCTGCTTACATATTGGGCATTAAGATCTATAGAGATAGATCAACACGCTTAATTGGACTTTTACAAAACACATACCTTGACAAAATTTTGAAGAAGTTCAAAATGGATCAAGCAAAGAAAGGATTCTTGCCTGTGTTACAAGGTGTGAAATTGAGTAAGACTCAATGCCCGACCACTGCAGAAGATAGAGAGAAAATGAAAGATGTTCCCTATGCTTCAGCCATAGGCTCTATCATCTATGCAATGCTATGTACCAGACCTGATGTGTGTCTTGCTATAAGTCTAGCAGGGAGGTACCAAAGTAATCCAGGAGTGGATCACTGGACAGCGGTCAAGAACATCCTGAAATACCTGAAAAGGACTAAGGATATGTTTCTCGTATATCGAGGTGACAAAGAGATCATCGTAAATGGTTACGTTGATGCAAGCTTTGACACTGATCCAGACGATTCTAAATCGCAAACCGGATACGTGTTTACATTAAACGGTGGAGCTGTCAGTTGGTGCAGTTCTAAACAAAGCGTTGTGGCGGGATCTACATGTGAAGCGGAGTACATAGCTGCTTCGGAAGCAGCAAACGAAGGAGTCTGGATGAAAGAGTTCATATCCGATCTAGGTGTCATACCTAGTGCATCGGGTCCAATGAAAATCTTTTGAGACAATACTGGTGCAATTGCCTTGGCAAAGGAATCCAGATTTCACAAGAGAAGCAAGCACATCAAGAGACGCTTCAATTCCATCCGGGATCTAGTCCAGGTGGGAGACATAGAGATTTGCAAGATACATACGGATCTGAATGTAGTAGACCCGTTAACTAAGCCTCTTCCACGAGCAAAACATGATCAGCACCAAAGCTCCATGGGTGTTAGAATCATTACTGTGTAATCTAGATTATTGACTCTAGTGCAAGTGGGAGACTGAAGGAAATATGCCATAGAGGCAATAATAAAGTTATTATTTTATTTCCTTATATCATCATAAATGTTTATTATTCATGCTAGAATTGTATTATCTGGAAACATAATACTTGTGTGAATACATAGACAAACTAAACTTCACTAGTGTGCCTCTACTTGACTAGCTCGTTAATCAAAGATGGTTATGTTTCCTAACCATAGACATGTGTTGTCATTTGATTAACGGGATCACATCATTAGGAGAATGATGTGATTGACATGACCCATTCCATCAGCTTAGCACCCGATCGTTTAGTATGTTGCTATTGCTTTCTTCATGACTTATACATGTTCCTATGACTATGAGATTATGCAACTCCCGTTTGCCGGAGGAACACTTTGTGTGCTACCAAACGTCACAACATAAATGGGTTATTATAAAGGAGCTCTACAGGTGTCTCCAAAGGTACATGTTGGGTTGGCGTATTTCGAGATTAGGATTTTTCACTCCGATTGTCGGAGAGGTATCTCTGGGCCCTCTCGGTAATGCACATCACATAAGCCTTGCAAGCATTGCAACTAATGAGTTAGTTGCTAGATGATGTATTACGAAACGAGTAAAGAGACTTGCCGGTAACGAGATTGAACTAGGTATTGAGATACCGACGATCGAATCTCGGGCAAGTAACATACCGATGACAAAGGGAACAAAGTATGTTGTTATGCGGTCTGACCGATAAAATATCTTCATAGAATATGTGGGAGCCAATATGAGCATCCAGGTTCCGCTATTGGTTATTGACCAGAGACATGTCTCGGTCATGTCTACATTGTTCTCGAACCCGTAGGGTCCGCACGCTTAACGTTACGATGACAGTTTCATTATGAGTTTATATATTTTGATGTACCGAAGTTTGTTCGGAGTCCCGGATGTGATCACGGGCATGATGAGGAGTCTCAGAATGGTCGAGACATAAAGATTGATATTTGGAAGCCTATGTTTGGACATCGGAAGTGTTCCGGGTGAAATCGGCATTTTACCGGAGTACCGGGAGGTTACCGGAACCCCCCGGTAACCTAATGGGCCTTAATGGGCCTAGTGGAGGAAGATGAGAGGAGGCCTAGGGGCTGCCGCGCGCCCCCCCCCCCCCCCCCCCCAAGTCCGAATTGGACAAGGAGGGGGGCGGCGCCCCCCCTTTCCTTTCTTCCCTCTCCTCCTTCCCCCCAAGTCCTAATCCAACTAGAGAAAGTGGGGGGAGTCCTACTCCCGGTAGGAGTAGGACTCCTCCAGCGCGCCTCCTCCTAGGGCCGGCCGCACCCCCCTTGCTCCTTTATATACGGGGGCAAGGGGGCACCTCTAGACAAACAAGTTGATCCTCGTGATCATTTTCTTAGCCGTGTGCGGTGCCCCCTTCCACCATACTCCTCGATAATATTGTAGCAGTGCTTAGGCGAAGCCCTGCGACAATAGAACATCAAGATCGTCACCACGCCGTCGTGCTGACGGAACTCTTCCCTGACACTTTGCTGGATCGGAGTCCGGGGATCGTCATCAAGCTGAACGTGTGCTAAAACTCGGAGGTGCCGTAGTTTCGGTGCTTGATCGGTCGGGCCGTGAAGACGTACGACTACATCAACTGCGTTGTCATAACGCTTCCGCTATCGGTCTACGAGGGTACGTAGACAACACTCTCCCCTCTCGTTGCTATGCATCACCATGATCTTGTGTGTGCGTAGGAAATTTTTTGAAATTACTATGTTCCCCAACAGCGCAGGCTCGACACAGTCGAAGGGCGGGAAGTCGAAGTCGGTGAGTAGCGGGTTGCTGCTGCTGCCGGCGTCCGCCATGGTGTCGGGGGCAACGGTGGATTAGGTGGAGTGGGCGAGGGTGGAGGAAGGGGGGTGGGGGGGGGGGGGGGAGGAAGAATTAGGGGGGGGGAAGGGGAGGGGCGAGAGGAGTAGGGCGTGGGGGAGGCCATGGACGGCGGAGAGCTCCGCCAGAGGTAGGTGGCGACAGCGATCTGGAAGGGAGGAGGCGATCTCTCGCTCTCTCTCTCTCTCTCCATCGGGCGAGACAGCGAGAAAGGAGGATGTGGGAACGAAAGGAGGCGGGGTGGATGGAAAATGACCAGCTAGGGTTTCGGGGTTGGTGTGGAAGGGTTGAGGATGGCCGTTGGATCCGCCGGCATCCGACGACGTATGATGCACGATCCGCATGAGACGTCCATGGACCAATCAGAATGCAGCATGATGTTATGACCATCTAAATAGGTCATATTTTCCCAAAAATAATGTGTTAAATTCATGTCAGCTATTCTATGACCTGAGAAATTCAAAAAGAAAATGGAAGACTTCTCATTGTGTCACCAAAATGTGAACAAGTTTACAGAAAAAATAACAAACAAGAAAAAAGATAAATATCTTCAAAAAGGTGTCGTGAGGTATGAGTTTTTTTGGCAAAAAAACATTTTCCATTTTTCGAATGCCTGAAATGAGTTTTTTTGTGAAGGACCTTCAATATATTTGTTCAAAAATTAGACCAAATCAATTTTATAAAATACTATGCCATATTTCATGCACAATTGACCAAATGGTTAGGTGTCACAAGCCTTGATCCACCTCTAGTGAAAAAGATAAATTCCGCCGATTCAGTAGGAAGCGGGTCAAATTTGAACTGCGGCTGCCTTATAGTTTGTTCTTTATTTTTTCCAAAAATCATTTCTTGGTACATAAGTATCTATTTAATCATAGAAACATCAAAAGTTTTCCAATATTCAACCATTAGCTAGGAACGGTCAAGCCCGCCGTTTTGACCGCATTTTGAAACGAGCATAAAAAATCAAAAAAATCAAAAAATTGGAAAACCTTCGCATTGTGTCATTATATGTGGCCAAGTTACCAGGAAAAATAATAAACTTGTAATACGATAATTATTTTTAAAAAGTGTTCTAAGAAACGAACTATCATGTGTGGAGATCAATGGCTTTCAAGCCAAATGATCAATCTTATGGACACATTCATGGCATAGTTCGTTAAAATGATCTCATATTATGCACAAGGGTGCACATTGGAATGGCAAACAATGTTGCCTAAGGAAGATTTCATTTTCTTTGGACGAAAAATCATTTTCCATTTTTCGAGTGCCCAAAATGAGTTTTTTTGTGAAGGACCTACCAAATATTTGGTGCAAAATTGGACCAAATAAATTTTCTAAAATACTAGGCCATATTTAATGCATAATTAACCAAATGGTTGGGTGTCAAAAGTTTTGATCAATCTCTCGTGAAAAAGACAAATTTCTGCCGTTTCAGTAGGAAGCGGGTGAAATTTGAACTGCGGCTGCCTCATAGTTTGCTATTTATTTTTTCAGAAAATCATTTCTAGGTACAAAAGTATCTATTTAATCAGAGAAACACCAAAAAATTCCAATATTCAACAACTAGCTAGGAACGGTCATTCCCGCCGTTTTGACCGCATTTTGAAACGAGCATGAAAAAATCGAAAAAAACAAAAAATTGGAAACCTTCGCATTGTGTCATTATATGTGACCAAGTTAGCAGGAAATATAATAAACTTGTAATACGGTAATTATTTAAAAAAAGTGTTCTCAGAAATGAGCTATCATGTGTGGAGATCAATGGCATTCAAGCCAAATGATCGATCTTATGGCCACATTCATGGCATAGTTTGCTCAAATAATCTCATATTGTGCACAAGGGTGCATATTGGAATGGAAAACAATGTTGCCTAAGGGGTTTTCATTTTCTTTGGACAAAAAATCATTTTCCATTTTTTGAGTTCCCCAAATGAGGTTTTTTGTGAAGGACCTACCAAATAATTGTTGCAAAATTGGAACAAATCATTTTTATAAAATACTAGGCCGTGTTTAATGCACAATTGACCAAATGGTTGGGTTTCAAAAGTTTTGATCCACCTCTATTGAAAAAGATAAATTCCTGCCGGTTTAGTAGGAAGCGGGTCAAATTTGAACTGCGGCTGCCTCATAGTTTGCTGTTTATTTTCTCCAAAAATCATTTCTAGGTACATAAGTATCTATTTAATCAGACAAACACCAAAAAATTCCAAGATTCAACCACTAGCTAGGAACGGTCATTCCCGCCGTTTTGACCGCATTTTGAAACGGGCATAAAAAATTCAAAAAAATCAAAAATTGGGAAACCTTCGCATTGTGTCATTATATGTGGCCAAGTTCCCAGGAAAAATAACAAACTTGTAATATGGCAATTATTTTTAAAAAGTGTTCTCAGAAACGAGCTATCACGTGTGGAGATCAATGGCTTTCAAGCCAAATGAACAATCTTATGGCCACATTCATGGCATAGTTTGTTCAAATGATCTCGTATTGTGCACAAGGGTGCATATTGGAATGGGAACCAGTGTTGCCTAAGGAAGTTTTCATTGGATCTCAATACAAAGTTCTCCTCTATCTTCTTGGAGATCTACTCGATGTAACTCTTTTGGTGGTGTGTTTGTCGAGATCCGATGAATTGTGGGTTTATGATCAAGTCTATCTATGAACAATATTTGATTCTTCTCTAAAATCTTTTATGCATGATTGGTTATCTTTTCAAGTCTCTTCGAATTATCAGTTTGGTTTGGCCTACTAGATTGATCTTTCTTGCAATGGGAGAAGTGCTTAGCTTGGGGTTCAATCTTGCGGTGCTTGATCCCAGTGACAGAAAGGGAAATGACACGTATTGTATTGTTGCCACCTAGGATAAAAAGATGGGGTTCATATAATATTGCTTGATTTTATCCCTCTACATCATGTCATCTTACCTAAGGTGTTACTCTGTTCTTATGAACTTAATACTCTAGATGCATGCTAGATAGCGGTCGATGTGTGGAGTAATAGTAGTAGATGCAGGAAGGAGTCGGTCTACTTGTCACGGATGTGATGTCTATATACATGATCATGCCTAGATATTCTCATAATTATTCGCTTTTCTATCAATTGCTCGACAGTAATTTGTTCACCCACCATAATACTTATGCTATCTTGAGAGAAGCCACTAGTGAAATCTATGGTCCCCGGGTCTATTCTCCATCATATAAGTTTCCAATCTATTTTATTTTGCAATCTTTACTTTCAATCTATATCATAAAAATACCAAAAATATTTATCTTATCATTATTATCTCTATCAGATCTCACTCTCGTAAGTGACCATGAAGGTATTGACAACCCCTTTATCGCGTTGGTTGCGAGGTTCTTATTTGTTTGTGTAGGTACGAGGGACTTCCGAGTGGCCTCCTACTGGATTGATACATTGGTTCTCAAAAACTGAGGGAAATACTTACGCTACTTTGCTGCATCACCCTTTCCTCTTCAAGGGAAAACCAACGCAGTGCTCAAGAGGTAGCAAGAAGTATTTCTGGTGCCGTTGTCGGGGAGTCTATGCACAAGTCAAGACATACCAAGTACCTATCACAAACTCTTATCCATCGCATTACATTATTTGCCATTTGCCTCTCGTTTTCCTCTCCCCCACTTCACCCTTGCCATTTTATTCTCCCTTTTTCCATTCACCTTCTTCCCGTATGTATATTTTTTGTGTTTCCATGTGCCTTCTATTTGCTTGCTTCTTTTCTTGCTAAAAATTTATTGATATGGATCCACTTAAAGTGTTCTACTTGGATCATCTTTGATCCTTATGCGCTCATGCTGAAACCCCAACTAGCCTAGTTGATGGGAAATCTTTAGATGAACATGTTCATTTTTTGTGTCACCGTTTGTCTGAAAAAGGGAGACTCTTATGGGATCAAATAAATAGATTGCTATGTTATGCTTGGAATCTTTGTGAAATTTGTGATCTTACTTGTTGCTCTAAGAACCCTAAAAAACACCTCCCCTACCTATGTGAGTTTAATGATAATGAAATCTTATCTTCTTATGCAAAGGGTGTTTATAGTTACTATGATATCGAACAAATTGAAGAATTTGTTGCTTTTAAGGGTGCTTATGAAGTTGCTTCTTTGATTGAAAAGTATGATGTTACTCTCTACAAATCTGTAAATTTTGACATACCTAAATATTGCTATGAAAACTATGCTCATAATGTCTATGTCAAAGAATTTATTGAAAGAATGACCGTTTCTTCATAAGAAAATAATGATATGCATGAATCTATAGATAATTATGATTCTAATGATTTTATTGAAATATCCCTTGATGAACATGATGCTTGCTATTCTTGTGGCCATGATGCCAATATTTATGAAGATGAGTTTGCTATAGTTCCTTATGTTAAACATGATATCGTTGCTATTGCACCCATACTTGATAATTCCTTCGATGAAAAGCATGATTGTAATGATGTTATTATAAATTCTCTTAATGTTAATTGTGCCAATAATATGCAAAACCTAAGCTTGGGGATGCTAGTTTTGCTATGTCCTCTACTTGTTGCAATGATCATGATTGGGGTGATTCTTCTTTTGATCTTGAAAATTTATTTAAGCCCCATGATGAACATGAGATTGATAATGTTTGCAATAATATTGAAAGTGGGTTTGGAAGAGTGTCAACTTTAGATCCCACAAATTTGGAGAATGTCCAATCTTATGAAGTTCTTGATAAAAGTGGGTTTGGAGAGGTCATGACTTTAGTTAATGTTAATCCCACTATTTTGGAAGAGTGTCAACTTTGCATGCATGTGGATCGTGTTGAAAATATTTTATGTGATAGCTATTTTGTTGAATTTGCTTATGATCCCATATGTAATTATTATGAGAGAGGAAAATATGGTTGTAGAAATTTTCATGTTGCCAAATTACCTCTCGTTATGTTGAGATTGCTATTGTTTCTTTGCTCTTCCTTGCATATGCTAGTTTTTGCTTGCTATGATAATGTGTTTGCCTATAAGATGCCTATGCATAGGAAGTATGTTATACTTATATGTGTTTCCATATGCTTTATGATGCTCTGTTTGTGCTTCAATTCTTGTCTTTCGTGTGAGCATCGTTGAAATCTTATGCCTAGCTAGGGGCATTAAACGATAGCGCTTGTTGGGAGGCAACCCAATTTTATTTTTGTTCCTTGATTTTTGGTTCTGTATAGTAATAAATAATTCATCTAGCCTCTGTTTACATGTGGTTTTATGCTTTTAATTAGTGTTTGTGCCAAGTAGAACCTTTGGGAAGACTTGGGGAAAGTCTTTGTGATCTTGCTGTAAAAAACAGAAACTTTAGCGCTCACGAGATTTGCTGCCATTTTTTACTGGAGAGTGCTATTTAGTTAATTATTTTTGAAGGTGATTAATAGATAAATTCCTCACGTCCATAAATTTATTTTATAATTTTTGGGGTCCCATAAGTATTTGAAACCTACAGATTACTACAGACTGTTCTGTTATTGACAGATTCTGTTTTTCGTGTGTTGTTTGCTTATTTTGATGAATCTATGGCTAGTAATAGAGTTTATTAACCATATAAAAGTTGGAATACAGTAGGTTTAACACCAATATAAATAAAGAATGATTTCATTACAGTACCTTGAAGTGGTGGTTTGTTTTCTTTTACTAACGGAGCTCGCGAAGATTTTTCTTTTAAGTTCTGTGTTGTGAAGTTTTCAAGTTTTGGGTAAAGATTTGATGGATTATGGAACAAGGAGTGGAAAGAGCCTAAGATTGGGGATTCCAAAGGAACCCCAAGGTAAAATTCAAGGACAACCAAAAGCCTAAGCTTGGGGATGCCCCGGAAGGCATCCCCTCTTTCGTCTTCGTCCATCGGTAACTTTACTTGGAGCTATATTTTTATTCGCCACATGATATGTGTTTTCCTTGGAGCGTCTTGTATGACTTGGGTCTTTGTTTTCTATATTACCACAATCATCCTTTATGTACACACCTTTTGGGAGAGACACACATGAATTGGAATTTATTAGAATACTCTATGTGTTTCACTTATATCTTTTGAGTTGGATAATTTTTGCTCTAGTGTTTCGCTTATATCTTTTAGAGCAAGGCGGTGGTTTTATTTTATAGAAATAATTGATCTCTCATGCCTCACCTATATCATTTTGAGAGTCCTTTAGAACAGCATGGTAATTCACTTTGGTTATAAATTTTAAATGCTAAGAGAAGTTGGATGCATGATAGTTGTTTTGAGATATAAAGGTGGTAATATTAGAGGTGTGCTAGTTGAGTAATTGTGAAATTGATGAATACTTGTGTTGAAGTTAGGAAGTCCCGTAGCATGCATGTATGGTAAATTTTATGTGACAAATTTGAAGCATGAGGTGTTCTTTGATTGCTTTCCTTATGAGTGGCGGTCGGGGACGAGCGATGGTCTTTTCCTACCAATCTACCCCCCTAGGAGCATGCGCGTAGTGCTTGCTTTTGATGACTTGTAGATTTTTGCAATAAGTATGTGAATTCTCTATGACTAATGTTGAGTCCATGGATTATACGCACTCTCACTCTTCCATCATTGGTAGCTTCTTCAGTACCGTGCATTGCCCTTTCTAACCTTGAGAGTGGTGCAAACTTTGCCGGTGCATCCAAACCCCATGATATGATACGCTCTATCACACATAAGCCTCATTATATCTTCCTCAAAACAGCCACCATACCTACCTATTATGGCATTTCCATAGCCATTCCAAGATATATTGCCATGCAACTTTCCACTGTTCCATTTATTATGACACACATCATCATTGTCATATTGCTTTGCATGATCATGTAGTTGACATCGTATTTGTGGCAAATCCACCATGCTTAATTTTTCAAACATGTCACTCTTGATTCATCGCAATCCCAGTACACCGCCGGAGGCATTCACATAGAGTCATATTTTGTTCTAAGTATCGAGTTGTAATTCTTGAGTTTTAAGTAAATAAAAGTGTGATGATCATCATTAGAGCATTGTCCCATGTGAGGAAAGGATGATGGAGACTATGATTCCCCCACAAGTCGGGATGAGACTCCGGACGAAAAAAAGAGGCCATAAAAAAGGCCCAAATAAAAAATGAGAGAAAAAGAGAGAAGGGACAATGTTACTATCCTTTTTCCAAACTTGTGCTTCAAAGTAGCACCATGGTCTTCATGATAGAGAGTCTCTTATTTTGTCACTTTCATATACTAGTGGAAATTTTTCATTATAGAACTTGGCTTGTATATTCCAATGATGGGCTTCCTCAAATGCCCTAGATCTTCGTGAGCAAGCAAGTTGGCTGCACACCCACTTAGTTTCTTTCATGAGCTTTCATATATTTATAGCTCTAGTGCATCCATTGCATGGCAATCCCTACTCCTTGCATTGACATCAATCAGTGGGCATCTCCATAGCCCATTGATTAGCCGCGTCAATGTGAGACTTTCTCCTTTTTTTGTCTTCTCACACAACCTCAATCATCATATTCTATTCCACCCATAGTGCTATGTCCATGGCTCGCACTCATATATTGTGTGAAATTTGAAAGAGTTTGAAAAGGCTAAGTGTGCAACAATTGCTTGGCTTGTCATTGGGGTTGTGCATGATGGGAGCATTTTGTGTGATGAAAATGAAGCATGGCCAAACTATATGACTTTGTAGGGATAAGTTTTCTTTGGCTATGGTATTTTGATAAGACATAATTGCTTGATTAGCATACTTAGAGTATTACTATTTTTATGTCCACAATAAACTTTTATCTTGAATCTTTCGGATTTGAACATTCATGCCACAATAGAGGAGAATACATTGAAGAACATGCTAGAAAGCATTCCACATCAAAAATTATGTTTATATCATTTACCTACTATAGGACGAGCAGGAATTAAGCTTGGGGATGCTGATACGTCTCCAACATATTTATAATTTTTTATTGTTCCATGCTATTATATAATCTGTTTTGAATGATAATGGGCTTTATTTTACACTTTTATATTATTTTTGGGACTAACCTATTAACCCAAGGCCCAGTGCAAATTGCTGTTTTTTTTGCCTATTTCAGTGTTTCGCAGAAAAAGAATATCAAACGTAGTCCAAACGGAATGATACCTTCGGGAGCATGATTTTTGGAACAAACGTGATCCAAAGGACTTGGAGTGGACGTAAAGCAACCAACGAGGAGTCCGTGAGGCAGGGGGCGTGCCTACGCCCTGGGCACGCCCTCCCCCCCGTAGGCCCCTCGTGGCTCAACCGACCTACTTCTTCCTCCTATATATGTTCACATACACCGAAAACATCCAGGAGCACCACGAAACCCTATTTCCACCGCCGCAACCTTCTGTACCAAAGAGATCCCATCTTGGGGCCTTTTCCGGAGCTCCACCGGATGGGGCATTGATCATGGAGGGCTTCTACATCAACTCCATGGCCCCTCCTGTAAGTGCATCTAGTGCCACCCCTAGTTGGTTTTGGAGTATTGACGACAAACCTAGTTGAGGGACTAATGTGTTTGTGAGAATTGCAGGATAACACAGGTAGAAGTCCCTCATTGATTCGGTTTTCCTACCAGAGATGACCCCTAAAAATGTATGAAGACATTGAAGTCAAAGGTGGTATATGAAGATATTCACATTGAAGACTATGACAAGAGAAGACACCACATGAAGCCTATGGAGCTCGAAGACTTAGATCTTTTGTAGTTCTCTTTCTTCTGTGTTGAGTCATAGGAACCACCGTACTGTTAAGTGGGGTCCAAGAGAACCAGTCAGAATGACTGAAGTGATGCTTAAACAAAACCTATGTCTTCGAGTGAAGACTTTGAGAGCGAATCTTGTCTAGAGTCGGGCAAGTCAGCTTTGCTTGAAGCCCAAGTAAAGTTGCAGTGTGAGTTTGAAATCTGACCGTTGGAACACGTGTCAGTTCCTTAGTGACCCAGGGTCATTTCGGACAAATCAGGTTGGGTTGCCAAGTGGCTATAAATAGCCCACCCCCTACAACCATAAACGGTTGGCTGCTCAGATTCAGAGTACGGCTTTTGTCGTTTGAGAGCAACCCACCTCGAAGCCTTTGAGAGAGAATTCCTTGCGAGGATAAAGCCCTAACCACCCAGAACCAAAGAGAATTAGGCATCACTTAAGTCTTCTTGTCTGTGTGATCTAAAGACTTATTACACTTGAGGACTGTGCATCCTCCAGCCGGTTAGGCGTCGCGTTCTGAGCATCCAAGAGACATTATGGATTGCCGGTGAACGAAGTCTGTGAAGGTTTGGGAGTCTACCTTGAAGACTTACCAAAGTGATTGAGCGAGGTTTGTGTGACCTTAGCTCAAGGGGAATACGGTGAGGACTGGGTGTCCTGAGCTGCGTGTTCAGGACTGGGTGTCCGGGACTGTGGGTCCTAAGGTTTAAATACCTAGCCGCCCTAACCAGACGTACAGTTGTCACAGCAACTGGAACTGGTCCAACAAATCATTGTCTTCAGCGAGTCACTGGTTTCATCTTCCCTTCCCTTTACTTACTGTTACTCCTTGTGAAGTCATTGTATGTTCGCACTATCTTTTGTCTTCACTGAGTGACTGCGTGTTCTGTGTGGCTTCACAATATATTCCTACCTGATCCTTACTACATTGCTGCTATTAGTCATTGTGCTTTCACTCTATTGAATACTTGACTATGGCTTGCCTAGTGTAGTCTACCTTCCGCTGCAGGGTAATAGGTTTATTTCTATTGTTTGTCTTCATAACTTCCACGTTTTGAAGACTTTCATAAAAATCGCCTATTCACCCCTCTCTAGTCGATATAACGCACTTTCAATTGGTATCAGAGCAAGGTGCTCCCTTGTTCTGTGTGATTCGGTTTAACCACCTAGAGTTTTAGCTATGTCGACTACAGGGATAATTAAAGTCTCCACTGTGTGCCCCGTCTTCGATGGAACTGAATATCCCTACTGGAAGAATAAGATCATGCATCTTGAAGCCATTGACGTCGACCTATGGTATGTCGTCAAGAACGGCGTTCCCAAGGCTGGAGAAGGTGTCACTGCTGCTGATGTCAAGAAGTTCGTTCAACTGGACTCTACTGCCAAGAATATCATCTGTGGTCATCTGACCAAAGGACAGTATGGCCGTGTGAGTGCTTTGGAAACATCTAAGCTGGTCTGGGACTGGCTCTCCAAGGTCAATGAAGGGCATCTCAACCCAGAGAGATCAGAGAATCAGTGTCCTTCGCAACTCTTCAACCGCTTCAAGCAAAATGACAATGAGAATGTCCAAGCTCACATTTGACCGACTCACTGACATCACAAATGAGCTTCAAGCCCTCGGCGCTACTGAGATCACCAAACATGAAGTCGTCAAGACACTACTGAGATCACTTGATAGTTCGTTTGACACCCTAGCCCTGATGATTCAAGAACGTCCTGATTTCAAGACACTCGATCCGTCTGACATACTTGAGAGGCTCAACACACATGAGTTTCAGCTTTCTGAGAAAAGAGATATCTACGGTCCAAACTATGGGCGAACTCGTGCCTTGAAGGCAAAAGCTGTCTCCTCATCTGAAGAAGAATCTGACAGCAGTTCTGATGATCCTGAAGACATTGGAAGGGAACTTGCTATGCTTGTGAAGAAGTTCCAAAAATTCACCAAGAAGAAAGGTTTCAGAAAGTCTTCCCGATCAAGCTCAAGGAATGATGAAGCTTCTGCTCCATGACTACAAGAAGAAAACATGTCACAAGTGCAAGAAACCTGGCCACTTCATCTGAGTGTCCACAGTGGGACAATGAGAACAAAAAGAAGAAGAAGAGCAAGGAATATGACTCTGATGACAAGAAGAAGAACAAATACTTAAAGTCTTCTTCCAAGCCTTCCTCAAAGTCTTCATCACACAAGAAGAGCTCATCTGGCAAGGCACGTGCATTTGTTGGCAAGGAAATGGATTCAGAGGAGGAGTCCGCTTCTGAGGAGGCGGAGGTGGAGTCTGAGGAGGAGTCCGATTCAGGCGTCGCAAGTCTGGCTACAACATACATTGCCAAGTCCATCTTCAACACTGAAGACAATGACTTCATCACCGACACCGATGCAAATGACAAGGACTACTCCGCTTCTACCTACTGCTTCATGGCACGCGGTGCCAAGGTAAACACACGCACTACTCACTATCAAACATCTAGTGACGATGACTCTGATTGTGGTTCAAAACCCAGCTACAAAACACTTGCTAAAATTGCAACTGAACAACAGAAAGCTATGGAACATATTCAAAAACTATTAGACAAAAGCGATGATCTGTTAGGTGCTGAAATGACTCGATCTGAATCCTTAATTGAAGACATAAAAAATCTTCACGTTAAGTATGAGGAACTTGAAAGTCGTCATGAAACTCTCTCAACAACTCATGAAAAGCTTTCCTATGATTATCTTCAAAGGAATCAAGATCTTGAGAAATTGAGAGCGGCTCATAAAGATCTTCAAAAGGAAAACGAGTCACTTCACGCCGAATAGATCAGCTCCGCTCAGGAAGGATTTGAACCACCATGTCTTAAATGCATTGAGCATGATAATGCTACTACTGTTGCTGAATGTTCTATTGCTGCTACTGTTGCAATATCTTCAACTGTTGATGTGGGAACTAACCCCTCTGCTGAGGATTCCACTGCTATTGCTGATGAGAATGCTAGGTTGAAGACATTTCTTGAAACAGGGATGTACAAAAGTCTTAAAGGGCATCAGACACTATGTGATGTCCTCAAAAAGCAGATTTTGAACCGAAACCCGAGGAAAGAGGGTGTTGGGTTCGTAAGGAAAATGAATGCTGGTGGCTCTTACTGGAAACCTGAGCAGTACCCCAAAACCACATGGGTTGCTGCAAAGGAATTTTCAGCAGATCCATCCACTCTATCTGGGTTCACTTGTGCTAACCCCATTGTCATTGATGAATCCTTTGATGCAAACTATAAACTGTTTAAGAATAAAAATGGTGAAGTGTTTGCCAGGTACATTGCTACTAACTGCAGGAATGGACCGCCTATGAAGAAGATCTGGGTTCCGAAAAGGTGTCTGGAGAATCTTCCTGTGAATGTCATCATGACACCTCACGTGAAGAAGACAAACCTCAGACCAAAGGCTTCATACAGACAGAGGACTCACCTGAGTCGCACTAACGCAAATGTTTTGCAGGGAAACCATACTCAGGCATATGAATATGAGAGCGGTTCATCAAACCGCCATGTTCATAAGACCAAGAACTATTCTGCTTATTCTTATGAGTACTATTGTCTGCCTGCAAGACTGTTTGCTAGGGCTCCAAAGCCAAAGTTCTCAGATGCTGCACTTAGACTTATTGCTTCTAAGCCACCCTTGAAGATGTGGGTGGCTAAGAAAGCTTAACTCTCTTTTGCAGGGAAAGGTCTCTAGCAGAAAACCAAAATCGTCTGACGCTATTGCTGGGGACCTTAAACATCTTGTAGGGCGCAAGATCAAATGCCCGAATGGTCTTACTATGTACTTCGTTCCTGAATCGCTTGCTACTCTCCCTATTAGTCCTAATCTGGATCTAAGCTTTCATAACCCACTGGTTCGTCAAATGTTTTTGCTTCACAATGCTCTTCGTGAAGCCTATCCCCCTAACTGCACTGTTGGGTATGACACCAGCATCTTCAAAATGGATTATTGATAGTGGGTGTACAAATCACATGACTGGCAAAAGAAGCCTTCTTATGGACTCAACCTTACGTCCATCCGACAAGAGCCACATCACATTTGCTGACACTGGTAAAAGTAAGGTATTGGGTCTAGGTAGAGTTGCAATCTCAAGGGATCAACACATGGATAAAGTCATGCTTATTGAATCCCTTGGCTTCAACTTAATGTCTGTCTCAATGCTTTGCGATTTAAACAAGATCGTCATATTTGGAAAATATTGTTGCCTTGTTCTAATGGAATCTGACAAGTCTCTAGTATTTGAAGGGTATCGAAAAGATGATTTGTACGTGGTAGATTTCTCAGCAGGACCACAGCTTGCCGTATGTCTTCTAGCAAAAGCTTCAGAATGTTGGCTCTGGCATCGGAGGCTTGGGCAAGCTGGCATGAGGAACCTCCACACCCTGGCAAAGAAGAAGCATGTCATAGGCATCGAGGGCGTCAAGTTCAAGAAAGATCACTTATGTGGTGCCTGTGAGGCAGGAAAGATGACGAGGGCCAAACATCCCTCGAAGACAATCATGACCACTACTCGACCCTTCGAACTGCTTCACATGGATCTTTTCGGTCCCACTCATTACTCAACTCTTACTACTACTGCTTGTCTCTATGGCTTTGTCATTGTTGATGATTATTCTAAATATACTTGGGTGCACATAATCCTTTACAAGACTGAAGTGCAGGATGTCTTCAGACGCTTCGCCAATCGAGCAATGAACAACTATGGCGCCAAGATAAAGCATATCAGAAGTGACAATGGCACTGAATTCAAGAACACTGGCCTTGATACATATCTTGATACCTTGGGCATCACACATGAATTCTCAGCCCCGTACACGCCACAGCAGAATGGGGTCGTCGAACGCAAGAACAAAACACTCATTGAGATGGCCAGAATGATGCTAGATGAATACAAGACTCCAAGAAAATTCTGGCCTGAAGCCATTGATACTGCATGCCATACAATCAATCGTGTTTATCTTCACAAGCTTCTGAACAAGACATCTTATGAGCTCCTTACTGGCAAGAAGCCAAATGTCAGTTACTTCAGAGTATTTGGCGCCAGGTGCTGGATCAAGGACCCACATCACACCTCAAAGTTTGCACCAAAAGCACATGAGGGTTTTATGCTTGGATATGGAAAGTATTCGCACTCCTACAGAGTCTTCAATCTCTTTCATTACAAAGTGGTTGAAACAGTGGATGTGCGGTTCGATGAGACCAACGGTTCACAAAGAGAGCAACTGCCAAATGTGCTAGATGAAGTTCCATCCAGTGAATCATTCAAGCTAATGGGAACTGGAGAAATTATACCTTCTAAAGCTCATCCTGAAGAAGAACTCATCATCTCAGCACCTGATCAACATGAAGACAATGCTCAGCCTGAAGACATTCCTTCTAAGAACGACAATGATCAGCAAGAGCAAAATCTTCGCCCTGTACATCCTCGCGTTGCCAATGAAGTGCAGATTGAAAGAATAATTGATAGCATCAATGCACCCGGTCCACTCACTCGTTCAAGGGCAACTCAGCTAGCAAATTTCTGTGGGCACTTCGCATTCGTCTCAATAACAGAACCCAAGAAAGTTGAAGAAGCCTTCATGGAACCTGAATGGATTCAAGCTATGCAAGACGAGTTTCAATAGTTTGAGCTGAATAATGTATGGGAACTGGTCAAGCGTCCCGATCCTCGGAAGCACAACATAATAGGCACCAAATGGATATACCGCAACAAGCAAGATGAGCATGGTCAAGTTGTCAGAAACAAAGCTCGTCTCGTTGCTCAAGGATATACTCAAGTGGAAGGCATTGACTTCGATGAAACATTTGCTCCTGTGGCTAGACTTGAAGCCATACGCATACTGCTGGCCTATGCAAATCATCACAACATACTTCTTTATCAAATGGATGTGAAGAGCGCCTTCCTCAATGGCAAGATTGAAGAAGAAGTGTATGTTGCACAACCTCCAGGCTTTGAAGATCCAAAACATCCTGACATGGTATACAAGCTCAACAAGGCACTGTATGGCCTCAAACAAGCCCCTCGGGCCTGGTATGACACACTCAAATACTTCCTGAAGAGAAAAGGCTTCATACCTGGTTCTCTCGACCCCACTCTCTTCACGAAGACATATGATGGTGAACTGTTTGTGTGCCAAATATATGTGGATGACATTATCTTCGGCTGCACCAATCAGAAGTACAGTGAAGTGTTTGGATATATGATACAAGAGCAATATCAAATGTCTATGATGGGAGAGCTGAAGTTCTTTCTCGGTCTTCAAATACGACAGCAACACAACGGCATCTTCATATCTCAAGAGAAGTATCTCAAAGATTGCCTGAAGAAGTTCGGTATGCAAGACTGCAAAGGCTTCACGACGCCAATGCCAGCCAAGCATCATCTGGGTCCTGACGACAATGGTAAAGAGTTCGATCAAAAGGTATACCACTCCATGATTGGTTCTTTACTTTATCTATGTGCATCTAGGCCAGATAGTATGCTTAGTGTTTGCATGTGTGCTCAATTCCAAGCGGCACCAAAGGAGTCGCATCACTTAGCTGTGAAGCGAATTCTTCGATATTTGGCTCACACCCCAACTCTAGGATTATGGTATCCAAAGGGCTCAGAGTTTGATCTAGTTGGATTCTCGGATGCTGATTATGCTGGTGACAAAGTTGATCGCAAGTCTACATCAGGCACATGTCACTTTCTAGGACGATCACTTGTATGTTGGTCTTCAAAGAAGCAGAACTATGTATCTCTCTCCACTGCTGAATCTGAATACATTGCTGTTGGATCTTGCTGCGCTCAGCTTCTGTGGATGAAGCAAACGCTCAAGGACTATGGCATTCATCTGAAGCAAGTGCCACTCTACTGCGACAACGAAAGCGCCATCAAGATTGCCAACAACCCAGTTCAGCACTCGAAGACAAAGCACATTGAAATTCGTCATCACTTTCTCAGAGATCATGTTGTGAAGGAAGATATTGATATCATACACGTCAACACTGAAGAGCAATTGGAAGATATATTCACCAAGCCCTTGGATGAGAAGAGATTTTGCAAGTTACGGTGTGAGCTAAATATCCTGGAATCCTCAAATGTCCTGTGATCAGGCACACATCCTAACCCTTATGCATATTGATGACTTAGATGTGCAACACACGAAGTAAAGTATATCTTCAATCAATGAAGACATACATTCTAAGTGTGAATACATTAATGTGGAATTTGACTTCGGAGCGCCATGATAATTGTGCGTCGTGTCTGGGTCTAATACTTCCTATATGGTGGGTAATGCCACCACCAAATGTTCTATTTTGAAGTGTTTCACTCATGGCGTTACCTTGCTATGTCTTCACATTTGGTTTGGCTTCAATCTCAACATTTCTTCATGATTATCTTCACTATGTTGATTATATATATATATATACTAGTGTTCTGTCCTCTACAGCATTCACTTATAGCTATGTCTTCTTGTTGAATCTTTTGAACTAAGTGAATGTGATCAGACCCTAACCTCTCTATGCTATCTATCTCAAACTCTATCTCTCCAAATCATATGCATTCTATTGAAACTGTCGAATGTCTTCTCTGCGTCCTTGTCAGCAGAAGATACAAAGACAAACCTTAAGTCCACTTTCAATGCTCATTCCTCCACATGAAACCCGGAGAAGTAGGAACGACCACCCGACAATCCAGGCGTGCGTGGGACGTGGAACAAACCCCAAAATTCTGCATGATGGCCACGTGTTCCTCAGATGCGAATCGCCAGGGGCACCTGTGTAATAATGCAGTGCCGCCCATGTACCTATAAATACACACTTCACGGCGGTCATTATCTCTTCTTCCACTCTCGCACGAACCCTAGCGCCACCGCTAGCCCTCGACGACGCCAGCGACGAAGCGCTTCGCTGCCGCAACCTCTCCGACGCCGTCTTCATGCCGACCGCGGACATCGTCCTCTCCGCCGTCGCCGTAGGTGTCCTCCGTCGCCAAGTTAGGGCACGGAAGATCGAATTGCTCGGCCTCATCTTCCACTCCGTCTAGCAGTTCTTAGTGTGGTAAATAAAACTTCCTTTTTACGGCACCGTTGATCCTATGGCTTTGTCACTTTCTATCACAAGCAGTTTCTATTCACACAAGTTAGATCTCTCTCATACTGCATCTCATAACATGCCTAGTATATTCACTTATGCTTCACAAAGTAGTTAGATTCCTCACTTGTACTGATCTCTGGATTCGTACAAATCTGGAACCAACTCCTTATCTATGAGTGAATGTCTTCGCATGATGAGGTCAATGTCTTCTAAATTGATTTATATTCAAAATCTTCTGAGAATGCATATGACCTCTTCCCCTTCCCTCGCACCTTAATGCTGTCACAGGTACATGTCTGTGGGAGAATCCCTTGGTTCTCATAGTCTGCATTCATTTGCAGAATTCTTACAGCATCATATAAATTCTCCCGAAGCAAGTTCCTGTTTGTCCAGCAAGCGAAAATCTTTGAAGCCTTTGAACGTGTTGAAGCCTTTCAGTTTAAAGTTCATGGCTTCAGAGAAATCAGCAAGGAAGGGTGGCAGAAAGCGTCGTGGAGAAACATCTAGAGATCTGCCAGATGACCTCTCAGAACTGTACAAGACAGATCCTGAAGAGGATTACAATCAGCGCAAGACCCGAATCCAATGGATTCGAAGATATTGGGCAGAACAATGGTTCAAATACCGATTTGTAACCCAGGAATATGCTGAGAAAAATGCCATCAAGAGACCGTGGGGAGACATCCTATACAAGAATCTTCAATCTAGGTCCAGAGATGAAGCCATTGAACAAGGCTTCTATCCCTGCATGGTCTGTGGGCCATAGCCTGTTGATGCACACCCATCATCACTACTATGGTGTCGTGACGACATTCTGTTCAAGCGCAACTTCCAGTTTTCCCAGAACTCAGCGAAGCAAAACAAGAAGACATTGGGACTAGACTTCAACCCTGATCCCTCAGCTCCAAGGGCTGATGGCACACGAGATGCAGAACCCAATGTCGTCGGTCCTTTCTACAACCTTGAAGGCCTCATCACCCATATCTTGGTTCAAGGGACTGCAGTGAATGAGCCTGCAGCTGACGCTGAATCAGATGAAGCGCCTGCAGCGCCGAAGCCAAAGAAGTTGAAGAAGCCTAAAGCTTCAAAGCCTGCCCCTTCACCAAAAATCTCACGGGCGAAGCCACTGGCAACTGCACCTCCTGAAGACAGTGTGCAGTCCAAAGATTTATCACGCATCTCCAAGCCCCAGAAGGTCAAGATGCCTCTGCCACACACCGGCCAAGAGCTAACAGCTGCTGCCATTCTGCGCAATGATGCCATTGATCTGTCAAGTGATGAAGATCTTGCAGATGACGCTCTTGAGCAACTCATCAAGAGCAAAGAAGAAGCAGAAATCTTCAATGATCTGCCTCTCTTTGATGTAACAGTCATTCACAACTTCATTGATGAATGGTTTGACACGCCAAACATCAGCTTCGACGATCTCCAACTACCCATTGGCCTCAGTGTCGCCTTCCATGGCGCCATTGCTTCAGAATTAGCTATCGCCCAGCGCATTGTTGAACTGAAGCAGAAGATTGACTTTGAGAAATCTCAGTTCAAGAAGCATATGGCCAAGCTCAGCGTGCAAGACGTGAAGAATGTCAAGATTATGCTGCACGAGCTCAAGGAAGCCTTTCTAAAGAAACATGCAGAATCTCAGGGTTCTCGTGAGCGCATGAAGGTCCTGGCTGATAGGTGTGTGCAAGCCTACAATGAGGCTGAGAAGTGCAAGGCCCTTGGGCGTCCTGGCATCGACCCCAGGATGGCTGCCAAGAAGCAAAAGAAGCCCTCTATGGCTGAACCTGAAGCACCAAGGCAGGAGGCAGATCCCCTTGTCTTCCCAACTAGCATGACTGGCCCGAAGCCAAAGGCCAGGTCAACCTCTTCAGAACTGAAGAAGACCAGGACTGCTGAGGCTGAAGCAAGGAAGAGAAAACATCCTGAAGCCTCTACTACTGCCCCCGCCAAGAAGAAAAGAATGACCAAGAAGGAACGGGCTGCTCCCACAGAGCCCTTGATTGTTGAACCCATTTCCATGGTTCACCCCGACGCCGATCCACAAGAACGTCAATTGACTGTCCATGAGCCTGCTTTCAAAGAGGCTCATGAAGCTGAAGACTTTCCAGCAGCTGATCCCCTCGTTGCTGAGGACATTGGTCACCATGACCATGTTGAAGATGATGCAGCCCTTCCTCAGCTAGAGCACCAACACGTATCATCGCCTGTGCTCACGCACAGTGAACTCATCAGCATTGGTCGTCCACTGACACCAATAGCACAGGATGCTTCGTGGGCGGATCGCCCACAAGAGGAAGAAGACTCTGAGGCCCAGCCAACACAAACTCCACAGGCGTCGCCCGCATTGCGCAGGCTTCGCAAAGGTCCAAGGCCTCAAGTCTCTGCGTCTGAAGCTAAAACTGCTGAAGACATTCCGGCTGCATCAGCCGATGAAGAAGAAGTACCACAAGCTGCTACTCCCTTGTCCCACCAAGAAGCAGTTCTCGAGGAGAACGTGATCGTAAGCGACCCTCCAGCTCGTCAAGTGGAGGTTGAAAATCTTGCGGCTGCCACCACCAACACCACTGAAGCCACTGACGTTGTCATGGCTGAAGCAAATGTGGAGCCCTCACCAACAAAAGCACCAGAAGTCAGCGAAGCCACTGATCCCGCTGCTTCTGTTCCTGCGTCTGCTGCGGTCCCCAATTCGACTATCATGTCGAGCACATGCCTCAGGTACAGAAGCCAATCCCAAGATTGCCAAGGTTCCCAGGTCCTGCATCAGCACCTGGCTCCTTCAATATCAATGGCTTCAGAGTAGACAACACATTCTTCAACAGCTCCAGGAACCCCTACTCCAGGGAAAGAATATCATCTGATCGGTTCTGGAGTTATCCGCAGCGAAGCTATTACTCATGCGTTCTTTACAACCAAGGTCGCATCTTCCCACACAAGCGCCTTGACATTGAAGCAATAGCTGGTCTGCCCTGTCTGGAAGAAGCTCTGGATTGCTTCAAAGAGGTTGGACTGCTGTCGTTCGTCACTGACCAAGAGCATTGGAATGAAGAGTTGCCGCTCCAATTCTATGCCACACTTCACATCCGCGGGTATAGCAGAGATCCGAAGACTTGGGTCCTGGAGTGGATGACAGGAAACGTTCATCACGAAGCCAAAGCCTTTGACATCATTGAGCTCACTGGTTTGCCCACTCATAGTGAAGCTATTGAGAGCATCTTTCAGAAGACTGAACCTAATATGAGTCAGATGCTCAGTATGATGAAGCCATTGCCCCAAGATGCTGCTTATCCCACGGAGTTCTTCGTTGAAGACCTTGAGTATCTGCCAAGAACCATTTATCACATCATAAGGCGAACTCTCTAGCCAATCAAAGGACATTCTCCCCGTTCCAAGCTGGAAGGTGCAATGAAGACTTTGGTCTTCTACATTCTTCATGGAAAATGCTTCAATACACAGGATTTCTTCATTCGCCAACTTGCTGCATCTGGCTCTGATCTGTTTGGTTTGAAGTTCTACGCCCCTTGGGTGATGCGGCTGATCAAACTTCACTCCGCTATCTCATATCAGCCCTCGGCCCGCAACCATCGGATCTTTTTGCCTGATGTGGATATGTCTATTGAAGCCATCTATCCTGAGCCTGCCAAGGAACCTCTCAGTCTTCAGAATGCAGAGCATCAAAGTTTCACTCAGAACGTTGAAGGCGTTGAAGCTGTAACTCGTGTGTATCCTTTGGCTGGCACTACACGTGCACCGCATCCTGCTCTCACTGAAGCCACTGACAGTACAACTGCTCCACGACCCAAGAAGCGCACTCGTGTTCTCAACGACCGAGAGCTTCTTGTGGCTCTTCATCAGAAACAGGATAGGCATCATGACTGGCTAAAGCGTCAGATGCAAAGCCTCTTGGTGGATGTTAATCACATTCGCAATCTTGCCACCAAGAATGCTTTTGTTGCCCATGAAACCTCTCGCCGCACATGGAAAGGGCTAACACTGATGTGTTCTGAAGATGATCTTCAAGAGGATGGCTTCACTGAGCGATTCAAGTTTGACTCCACACCTCCTCGAAGGGCAGTGCTACGACGAACTCCATCCCTTGAAGACTCTGAGTTCTCTTCCTATGCTGCAACTGTGAATGCCAGAGTAATCGAGGATGAAGACGATGCTACTTCACCGCCACCTCCTTCAGCACGCTTCGACTCTGCTCCAAGCTCTTCAGCACCGCCAAACACAACCAACGACCCTGCTGCTTCACCTACTCCTCATGGGAACGAGTAGATGCTCTATGTCTTCAAACCTTTTTGGTCCTTACTGACAAAAGGGGGAGAAGCATATGAGGTTGATAGTCTTCAAGCGGGTCCATATGTGCGGGTGCTTTATATTTTGCTTCGTGCTTACAACTCTCATTTTGCTACATTTGGTTCTTTGAGTTGTAACACTTAAACTCGATGGTCGTCTGCTACTTATTTGCCACCTTGTGTTGCGACGATAAATTCCGCACTTAGATCATTCTGCAGACGTCCATTTTCCATTATGCATGTCATTATCTTCATATACTTTCACATGCATAGTGGATTGTCATCATAAGTTGAAGTGGATCTCCACAAGTACAACCTACCATGTGCATTTGCATTCCAAAAGCAAATTACTTATATGCACATCTTCAGGGGGAGCCTTGCAACTTCTGAAGACAATTCCTTATCCTTTACAATTTTACAGATTATATTCCCCGTTGAAAACTTCAACTAGTTTGTCATCAATCACCAAAAAGGGGGAGATTGTAAGTGCATCTAGTGCCACCCCTAGTTGGTTTTGGAGTATTGACGACAAACCCAGTTGAGGGACTAATGTGTTTGTGAGAATTGCAGGATAACACAGGTAGAAGTCCCTCATTGATTCGGTTTTCCTACCAGAGATGACCCCTAAAAATGTATGAAGACATTGAAGTCAAAGGTGGTATATGAAGATATTCACATTGAAGACTATGACAAGAGAAGACACCACATGAAGCCTATGGAGCTCGAAGACTTAGATCTTTCGTAGTTCTCTTTCTTCTGTGTTGAGTCATAGGAACCACCGTACTGTTAAGTGGGGTCCAAGAGAACCAGTCAGAATGACTGAAGTGATGCTTAAACAAAACCTATGTCTTCGAGTGAAGACTTTGAGAGCGAATCTTGTCTAGAGTCGGGCAAGTCAGCTTTGCTTGAAGCCCAAGTAAAGTTGCCGTGTGAGTTTGAAATCTGACCGTTGGAACACGTGTCAGTTCCTTAGTGACCCAGGGTCATTTCGGACAAATCAGGTCGGGTTGCCAAGTGGCTATAAATAGCCCACCCCCTACAACAATAAAAGGTTGGCTGCTCAGATTCAGAGTACGGCTTTTGTCGTTTGAGAGCAACCCACCTCGAAGCCTTTGAGAGAGAATTACTTGCGAGGATAAAGCCCTAACCACCGAGAGCCAAAGAGAATTAGGCATCACTTAAGTCTTCTTGTCTGTGTGATCTGAAGACTTATTACACTTGTGGACTGTGCATCCTCCATCCGGTTAGGCGTCGCGTTCTGAGCATCCAAGAGACATTGTGGATTGCCGGTGAACGAAGTCCGTGAAGGTTTGGGAGTCTACCTTGAAGACTTACCAGAGTGATTGGGCGAGGTCTATGTGACCTTAGCTCAAGGGGAATACGGTGAGGACTGGGTGTCCTGAGCTGCGTGTTCAGGACTGGGTGTCCGGGACTGTGTGTCCTAAGGTTTAAATACCTAGCCGCCCTAACCAGACGTACAGTTGTCACAGCAACTGGAACTGGTCCAACAAATCATTGTCTTCAGCGAGTCACTGGTTTCATCTTCCCTTCCCTTTACTTACTGTTACTCCTTGTGAAGTCATTGTATGTTCGCACTATCTTTTGTCTTCACTGAGTGACTGCGTGTTCTGTGTGGCTTCACAATATCTTCTTACCTGATCCTTACTACATTGCTGCTATTAGTCATTGTGCTTTCACTCTATTGAATATTTGACTATGGCTTGCCTAGTGTAGTCTACCTTCCGCTGCAGGGTAATAGGTTTATTTCTATCGTTTGTCTTCATAACTTACACGTTTTGAAGACTTTCATAAAAATCGCCTATTCACCCCCCCTCTAGTCGATATAACGCACTTTCAATTGGTATCAGAGCAAGGTGCTCCCTTGTTCTGTGTGATTCGGTTTAACCACCTGGAGTTTTAGCTATGTCGACTGCAGGGATAATTAAAGTCTCCGCTGCGTGCCCCGTCTTCGATGGAACTGAATATCCCTACTGGAAGAATAAGATGCGCATGCATCTTGAAGCCATTGACGTCGACCTATGGTATGTCGTCAAGAACGGCGTTCCCAAGGCTGGAGAAGGTGTCACTACTGCTGATGTCAAGAAGTTCGTTCAACTGGACTCTACTGCCAAGAATATCATCTGTGGTCATCTGACCAAAGGACAGTATGGCCGTGTGAGTGCTTTGGAAACATCTAAGCTGGTCTAGGACTGGCTCTCCATGGTCAATGAAGGCGTCTCAACCCAGAGAGATCAGAGAATCAGTGTCCTTCGCAACCTCTTCAACCGCTTCAAGCAAAATGACAATGAGAATGTCCAGCTCACATTTGACCGACTCACTGACATCACAAATGAGCTTCAAGCCCTCGGCGCTACTGAGATCACCAAACATGAAGTCGTCAAGACACTACTGAGATCACTTGATAGTTCGTTTGACACCCTAGCCCTGATGATTCAAGAACGTCCTGATTTCAAGACACTCGATCCGTCTGACATACTTGAGAGGCTCAACACACATGAGTTTCAGCTTTCTGAGAAAAGATATATCTACGGTCCAAACTATGGGCAAACTCGTGCCTTGAAGGCAAAAGCTGTCTCCTCATCTAAAGAAGAATCTGACAGCAGTTCGGATGATCCTGAAGACATTGGAAGGGAACTTGCTATGCTTGTGAAGAAGTTCCAAAAATTCACCAAGAAGAAAGATTTCAGAAAGTCTTCCCGATCAAGCTCAAGGAATGATGAAGCTTCTGCTCACGACTACAAGAAGAAAACATGTCACAAGTGCAAGAAACCTGGCCACTTCATCTCTGAGTGTCCACAGTGGGACAATGAGAACAAAAAGAAGAAGAAGAGCAAGGAATATGACTCTGACGACAAGAAGAAGAACAAATACTCAAAGTCTTCTTCCAAGTCTTCCTCAAAGTCTTCATCACACAAGAAGAGCTCATCTGGCAAGGCAGGTGCGTTTGTTGGCAAGGAAATGGATTCAGAGGAGGAGTCCGCTTCTGAGGAGGCGGAGGTGGAGTCTGAGGAGGAGTCCGATTCAGGCATCGCAAGTCTGGCTACAGCATACGTTGCCAAGTCCATCTTCAACACTAAAGACAATGACTTCATCACCGACACCGATGCAAATGACAAGGAGTACTCCACCTCTACCTACTGCTTCATGGCATGCGGTGCCAAGGTAAACACACGCACTACTCACTATCAAACATCTAGTGACGATGACTCTGATTGTGGTTCAAAACCCCGCTACAAAACACTTGCTAAAATTGCAACTGAAAAACAGAAAGCTATGGAACATATTCAAAAACTGTTAGACAGAAGCGATGATCTGTTAGGTGCTGAAATGACTCGATCTGAATCCTTAGTTGAAGACATAAAAAATCTCCACTGACTACCTCCCTTCTTAGGACTTACCCACTGACTATCAGCAACGGGATAAATTATACCTGCCTCTAGAAGCTTTAGTATTTCTTTTCTTACCACTTCTTTCATCTTAGGATTTAACCGTCGTTGGTGATCAACAACCGGTTTCGCGTCTTTCTCTAATTTTATTTTGTGCTGGCATAGAGTGGGACTAATGCCCTTAAGATCATCAAGAGTATATCCAATAGCAGCATGGTGCTTCTTCAGAGTTTTCAATAATTTCTTTTCTTCATGATTTGAAAGGTTAGCACTAATAATAACAGGATATATCTCTTTCTCATCAAGATAAGCATATTTATGAGTATCAGGTAAAGGTTTAAGCTCAAACACGGGATCACCATTGGGTGGAGGAGGATCCCCTAAGATTTCTACAAGCAAGTTGTGTTTCAAAATAGGCCCCTGTTTAAAGAATACTTCATCTATTTCCCTTCTTTCATTCATAAACATATCATTTTCATGGTCTAGCAAATATTGTTCTAAAGGATCATTAGGAGGCACGGCAATAGAAGCAAGACCAATAATTTCAGCTTTACTAGGCAATTCTTTATCATGGGGTTGTCTACGAAATTCAGCAAAATTAAACTAATGAGACATATCCCCCAAACCAATAGTAACATCATCCTTTTTGCAATCTATCCTCGCATTAACAGTATTCAAGAAGGGTCTGCCAAATATAAGGGACAAAAGCTATCTTGTGGGGAACCTAGAACAAGAAAATCAGTAGGATATTTAACTTTCCCACACAAGACTTCAACATCTCTAACAATCGCAACTTGTGAAATAGTGTCTCTATTGGCAAGTTTAATTGTAACATCAATTTCCTCTATCTCAGCAGGTGCAATATCATGCATAATTTCTTTGTATAAGGAATGAGGTATTGCACTAGCACTAGCACCCGTATCACATAAGCCATGTGTAACGCCCCGAGACCGATGCTCCAGGTGTCTTCTAGTTGTTCGTTGTTGTTGCCTTGTCTTTTTCTTGCGTGTCGCATCTTTCCATGTCATCATCTGCATTGCATCATCATGTTTTCAAAACTTGCATTCGTCCAGGTTCCCCAGTTCCGTCTGTTGTCCATTCTGAGCCAAGTCACACTTGCACGCGCCCGCGGCACGTCCGAAATATTATTTTATAAGTGGCCGAAAAATGTTCTCGGAATGGGTGGAAAGTTGGCGTGTGGTCTTATTATAGTGTAGATAGACCGCCTATCAAGTTTCATCACATTTGGAGTCTGTTTGATGCCCCAACGGATAAATATAGCGGCATTATAGCCGGTCATACGTCGGACGTTTTCGGTCTCCGGAAACGGTTGCCGGATTGCTTTCCTCCTCTCTCTTCTCAGTCTAACCACACACTTGACCTCGTTTTCCTAACCCCTCCTTGCACAGTGCATCGAACCCCCTCGAGTGCACGTCTGGAGCTGTCCCGAACCCGACCTGAGCAGTCGTCACCATTGAACTCAGATCATCCCCTAACATCTATAAAGTATCATCGTTTTCTCGTTGGAGTCTTCCTAACCTATATTTTCTCAACCGCCCGATTATGACCGGAGGGTCCAACCTCAATTGTTTTTACCTATATATAGTCCACAGCCTACTAAATCAGATCAAACTCTAGTCTAAACCTACCCCTAGACCCTCCCCTAACCTCTCAGCCACCAGCCACCTACCCCCACTCCTCAATTTCCGAAGCCACCAACTCCCCCGCAGCCACTTGGTGCCTCCTCCACCACTAGCCGTCGTGGCCCGTGAAGCCCATCCGGGGCCCATCCAGGCCCGGATCTCTCCACCGTCGCCCGTACGCCGCATCGAGCTCCTCCCGCTCGATCTGGTGCGTCCCCGCGCCGGCCAAACCTCCACCTCCTCCTCCTCCTTACCTCGTCGCCGGCGAGCGCCGTCGTCGGACAAGCCGACCAGGCCAGTACCTCGCCACCTTGCTCTTTTCCCTGGCCGTCTTTTTCTCCTCCTCCCTCTATGTGATGCCCCAAAACCAGAGCTTCAGATGCCTTGCAGGGTTTCTGGGTTTCGTCGTGTGATTTGTTTG
Source organism: Triticum urartu (assembly GCF_003073215.2). Classification (NCBI taxonomy): domain Eukaryota; kingdom Viridiplantae; phylum Streptophyta; class Magnoliopsida; order Poales; family Poaceae; genus Triticum; species Triticum urartu. The sequence continues at coordinate 305,923,608 of NC_053028.1, read as the reverse complement.
GTTCGTTGCATTCATCTTTGCACCATGTGCTTTGCATCATGTCATCATGCAACCCGTTTTAAAAGTCAACCAAATAAACCGTATGGATCTTCGATCCATTTAAATCAAGGGAATTCACATGGTGAGTTCTCTTTATAACATATATCCTCCTAGTATTATTAGGGAGCTATAAGTAATATTCCATTCTTTTGGAATCAACTAAAACATACTTGCATTTTCTCTCTTGCCACCTAATCCCTCTTTTCTATTCGAAACCCAATCACTAGCTTCTTTCCTTCGAATCGACCCATTCGTTGCTAGTGACATTTTCTGTCACATAAAAATGTTCATTCTTTCCCTATTAATCTTAAACCATGCCTACACCCTCCCGGTCAATTTGTAGCTCATTTGGGTTTGGTTGGTTGGGTTCAAAAATGGCTCAAGTTTGAATTAAATTCAAACTTGAATTATTTTTCTATCTCTAAAAATTGCCAAACCATTTTATTCTATTTGTGCAAAGTTCCAGCGCTCCAAGAATATTTTATTTTCTGAAATATTCTACCTCTAGCCCCTCTTTCTTTTCTCCACATATTTCTATCGGAGGGAATTAAGAAAAGAAAGATCGGTTAAGAGAGAAGGAGTCCAGCAGAAGCCCCCTCGATCCAGCCCATTTTTGACTATCCTTCCCCGCAGCTGGGCCGGCCTCCTAGGCCTACCAAAGCCACTTCTCCCATAACCTAGCCTCGCCCGAAACCCCTTTGCCTCTTGATCCCCAGCGCCGCCGCCATCTCCCTCGCACGCATCTGGATCCCCATCTCCCTCGATCTCTCTTTCATGCACGCAGGCACATCCTCTCTTTCCCTCGACCCCCACGCTCCTCCCTCCTCTCGATCTCTCCCTCTCCCTCACTTTGTCGCCACCCGCAGAGAAAGGTAGAGGAGCTTCCCTGCCTTCTCCCTCCTCGCCGCACCTTGCCGCCGGCTGGCCACCAGCGAGATTCCGCGCCCGCCTCCCTTCTCCCACACCCGCCTTAGCCCCTCTGCTCACGGATCCCGTGCCTCCTTGTACCGCTCGAACCAGAACCCCGCGCCGTGGGCTGAAGCCGGCCATGGAGCCGCCACGATTCTCTTCCCTTCTACTCCGCCCCCTCCTCTGCTTTGCCTCCGCGTGCCAGGCCGAAGTTGTCCACTTCGCCTCTCACCGTCGCTCGATCTCGACCCCGCCAGCTACGCTCTTCGCTGCGACACGACCTTGCAGACTGGTCACCGGAGCAGTCCCGCCGGAGCAGCTCTTGTCCCGCGCGCTTCTCCTCCCGTTTCTCCTCGTCGCCACCAAGTATCTCGCCGCCGGTAGCAGCAGCAACTACTGCACCCTCTCGACGCGCCCCTGACCCTGCTTCTCCTTCGCACGACATGGCCTTGGCCCTCTTCTCCGCCCGTCACCTCTGCTGCCCTCCTCGACGTCCAGCTCGACTTCTCCGTGGGCCACAGATGTGTGCTGTAGCCTGCCTTGCTGCTGCCCACCCGAGGCCTCCTTGGTCTGGTTTTCAACTTGGTTTCGACCGGCAAGTTCGTCTTCACTGAACATCCACACGACCGCAACCGGGGCCTCGGTCTGCTACGTTTTGGACACACCGAGTTCCTCGAAGGCACCGATGCCTAGTATGTCTCAAGACCCGGATCGACAAGTACCACGACGTCTGGAGCCCTCGGATCTGCCAAGTTCGTCTACCCTCGTGTGTACCACTACCGTCGCCCCGAAACGTTGGAGTCATCAAGTACATCTTCGAACGAACGTGAACGACTACCATCGCAAGAACGGGACCGGCAAGTCGGAAGACCCCAAGTACCATGACACCGATGACACGAACATCTACGAAAACTCGTGCTACGATAAACATGTACCACTACCATCGTCGAGATCGCGAGAACCTCTACTGTCGACCCTAGAGCATGCGAGAACAACTACTTCCACTACAAATGTCCCGAGAACGCCTAATTCCCCCACACCGCATCGAACTCGAACCCATCCGATAACGCACGCTTTGAAGGTATAACCCCGAGACGACCGCCCATGAACGAACGCATGTGTGATGTATGAGATGCTTATACTTGCTCCAAGCTCGAATTGTCGGTGCACTTTGCCCCTCTTTTGCCTTGTCACCGTCGTCGACCCGTGGGAACCCGGCAACCGGGATCACCCCACCATCTTTTGCACGCTCCCGCCACACTTTCTTTTGCACCGACGTCTCAATGAGTTGTCGGAACCGGAACGTTGCCATGGCACCGTTTTGTTATCGTCGCCGTGGCACCCCTTTTGTTTCCGCCACCATGACAAATGCCTCATATCTTATCATGCCAACTTTTTCATAAATATTGCATAAAACTTGCACATGTCATCCGCATCATGATAACAACAATTAAAATGGTTTAAATTGTTGTTTGCTTTAATTTGCTAAACGCATACGGGGAGTTACCGTAATTGTTGTTGTTGCTTCCGGCCTCATTTAAAATGCCTAACTATGTATTCTACTCATGTTTCACCTCTTGCCATGTTTAACAACATTTAATATTGTTGAGTACCTAACCGGGAGTTAACTAAATGATTGATGTGGTGTTCCGTCAATATGCAACTCGTTGCATATTGGGCTCCACTTAATTTGTAGTTTTGCTTGTTACACTCTGCGATACCATGCATATTTAATCCGGACATGCATGATACTTGGTTGTGCATCATGCCATGTTTATGCAGTGGTTGTTTATTATGTTGTTTGCTTCTTTCCGGTGTTGCTTCTTCGGGTTAGTTCCGATAACGTCGCGTTTGTGAGGATCCGTGCGACTATGTCCGTTTGTCTTCTTCATGGACTTGTTTTTCTTCCTTGCGGGATCTTAGGCAAGATGACCATACCCTTGAAATCACTTCTATCTTTGCTTGCTAGATGCTCGCTCTTTTGCTATGCCTATGCTGCGATATCTACCACTTGCTTATCATGCCTCCTATATTGTTGAACCAAGCCTCTAACCCACCTTGTCCTAGCAAACCATTGTTTGGCTATGTTACCGCTTTGCTCAGCCCCTCTTATAGCGTTGTTAGTTGCAAGTGAAGATTGGAGCTTGTTCCATGTTTGGAACATGGATATTTTGTTGGGATATCACAATATCTCTTATTTAATTAATGCATCTATATACTTGGTAAAGGGTGGAAGGCTCGGCCTTATGCCCGGTGTTTTGTTCCACTCTTGCCGCCCTAGTTTCCGTCATATCGGTGTTATGTTCCCGGATTTTGCGTTCCTTACGCGGTTGGGTTATAATGGGAACCCCTTGACAGTTCGCCTTGAATAAAACTCCTCCAGCATGGCCCAACATTGGTTTTACCATTCGCCACCTAGCCTTTTCTTTCCCTTCGGTTCTGCAGACTCAAGGGTCATCTTTATTTTAAACCCCCGGGCCAGTGCTCCTCTGAGTGTTGGTCCAAACTGAGCGATGTCCGGAGCTACCAGGGGCAACTCTGGGCTGGCCCACCCGACGTCTGGCTCATCCGGTGTGCCCTGAGAACGAGATATGTGCAGCTCCTATCGGGATTTGTCGACACATCTGGGTGGTTTTGCTGGTCTTGTTTTACCATTGTCGAAATGTCTTGTAACCGAGATTCCGAGTCTGATCGGGTCTTCCCGCTAGAAGGAATATCCTTCGTTGACCGTGAGAGCTTGTGATGGGCTAAGTTGGGACACCCCTGCAGGGATTTGAACTTTCAAAAGCCGTGCCCACGGTTATGGGCAGATGGGAATTTGTTAATGTCCGGTTGTAGCAAACCTGAAGTTGATCTTAATTAAAATACATCAACCGCGTGTGTAACCGTGATGGTCTCTTCTCGGTGGAGTCCGGGAAGTGAACACGGTGTTGGAGTTATGTTTGACGTAGGTTGTTTTAGGATCACTTCTTGATCATAGTTGTTCGACCGTGCTTTTGCCTTCTCTTCTCGCTCTCATTTGCGTATGTTAGCCACCATATATGCTAGTCGCTTGTTGCAGCTCCACCTCATACTTTTACCCTTCCTATAAGCTTAAATAGTCTTGATCGCGAGGGTGTGAGATTGCTGAGTCCCCGTGACTCACAGATACTTCCAAAACCAGCTTGCAGATGCCGACGTTACCGAGCAGGTGACGCAACCAAGCTCAAGGAGGAGCTCGATGAATATCTTGTCCTTTGTGTTGTTTTATTCTAATTGATCAGTAGTGGAGCCCAGTTGGGGTCGATCGGGGATCTGTGTAGCATTTGGGGTAGTCTTCTTTTATTTTGGTTCCGTAGTCGGACCTTGATTGTATCTGGATGATGTAATGCTTTATTCATGTATTGTGTGAAGTGGCGATTGTAAGCCAACTATGTATCTCTTTCCCTTATTGTATTACATGGGTTGTTGTGAAGATTACCTCACTTGCAACATTGCTTTCAATGCGGTTATGCCTCTAAGTCATGCTTCAACATGTGGGAGATATAGCCGCATCGAGGGCGTTACACTCTAACCTCTCTCTCTCTCCCGCCATGTTCAAGGTTTCCCCTGGCCGCCGGATCTGGGTGTTGCCGCCGTCGTCCTTCCCGTTTCTGGCCTCCCCTGCCTCTGCCTCGCCCGGATCAGGTGGATCCAGCGAGCTCTTCACTGCCGTGGTCCACATCGAGCTCATGATCGGTCCCTGCTGCAGGTACGAGTCGAGGACGAGCCAGCCGCGCCTCCTACCCGCGTTGACCCAGGCCGCGCCAGGCCCAGATCCCGCCAGCGCCCGCCAGTGCCTGGGCCTCTTTTGCCTCGCGTTGACCTCGCCCTACCTCCGCTTCGATCTGCCTGCGAGGCCCAGCGTCGCGCCAGTCCAGCCTGCATCCCCACCGACCGGGCGAGGCCCGGCTCGCGCTGGCCCAGGGGCCACGCCGGTGAGCAGCCGCCCAGATCCCTGTGCACTTCAGGGCCTGCTAGTTTCGGCCCGGCTGTGTTTTTTTGCATTCTTCGATTTTGTCCAATTTTCCAGAGTTGGCAGTTTTGCAGAAAAGCCCTCATACTTCATGCATATCATATCTCACAAACCGTGCATCACATGTAAATAAGTTATATATGTAAAATGCTTAGTATTTTGCGTAGATTAATAATTTGCCACTTTCATGCATGTTCAAAATGTTTAAACTTGTTGTTTGTTTAATTTTGCTTAATTGCCATGCTAAAATGCTTTAATTCATAACTAAATAACCGTAGGTCCAATTTTAATAAACTTTATATGTAAATGGGGTAGAAAAATTCCTAGTTTAACATGGTGTATTTACTTTGCATGTTTAATAACTCTAAAATTATGTTTAGGGCAGAACAGTACCAACTCTAAAATTTGCATGTGGGGGTTTACCGGAATCGTTGTTTGATGTTTCCGGCCTGTTTTAAACTTGCCTAGTTAGGTAGTTCTATTGTGCTTCATCTCTTGCCATGTTTAACAACATTTAATATTGTTGATTACATAAACAGGAGAGAACTAAATAAGTCATGTGGTGTTTCGTCAATATGCAACTCGTTGCATATTGAGCTCCACTTAACTTGTAGTGTTGTTTGTTGCACTTTGCCATGCCATGCTTCATTAAACCGGACATGCATCATACTTGTTTGCGCATCATGCCATGCTTATGTGGTGGTTGTTTAGTATGTTGTTTGCTTCTTTCCGGTGTTGCTTTTTCGGGTTTGTTCCGATAACGTCGCGTTTGTGAGGATTTGTTCGACTCTGTCCGTGTGTCTTCTTCATGGACTCGTTCTTCTTCCTTGCGGGATCTCAGGCAAGATGACCATACCCTCGAAATCACTTCTATCTTTGCTTGCTAGTTGCCCGCTCTATTGCTATGCCACGATACCTACCACTTGCTATATCATGGCTCCCATATTGCCATGTCAAGCCTGTAACCCACATTCCTAGCAAACCGTTGTTTGGCTATGTTACCGCTTTGCTCAGCCCCTCTTATAGCGTTGCTAGTTGCAGGTGAAGATGAAGTTTGTTCCATGTTGGAACATGGATATGTTGGGATATCACAATATCTCTTATTTAATTAATGCATCTATATACTTGGTAAAGGGTGGAAGGCTCGGCCTTATGCCTGGTGTTTTGTTCCACTCTTGCCACCCTAGTTTCCGTCATACCAGTGTTATGTTCCTTGATTTTGCGTTCCTTGCGTGGTTGGGGGAATGGGACCCCCTTGACAGTTTGCTTTGCATAAAACTCCTCCAGCAAGGCCCAACCTTGGTTTTACCATTTGCCACCTAAGCCTTTTTCCCTCGGGTTTCCGGAGCCCCAGGGTCATCTTTATTTTAAACCCCCGGGCCAGTGCTCCTCTGAGTGTTGGTCCAAACTAGAGCACCGTGCGGGGCCGTCCCTTGGCAACTTGGGTTACGTTGGCTCCCATATGCTTAGCTTATCCAGTGTGCCCTAAGAACGAGATATGTGCAGCTCCTATCGGGATTTGTCGGCACATTTGGGCGGCTTTGTTGGTCTTGTTTTACCATTGTCGAAATGTCTTGTTACCAGAATTCCAAGTCTAATCGGGTCTTCCTGGGAGAAGGAATATCCTTTGTTGACCGTGAGAGCTTGTCATGGGCTAAGTTGGGACACCCCTACAGGGTTTGAACTTTCGAAAGCCATGCCCGCGGTTATGGGCAGATAGGAATTTGTTAATATCCGGTTGTAGAGAACTTGACACTTAACTTAATTAAAATGCATCAACCGCGTGTGTAGCCGTGATGGTCTCTTTTCGGCAGAGTCCGGGAAGTGAACACGGTTATTGTGTTATGCTTGAACGTAAGTAGTTTCAAGATCACTTCTTGATCACTTCTAGTTCACGACTGTTGCATTGCTTCTCTTCTCACTCTTATTTGCATATGTTAGCCACCATATATGCTTAGTGCTTGCTGCATCTCCACCTCACTACCCTTTCCTACCCATAAGCTTAAATACTCTTGATCTCGAGGGTGTGAGATTGCTGAGTCCTCGTGGCTCACAGATACTTCCAAACAGTTGCAGGTGCCGATGATACCAGTGCAGGTGATGCAACTAAGCTCAGATGGGAGCTCGATGAAGGTCGTGTTCGTTGTGTTGTTTCGTTTCCAGTTGATCAGTAGTGGAGCCTAGTCGGGGCGATCGGGGGACCTAGCATTTGGGGTTGTCTTTCTTTATTTGGTTCCGTAGTCGGACCTTGTTTGTATTCTGGATGATGTAATGCTATATTTACGTGTTGTGTGAAGTGGCGATTGTAAGCCAACTCTTTATCCCTTTCTTATTCAGTACATGGGATGTGTAAAGATTACCCCTCTTGCGACATGCCTACTATGCGGTTATGCCTCTAAGTTGTGCTCCAACATGTGGGAGATATAGCCGCATTGTGGGTGTCACAAGATGGTAATCAGAGCCTTCCCCGACTTAGGATCCCCCTGCTTGATCGAATCGCTGACGTTGTTGAGTCTAGAAAATGTTTTGAGTCTTATAGGATTATATATATATCAGAGAGTAGGATTCTTTTTACTCCTCAGTCCCTTCGTCGCTCTGGTGAGGCCTCCTAACGTAGAGTTTTGACTCTTCTCTCCTCAAATTTCACGAATTTTTTTTTAGGATCACGCGGGTATCTTGGAATCGTTCCGATGTTTTTGTGACGAGAACGTTGTTCTTGGTGCCTCCTGACATTTAGGGGTTGTGGCAGTGTCCCAGGGAGTTGGGCTCCGAGGTGTTGTGGTCACAATTTTTACCGTTGCAGTTCTGGAATACCTGAGTTTTGCCGACATCGAAAATCTGTTTTATGGAGTTGTTGGTGAGATAACCTCGACGCCACCCAGTACTGGGGCGGGTGTTCGGGAGTATCACCATAACTCGTATAACGAATGCTTTTCGAAGGTTGAGGTACACGATTTCTGAAGGTTTCTTGGTTATGTGTTGAAGGATGGATATAGCTGGATGTAGGATTTGTTAGTTTTGGGTGAGATATTATGCTTCCCCTGTATCCCCAACACCTGATTGCATAACCAGAAAGTTTCGGGAGTTTATAAGTGGGAATTCAAGTAGCTCGTAGGATATCTTTCCAACAGACACATCATAAGATATGGGATCTATCATATGTTTCTTTTCAGCTTATTCTGCAAGCCAAAACCTTTGTTTTGTTTTAAGTTGTGGTATTCGAGTTGCTTCGATGTCAAGTGTTGATTCCATACCTTTCCTAAGCAGTGTTCTCATATATCTATGTGGATGCTAATCCTTCATGATAATCGAGATTGTCATGTCAATTCTTTCCAACGGTGTGTTTTCTCTTCAAGTGGATCCGATAATTTTAACATCCGCAAGATCACCTCTCATTTTTCCCAACGTTGTTTGTTTCATCCGTCCCCAAGTTGCCTTTGTTTTTCCCACCCTCCCACCCTTTTTCTGTAGGGACTGATATATCTTAATCAAGTATCCATCTTATTAATGGGAAGCCTCTCCATTCTTTTCTACCAATGTTCTTATCCGGTGATTCTCAAGAAGATGCTAACGGAGCTTCAAGTTCATCATTCTTCGTTATTTTTCTTCTTCGGTGGATCCAATTCAAGCTTTGTTGATCATATCCTTTTCCTCGTTTCAAATACCTTCTCATGCCGGTGCACCTCATAATCATTCACTTCTCGCTATTCATTTGTTCCGGAGTGTTGAGGATGTCTTAGAAGATTCATGTTTTCATTCTTCATCAGTTCAATTTATTTGGAGATTATTATCTCATTCAAGTTATTCAATTCAACCGGTGCAATCTCTCTTCAAAAACATTTCAATAGTGTTTCTCTTGAGTGGGCCCTAACCCACAGGTCTTTTCCCAGGATCTTACCTGAATCTTCTATTTTCTCGGAGTTATTCTCAAATTTATTTATAAGTTTGACGTAAGAATGAATTATCATCAGTCATATGTATTTCTCCAAGATCTATCAAATTCTTTTCATCGTTAGCTCAACCTTTCTATTTGTCATCCCGGAGTGTCTAAACAATTCTTAGTGGTGGTTCTCGTTAGCATTCTCAATATTTGAAGACCGAAGAAGATTTTCTCTTAAATCTTGCTTCGTTCTCTTCAAGACGCGTAGTTCAAGCTTGATGCCATCCTCTCATAGTTGTTTTCGATTGTGAGAATTCTTTTCACCCATTCAGAGCAATTCAAGAGTCTTTCAGTTTGATTCTCCGAAGGCCGTCATTTCGGGACTATTCATTCCAGCTTTCAGCTCTCGTTCTCCAAATCTTACCGGTGCATCATTCAAATATCCTCTAATCAGCTCGTGATGTCTTCGTTCTCATGTATCTAAATTCCCTCAAGTATCATCTTTCGTTTTCCAGTTCTCCCCGGCGAATTGTGCCTTTGCTACTTTCATTTTCAATTCTTACGGCGGTTCATTCATGATTTCTCTTCCTTCGTTATCATATCAATTCATTCGTTGTTTAATCCTACCGGTGGATCCATCAAGACATTCTCAAGTTTGCGCCATATTTATCTTAATCCTTTCTACGACAATAAGTAGTATGCCAAATACGTCTTGTCATCAATTTAAATTGGTGAAGGATACGCATAACATAATTCTTATTCTTGTTTAATCCAAGTGATCTAGTTTCTTCTTTCTAGAGTTCTACATCATGTCACATTTCTTGATTCGAGATGCTTCATCTTTTCTTTTCCGGAGTTCCAAGTTTTTTTCCGCATTATCTCGTCGTGAAGCTTCGTCTAATCATTGCAAGGCTTCTCCCGGAGTTCTTATCAACTTATCTTCTTTTTGATCATTCTTTTATTACCGAAGTTCTTCATGGAGGTTCTACATGGTGGTTCATCAAGGATTTAATTCCTTCTTGAAGTGTTCATCGAGATTCTTTTCGGAGGAGCTCGAGTATTCTTCATCTTGCATTACGAAGTGCAATTCGTTCTACCTTATCTTTTGAGGTGGTGTTAAGTCATTTTTGACAATTGCTTGGTGTTTCATGATTCACAAGTTGTCTGGGATGACATATTGTAAACCCATCATTTTCAATTCATTCATGAGATCCTTTGCAATCCATCAATCTATTCATTCGAGTTATCTTGGGATACATTTCACCTAAAGCTTTCCCTAAGGATTGTTGCTAATTATGGTGCTTATAAATGACCCAAGTTCTTCATTTATCCTTCCGGTGAGATAAGCTTCTCATCTCCTTGTCGATGTCAATTCAATCTTTTTCCCGTGAGTGGCAGGGTGTCACCTCAAAATTTTGAGAAGTTTTCCATAAGCCCACTACAAGATTATTCGTTTCATTGTTGGTTTTACAACAACTCCCTTATAATTTTCTTGGAAGGGTGTTCTGCAACCTCATTTGTGGCAGAAGTTGTCATTTTTCTTCTCAATTATTTCCTTGCCAACGATTCAACTTCTATTCTTTCGTTCCAGAGGCATTGTGATGTCGCTCTCTTCACCCATCATCCCATTTTTGTCAAAGATCATGTTCTTTCCTTTTTCTTATCCATTCAACCGGAGTGTCGTGTCCTTCATTCAAGTCCTTCCATCTTATCAAGTTTTGCCTACCTTCTCAACCGGAGTGCTGTCTGAAATCTTTCTTACCCCTTGTGCCATTCTTTCAATAGTTCCGGAGGCAGTGTGTTGTTAATCTCATCAAGTATCCTCTCATGTTTTCAAATTCATGTTGAATTTTTTCCATTCAGTCAGAGTGCTGTCCAAATTATATCATTCTTTTTCCTTCTCTATCTTGTTTTAACCAGAGTGTTGTGGCTATTATTCCTCTTCTAACTGGACTCTCATCCAAGTGCTTTCATTTTGCCAAGTTCATATTTTTGCCTTCCATTTCTTACTGGAGTGTTGTCGTAATTGATCTTTATCATTCCTTGTACATCGCGTTTCAACTGGAGTGCTTGCATGTACTTATTATCCATTGTAACCGTTTTCTTATGTCTTTCAACCTACAAGGTTCTAGTAATGTTCCTTGTTCCTTTTTTTCTAACGGAGTTTTTCAACTTCGTTCATCTTCATTGTATTCTTTCTTTCAATTGTTTACCCTCTCAAGGTTTGTGGTTTCACTCATTTGTCCAAGAAGAAACTTAGTTTTACCTCTTCTCTTCCTCTTCTGTTTCCCTCCGGTACCATCCTAGATCTCCGGACGAGATCCTCTTGTAGTGGTGGAGTGTTGTAACGCCCCGAGACCGATGTGCCAGGTGTCTTCCAGTTGTTTGTTGTTGTTGCCTTGTATTTTGCTTACGTGTCGCATCTTGCCATGTCATCATCCGCATTGCATCATCATGTTTTCAAAACTTGCATTCGTCCGGGTTCCCTAGTTTCGTCTGTTGTCCGTTCTGAGCCCAGTCACACTTGCACGCGCCCGCGGCACGTCCGAAATATTATTTTATAAGTGGCTGAAAAATTTTCTCGGAATGGGTTGAAAGTTGGCGTGCGGTCTTATTATAGTGTAGATAGACCGCCTGTCAAGTTTCATCGCATTTGGAGTCTGTTTGATGCCCCAGTGGATAAATATAGCGGCATTATAGCCGGTCATACGTCGGATGTTTTCGATCTCCAGAAACGGTTGCCGGGTTGCTTTCCTCCTCTCTCTTCTCAGTCTAACCACACACTTGACCTCGTTCACCTAACCCCTCCTTGCACAGTGCATCGAACCCCCTCGAGTGCACGTCCGGAGCTGTCCCGAACCCGACCCGAGCAGTCGTCACCGTTGAACTCGGATCATCCCCTAACATCTATAAAGTATCATCATTTTCTCGTTGGAGTCTTCCTAACCTATATTTTCTCAACCACCCGATTACGATCGGAGAGTTCAACCTCAATTGTTTTTACCTATATATAGTCCACCGCCTACTAAATCAGATCAAACCCTAGTCTAAACCTACCCCTAGACCCTCCCCTAACCTCTCAGCCGCCAGCCACCTACCCCCACTCCTCAATTTCTGAAGCTAGATCTCCCCCACGGCCACTTGGCGCCTCCTCCGCCACCAGCCGCCGTGGCCCGTGAAGCCCATCTGGGGCCCGTCCAGGTCCGGATCTCTCCACCGTCGCCCGTACGCCGCATCGAGCTCCCCTCGCTCGATCTGGTGCGTCCCCGCGCCGGCCGATCCTCCACCTCCTCCTCCTTACCTCGTCGCCAGCGAGCGCCATTGTCGGACAAGCCGACCAGACCAGTACCCCGCCGCCCTGCTCTTTTCCCTGGCCGTCTTTTTCTCCTCCTCCCTCTAACCTCTCTCTCCCCCTCCATGTTCAAGGTTTCCCCTGGCCGCCGGATCTGGGTGTCGCCGCCGTCGTCCTGCCCGTTTCTGGCCTCCCCTGCCTCTGCCTCGCCCGGATTAGGTGGATCCGGCGAGCTCTTCGCCGCCATTGTGCGCATCGAGCTCCTGTTCGGTCCCTACTGCAAGAACGAGTCGAGGACGAGGCAGCTGCGCCTCCTACTCACGTTGACCCACGCCGCGCCAGGCCCAGATCCCGCCAGTACCTGCCAGTGCCTGGGCCTCTTTTGCCTCGCGTTGACCTCGCCATCTCTCCGCTTCGATCTGCCTGCGAGGCCCAACGTCGCGCTAGTCCAGCCTGCATCCCCACCGACCGGGCTAGGCCCAGCTCGCACCGGCCGAGTGGCCACGCTGGTGAGCAGCCGCCTAGATCCTTGTGCACTTCTGGGCCTGCTAGTTTCGGCCCTGCTGTGTTTTTTTCCGTTCTTTGATTTTGTCCAATTATCCAGAGTTGGCAGTTTTGCAGAAAAGCCCTCATAGTTCATGCATATCATATCTCACAAACCGTGCATCACATGTAAATAAGTTATATATGTAAAATGCTTAGAATTTTGCGTAGATTAATAATTTGCCACTTTCATGCATGTTTAAAATGTTTAAACTTGCTGTTTGTTTAATTTTGCTTAATTGCCATGCTAAAATTCTTTAATTCATAACTAAATAACCATAGCTCCAATTTTAATAAACTTTATATGTAAATGGGTAGAAAAATGCCTAGTTTAACATGGTGTATTTCCCTTGCATGTTTAGTAAATCTAAAATTATATTTAGGGCAGAACAGTACCAACTCTAAAATTTGCATGTGGGAGTTTACCGGAATCGTTGTTTGATATTTTCGGCCTCTTTTAAACTTGCCTAGTTAGGTAGTTCTATTATGCTTCATCTCTTGCCATGTTTAACAATATTTAGTATTGTTGAGTACATAAACGGGAGAGAACTAAATAATTCATGTGGTGTTTCGTCAATATGCAACTCGTTGCATATTGAGCTCCACTTAACTTGTAGTGTTGTTTGTTGCACTTTGCCATGCCATGCTTCATTAAACTGGACATGCATCATACTTGTTTGCGCATCATGCCATGCTTATGTGGTGGTTGTTTACCATGTTATTGCTTCTTTCCGGTGTTGCTTCTTCGGGTTGGTTCCGATAACGTCGCGTTTGTGAGGATTTGTTCGACTCTGTCCGTGTGTCTTCTTCATGGACTCGTTCTTCTTCCTTGCGGGATCTCAGGCAAGATGACCATACCCTCGAAATCACTTCTATCTTTGCTTGCTAGTTGCCCGCTCTATTGCTATGCCACGATACTACCAATTGCTATATCATGCCTCCCATATTACCATGTCAAGCCTGTAACCCACCTTTCCTAGCAAACCGTTGTTTGGCTATGTTACCGCTTTGCTCAGCCCCTCTTATAGCGTTGCTAGTTGCAGGTGAAGATGAAGTTTGTTCCATGTTGGTACATGGATAAGTTGGGATATCACAATATCTCTCATTTAATTAATGCATCTATATACTTGGTAAAGGGTGGAAGGCTCGACCTTATGCCTAGTGTTTTGTTCCACTCTTGCCGCCCTAGTTTCCGTCATACCGGTGTTATGTTCCTTGATTTTGTGTTCCTTACGCAGTTGGCGGAATGGGACCCCCTTGACAGTTCGCTTTGAATAAAACTCCTCCAGCAAGGCCCAACCTTGGTTTTACCATTTTCCACCTAAGCCTTTTTCCCTCAGGTTTCCGGAGCCCGAGGGTCATCTTTATTTTAAATCCCCGGGCCAGTGCTCCTCTGAGTGTTGGTCCAAACTAGAGCACCGTGCGGGTCCGTCCGTTGGAAACTTGGGTTACGTTGGCTCCCATACGCTTAGCTTATCCGGTGTGCCCTGAGAACGAGATATGTGCAGCTCCTATCGGGATTTGTTGGCACATTCGGGCGGCTTTGTTGTCTTGTTTTACCATTGTCGAAATGTCTTGTAACCGAGATTCCGAGTCTGATCGGGTCTTCCTGGGAGAAGGAATATCCTTCGTTGACCATGAGAGCTTGTGATGGGCTAAGTTGGGACACCCCTGCAGGGTTTGAACTTTCGAAAGCCGTGCCCGCGGTTATGGGCAGATGGGAATTTGTTAATATCCAGTTGTAGATAACTTGACACTTAACTTAATTAAAATGCATCAACCGCGTGTGTAGCCATGATGGTCTCTTTTCGGTGGAGTCCGGGAAGTGAACACGGTTCTTGTGTTATGCTTGAACGTAAGTAGTTTCAGGATCACTTCTTGATCACTTCTAGTTCACGACCGTTGCATTGCTTGTCTTCTCGCTCTTATTTGCGTATGTTAGCCACCATATATGCTTAGTGCTTGCTGCAGCTCCACCTCACTACCCTTTCCTACCCATAAGCTTAAATTGTCTTGATCTCGAGGGTGTGAGATTGCCGAGTCCTCGTGACTCACAGATACTTCCAAACAGTTGCAGGTGCCGATGATACCAGTGCAGGTGACGCAACTGAGCTCAGATGGGAGCTCGATGAAGGCCGTGTTCATTGTGTTGTTCTGTTTCCAGTTGATCAGTAGTGGAGCCCAGTCGGGGCGATCGGGGGATCTAGCATTTGGGGTTGTCTTTATTTATTTGGTTCCGTAGTCGGACCTTGTTTGTATTCTGGATGATGTAATGCTATATATGTATTGTGTGAAGTGGCGATTGTAAGCCAACTCTTTATCCCTTTCTTATTCAGTACATGGGATGTGTAAAGAATACCCCTCTTGTGACATGCCTATTATGCGGTTATGCCTCTAAGTCGTGCTCCGACACGTGGGAGATATAGCCGCATCATGGGTGTTACACCATGATAGCAATGATCTCCCATTTTAACAGAAATAACAGGCATGCCTACAACAGGTCTATGTTTATTTCTAGTATCAGGTCTAGCAATTCTAGCCGCTTCATCACAGAAGTAAATAATATGCCTATCAATATTATCAGCCAAGAGATCTTTAACCATAGCAATACTAGGTTCAACTTTAATTTGCTCAGGGGGTGTAGGTGTTCTAGTATTACTCTTCCGAACCACAGTTGAAGCTTTAGCATGATCCTTTATTCTATCAAGGAAAGGTGGTTTCTCAATATAAGTAGTAGGAACAACAGAATCATTATAGGTGATAGTCTTTTCTTCAACTTTAATAGGTGCACCTACTTTTACTTCAATGGAAGGATTATATTTAAACCACTTCTCCTTAGGGAGATCAACATGAGTATAAAAGGATTCACAGAAAGAAGCTACTATCTCAGAGTCAAGTCCATATTTAGTGCTAAATTCACAGAAGCCATCGCGTATCCATAAAAGATTTAACACAATCAAACTTAGGTGTTATACCTGACTCCTTACCTTTGTCGAGATCCCAATCTTCAGAGTTGCGTTTAATTCTTTTCAATAAATCCCATTTGAATTCAGTAGTCTTCATCATAAAAGAGCCAGTACAAGAAGTATCGAGCATGGAGCGATTATCGAGAGAAAGCCGAGCATAAAAATTTTGAATAATAATTTCTCTTGAGAGCTCATGATTGGGGCATGAATATAATATTGAATTAAGACTCCTCCAAGCTTGAGCGATGCTTTCTTCTTCGCAAGGCCAAAAATTATATATATAATTACGATCACGATGAACAAGATGCATAGGATAAAACTTCTGATTAAATTCCAATTTCAATCGGTTGTAGTTCCATGATCCCATATCATCACATAGCCTATACCATGTCAATGCCTTTCCCTTCAAACATAAAGGGAAGACCTTATTCTTGATAACATCCTCAGGCATACCTGCAAGCTTAAAAAATCCACAAACTTCATCCACATAGATTAGGTGCAAATCGGGATGCAACGTTCCATCTCCTGTAAAAGGATTAGCTAGCCGTTTATCTATCATACACGAAGGAATTTCAAAATAAACATTTTCAGTAGGTTCAGTAGGTTGAGGAGCGACTCTTTGCTCTACTGGTCGGGGTGAAGATACCCCGAACAAGCCCCTCAAAGGATTATGTTCCATAGTAACAAGTGACAGTAAATTTCAGCACACTATATAAATTTTTCCTTACCAAATTCCACCTACCAAAGGCGCTTCACTCCCTGGCAACGGCGCCATAAAAGAGTCTTGATGACCCACAAGTATAGGGGATCTATCGTAGTCCTTTCAATAAGTAAGAGTGTTGAACCCAACGAGGAGCAGAAGGAAATGATAAGTAGTTTTTAGCAAGGTATTCTCTGCAAGCACTGAAATTATAGGTAACAGATAGTTTTGTGATAAGGTAATTTGTAACAGGTAACAAGTAATGACAGTAAATAAGGTGCAGAAAGATGGCACAATCCTTTTGTAGCAAAGGACATCTTTGGACAAACTCTTATATAAAGGAAGACACTCTCGAGGACACATGGGAATTATCGTCAAGCTAGTTTTCATCACGTTCATATGATTCGCGTTCGGTACTTTGATAATTTGATATGTGGGTGGACCGGTGCTTGGGTTCTGCCCTTCCTTGGACAAGCATCCCACTTATGATTAACCCCTATTTCAAGCATCCGCAACTACAAAAGAAGTATTAAGGTAAACCTGACCATAGCATGAAACATATGGATCCAAATCAGCCCCTTACGAAGCAACTCATAAACTAGGGTTTAAGCTTCTGTCACTCTAGCAACCCATCATCTACTTATTACTCCCCAATACCTTCCCCTAGTCACAAATAATGGTGAAGTGTCATGTAGTCGACGGTCACGTGACACCACTACAGGAGAGACAACATACATCTCATCAAAATATCGAACGAATACCAAATTCACATGACTACTTATAGCAAGACTTCTCCCATGTCCTCAAGAACAAACGTAACTGCTCACAAATCATATTCATGTTCATAATCATAGGGGTATTAATATGCATAAAGGATCTGAACATATGATCGTCCACCAAATAAAGCAACTAGCATCAACTACAAGGAGTAATCAACACTACTAGCAACCCATAGGTACTAATCTGAGGTTTTGAGACAAAGATTAGATACAAGAGATGAACTAGGGTTTGAGATGAGATGGTGTTGGTGAAGATGTTAATGGAGATTGACCTCTCCCGATGAGAGGATCGATGATGATGATGGTGGTGGTGATGATTTCCTCCTCCCGGAGGGACGTTTCCCCGGCAGAACAGCTCCGCCAGAGCCCTACGTTGGTTCCGCTAAGGTTCCGCCTCGTGGCGGCGGAGTTTCGTCCCGTGAGCTAGCTTATGATTTTTCCAGGGAAAAAGACCTCATATAGAAGAAGATGGGCACCAGAGGCCTACCAGGGGGCCCACGAGGCAGGGGGGCGCGCCCCCACCCTCGTGGATGGTGGGTGGCCCCCTCTCGTAGTTCCTTCGCCCAATATTTTTTATATATTCTAAAATGTGCTCCCGTGAAGTTTCAGGACTTTTGGAGTTGTGCAGAATAAGTTTCTAATATTTGCTCCTTTTCCAGCCCAGAATTCCAGCTACCGGCATTCCCCCCCTTCATGTAAACCTTGTAAAATAAGAGAGAATAAGCATAAGTATTGTGACATAATGTGTAATAACAGCCCATAATGCAATAAATATCGATATAAAAGCATGATGCAAAATGGATGTATCATCAGTCAAGTCAAAAAACTTAGGAAGATTGTTAGGATAAAGAAATTAGCGACAAAAAACAACAAGATCTTTGTCTGCACAATGAAGAAGACATCAGTTCATTACATGATTGTAGCGACCAGACCTCAGACGGTCGAATCTCTGTGCTCCGTTGTCATCCCTGGATCAGTAATGTTGACACCACACGGTACTTGCAGGATTTATAACAGAGTAGCAATCACACACTTATTACATTGAGTGTCTCAAAAGAGAACTTACTACAATAAATATGGCTTAAGGCCATCTAATAACGATAATGGCGGAAGGCTTGGAAGATAAGTGAGTCCATCAACTCCAACGGCATCACTGAGTATAGAACCACGACCTAATGGCACCTTAATCATCGTTTGAAAAGTTTGCAACATTAACGTTGCAGCCCGAAACGGGTCAGCACATGGAATATGCTGGCAATGTAACACATAGAGAGTAATGGAATAAAATAGGCTATTCTATATGCATATATGGTTGGTGGAAAGCTCTATGGTTACATGTTTTGCGTAAAGCCAATTTTTCCCTACTGCAAAGGTGTCGGGGATATACCCCACGGCGTAAACCGGCTGGAAGTATAACCCGACTGGACTTGGCGGTTTACTTGAGATCCGGCTGACACTTGGTGGTTCACCGGCGACCCGCCCTGACCTGGCGGTTTACAAGCAACCCGCCTGGTCATTATGGCTCACTTGTGACCCGGCGGGCGGGTCAGATGGATGATGAGGACCAAGGCAAGAAGGCCGGTTCACGTTTAAATGGTGGGCCGGTTTATGATGAAAGCATAAGGAATATTCTCTTACAAAGGAAGCAAGACTAGGACTCCACTTGTAATAGGGTAATCCTAATCCTAATAGGACTAGTCATGTAAACCACCCCTTCAACATATATAAGGAGGGCAGGGCACCCCAAGGGAGACAAGATTCACAAGTTCCACAAGTTGGACAAGTTAGGTTTAGACAATAGCTCTCAAGATAGAGCACTCTTGTAACCGTGATCATCATCATCAATATCAATGAAGCAGGATGTAGGCTTTTACCTCCACCGTGAGGGGCCGAACCTGGGTAAAACATCGCGTCTCTCATCCCGCTCAACCCCTTTCAAGCTACCACACAGATGCATTGGCCTCGCGACTAAGTCCTGACACTAAGGACGACTAAGTCCTGACACTAAGGACATCTGCCGTGACAATTCCAGGACAGTTGGCGCCCACCGTGGGGCTTGCGCACGGTGGTGATAAGTTCTTGGAGGGATCTCTTCTAGGGATCGAGAATTTCGTAATTGGAAGGATGAAAGAGCCCGTGCAAGGGATTTACACGATGAGCAAAGCTGAATGGATATACCGGATTGAGATACAACTACTAGGGTTTGATGCTCGGTATTTCACCGGCGCGCCGCGATCCATCGAAACCAACGGGGGATTCGTTCCGTTTGTATGCCGAATCTTGCAATCTGTCAATTAGCGGTTTCCGTCGAGACGGCCAAAAAAGTTTCCGATGTTGATCCGTCGGGTTCTATCAATCGGTGAGCAGATTACTAGTGCAAGCTGAGTCAAAGAAAATAGTCAAAGGAAGGAAAAGACACGAGTTCGGACTCCTGCAACTCGCTTCGTTGAAACCATTGCGCCTCTGCTAGGCTACCTTGTATGAATCGCCCTGTCGCCATGAGTCGCGGGTGCTGCCTCGTTTTGCCCTGGATTTGGAGCCGCCGCCTTCATGGACGTACAGAGACAATATGGATTTTCTCCACCGCTACGACTCGGACTCTGCTTGATGGCCGGGTCTCCCGCAGCGCGCAAACTGCTGTTGAGCTGCCTCGACCCGGAGCCGCAGCGGCCTTGAGCCCGGATTCGCGTCACCTGCTGTCATCTCGGCCTCGTGCGCCTCAGCCTGTGAGTCATCGTCCCATCGGGCCTCTGCAGAGAGTCGCCCTTGCTGGCCGCACCACAGGCCGCCGGCGCCTTACTCTTCCTTCCTCGTCCTACACTGAGTCGCCCACGGCCTCGTCCCCGCGGTTCTATTACAAAATTGCTGTAGCGACCTGACCCGAATGGATCACGTCTACTGTGCTACGGTGTCATCCCTGGATCAGTAATGCTGACACCACACAGTACATCGAGGTTTTATAACAGAGTTGCAATCACACACTTATTACATCGATGGCTCAAAAAGAACTTATTACAATAAAAATGGCTTAAGGCCATCTAATAACGATAACAGCGGAAGACTTGGAAGATAAATGGGTCCATCAACTCCAGCGGCATCATTGAGTATAGGGCCACGACCTAAACGCACCTCAATCGTCATCTGAAAAGTCTGCAACATTAACGTTGCAGCCCGAAAACGGGTCAGCACATGGAATATGCTGGCAAAGTAACACATAGAGAGTAATGGAATGAAACAGCTATACTATATGCATATATGGCTGGTGGAAAGCTCTATGGTTACAATTTTGCGTAAAGCCAATTTTTCCCTACTGCAAAGGAATAAATTTATTTAACTATTATGGTGGTTGTGAAACATTGAGAATGGTTGACAGCATTCTCAATCCCAATTAAGAATAATTAAAACCCAACAACATTAATTAGAAGTAACATGTTGAGATTCACAATGATATTCAAGTACTAGATACTCAAGTTGTCCATAACCGGGGACACGGCTAATCATGATTAGTTTGTACACTCTACAGAGGTTTGCGCACTTTTCCCCACAAGACTCGATCGCCTCCGTTTGGTTTCTCGCACTACACGGTGTTTGAGAAGACGGATGACCGAGACACAGTCTTTCAGAAGCGCTAGCACCTTACATGTGGGGTAGACCGTACCACCTACAACCCCTACATCTGCTAGTCCACCCCGTAAGAGTTCGCACAACTTAGTCAACTATGCCAGAGCCCATAATGGCTTGTGGCTGCACACGGAAGTTTCTAGCATGAAAGATCTTATGATCCCTTTGAGCCTGGGTGGCGGTCCGAAAAAAACAGGCAAGTCCTGATAGACATCAGGTGCCTCAATCCACCCAGATGTGTGTTTAAGTTGCCACCTTAGATAAACCATTAAAATTATCAATCTCACATCTGTCATGGATATCACTCACCCAATCCACGTCTACTAGCATAGCATGGCATAATAAGCAAACGTAGAAGTAACTCCCAAAGGTTTCATAGTAATACATGTGATAGGTACTACCTCATCTACTTCCCATCCCACAATTTAATTAGATCCTAATCATGCAATGTGAGAGGATTGATCTAATGCAATAAAACATGGGTTGTAGAAAAGGTATGATCAAAATATCACTTGCCTTGCTGATGATCCGCGAGTCCTAGGGTTTCGAAGTAACAAGCGGCGCAATCCGGGTAATCTATCGCAGACAAACAACAAGCATACAATAAGTACTCATCTAATGCACAGGTAAAACTCGAACAAGAGAACGAACCAGAAAGTTCAATTTAAGAACTCCGGTTGAGAAGAAAGAAAGAACCGAACAAAGAAACAAACGGCGAAAGAAAACAACTCGGTTCTAGCAAGTTGAAACTAGGTCAAATTTTACCGGGGCAAAAACTTGTTTAAGTTGATTAGACGGAACGGCGGTTTCGAAACGAAACTCCAGGCGCTTGAATCACCTGATCCAATAAACGAGCGAAAAGAAAGACTAGAAAGAAGATCGGATCTGAAATCGCGATCGCGGAAAAGACGCGGAATAAATCCGACGAGAAGAAAAAGAAGAACGGTTAAACGAACGGACGTTCGTTAACCTAGAAGAATCCGGTGATCACATTCGTTAAGACGAACGGTCCAGCGAACGGTCCAAAGGCAACTAAATCGGAGAAGAAAACGAATCCGATCTAGGGTTTCGGAGAAGAAAACCGAAACGAAAAACCGATCTAGAACACCGGAACGGTTTGGCGAAGAACCGGAAAGAAAACGAATCGGAAAAGAAGAATCGGAACGATTAGAAGAAAATGATCGGATGAAAAGAATAGATGTAGCGCGGGGCTACCTCCGGCGAGGGGCTCCGGCGAGGGGCTCCGGCGGCGTGGGCGTGGGGCGGCGCGGCAAGGTGCGGCGGTGGCTAGGTGCGACGGCGGTGGCGGCTAAGGCGGCGGCGGCGTAGGGCGTGGGCGGCGGCTTAGGGCGCGGGGTGCGGTGGAGTGCTTGGGGTTGAGAGAGGCTTGGAATTTGATGTGTTTAGAGGGGGGGGTGCTTGGGTATTTATATTGGGGAGGGGAGGGGTTTACTTGGGGTAGAGGGCAAGGAATTAGACTAGGAATAGGAATAGAAAAGAGGGAAGGAAAAGATCTAGAAATAGAAAAGGAATATACGGAAGTAGGACCAAAGTCCTACTAGGATTCGGTACAGGAGAGAGGCGGCGGCGGCCTCCTGCGCCTGCGCCTGGCGCGCGGCTAGCGATGGCCTTGGCCGGCTGCTTGGCTTGCGGCGGCTTGGGCCTTTGGCCTGGCTGGCCTGCAAATAGTTTCTTTTTTTTAACGGTTCAGCGCGCAGAAAAAAAACAAAAAGAGATCTAAACGAACTCCGAAAAATCTAAAGTAAATTTTTCCCGACTCCTAAAAATGAGCCGAACAAAATGAACTTTTCTCCGGACCTAAAATGCAATTTTCGAAAACGCGCATTTTTCCCTATCCAAATAAAATGCAAATAAAACTCCGGCAAACAAAAATTGATCTATTTATTAAATCTTCATTTTTCCTAAATTTGGGAAAGTCATATTATTCCCTCTCTCATATATTTTTGACACCGGAAAAATTATTGAAGATAAAATAAATAAATCAAATGATCCTATTTTCAAACTTCGAGAAAACTCTCAAATATGAAAATAACGAAATCTCCAACTCTCTCCGAGGGTCCTTGAGTTGCGTGAAATTTCTAGGATCAACCAAAATGCAAGAAAATATGCTATGCATGATGATCTAGTGTATAACATTCCAAATTGAAAATTTGGGATATTACAAACCTACCCCCCTTAAGATGAATCTCGCCCTCGAGATTCTGGTTGGCTAGAAAATAGGTGAGGGTGGTCCTTGAGCAAATCTTCTTCTTTCTCCCAGGTGGCTTCATCCTCTGAGTGGTGGTTCCACTGAACTTTGCAAAACTTGATAACCTTGCTGCGAGTAACTCTGCTGGCATAATCGAGAATCTTGACTGGCTTCTCCTCATATGTTAAGTCGTCCTTCAACTGAATCGCTTCAAGCGGCACAGTATCTCTTAGCGGTACCTCCGCCATCTCGGCATGACATTTCTTCAAATGAGAAACATGAAATACATCATGAACTCCTGACAGTCCCTCTGGTAATTCCAACTTATACGCGACTTCTCCCATACGTTTCAAGATCTTAAACGGTCCAACGAAACGCGGTGCTAACTTTCCCTTAACTCCAAAGTGCTTAACTCCTCGAAGTGGGGATACTCGAAGATAAACTCTGTCTCCGGTTTTGTAAACTATCTCCTTGCGTTTAGAATCTGCGTAGCTCTTCTGCCTGGACTGGGCTACCTTGAGCCTATCGCGAATCAACTTAACCTTCCGTTCAGACTCCTTAATCAAATCTGGTCCAAAGAATTGTCGGTCTCCAACTTCGTAACTGTTGTCATGGAACGAAACTGGTATCTGATACGATACTCCTTGGGACTCCATGCAAACAAATGATCCTAGTCATGTATATCTTTGCCAACTTAGCACTGGTGTAAGTGGTCTTAACTGGAATGAAATGTGCTACCTTCGTCAAACGATCAACTACTACCCATATCGAATCATAACCTGCTTTCGTCCTGGGTAGTCCTGTGATAAAATCCATGCCTATCTTATCCCACTTCCATTCGGGTATTGGCAATGGTTGTAATAATCCTGTTGGCTTCTGATGTTCTGCCTTTACTCTCTGACATACGTCACAAACTGCTACATATGCTGCAATATCCTTCTTCATTCCGGTCCACCAGAATGTTTCCTTCAAATCCAAATACATCTTGGTATTCCCTGGGTGAATCGAATACGGTGAATCATGTGCCTCCTGCAAAATCAACTTCCTGATCTCCGGGTCATTGGGCACATAAACACGGTCCTCAAACCATAAGGTATCGTGCTCATCCTCACGAAATCCCTTAGCTTTTCCTTTGCTAAGTTTCTCCTTTATAGCGGCAATCTCCTTGTCAGATTTCTGAGCTTCTCTGATTTTATCCATCAATGTTGACTGAATCTCCAATGCTGCTACATAGCCTCTCGGAACTATTTCCAAACATAGCTCACGAAGGTTTTCTGCTAACTCCTTTGGTATACTCCCCGTCATTATCGTATTGACATGGCTCTTACGGCTCAATGCGTCAGCTACTACATTAGCTTTTCCGGGATGGTAATGCAATCTCATGTCATAATCCTTGATGAGCTCCAACCATCTCCTCTGTCTGAGGTTCAACTCCTTCTGCGTGAAAATGTACTTCAAACTCTTGTGATCCGTGTACACCTCACAATGATTTCCAATGAGGAAATGTCTCCACGTCTTCAATGCATGCACTACGGCTGCTAACTCCAAATCATGCGTGGCATAATTCAACTCATGAGGCTTCAGTTGTCGTGAAGCATATGAAACCACTCTTCCTTCCTGCATAAGCACTGCTCCAAGTCCTCGACGTGAAGCGTCGCAATACACCTCATAATCCTTGGTCTGATCTGGAAAAATCAATACTGGTGAGGTAACCAAACGTTTCTTCAACTCCTGGAAACTAGCCTCACACTCCTCAGTCCAATTGAACTTAGTATCCTTCTTCAACAACTCCGTCATAGGCTTCGCAATCCTTGAAAAGTTCTCAATGAATCTCCGGTAGTATCCTGCGAGTCCAAGAAAACTTCGGATCTCTCCAACTGTTGTTGGTGCTTCCCATTCGGTTACGGTCTCAACCTTTGTGGGGTCAACTGCTATACCTTCTCCGGATATAACATGTCCGAGGAATCCTACTTCCTTCAACCAAAACTCACATTTGCTGAATTTGACGTATAACTGATGTTCCCTTAGTTTCTCCAAAACCAAACGCAAATGTTCCTTATGCTCTTCTTCATTCTTTGAATAAACCAGAATATCATCAATGAACACTACGACGAACTTATCCAAAAACTCCATAAACACTTTGTTCATCAGGTTCATAAAATAGGCAGGCGCGTTAGTCAATCCAAATGACATAACGGTATACTCATACAATCCATATCTCATGGTGAATGCTGTCTTAGGTATGTCCTGCTCTCGAATCTTCAATTGGTGGTACCCTAATCGCAAATCGATCTTGGAAAACACTTTAGGTCCTTGCAACCGATCAAATAGATCGTTGATCATTGGCAGTGGGTACTTATTCTTGATGGTTACTTCATTCAATCCCCGATAATCTACAACCATCCTTAATGATCCATCCTTCTTTTCCACTAGGAGTACGGGTGATCCCCAAGGTGAAGAACTTGGGCGAATGTAACCTTTATCCAATAACTCCTTAATCTGATTCTTTATTTCCACCAAATCCTTTGCTGGCATCCTATATGGTCGCTTCGATATTGGGCCTGTACCTGGCAATAACTCAATCAAAAACGCAATGTCTCTATCCGGTGGCATGCCTGGCAATTCCTCAGGAAATACATCAGGAAAATCCTTTACCACTGGTACTTCCCCCTGCACGACTCCTGTTAGGCAATTCACTTGTGTCATTTTTGGTACATGCCGGGATACATACTTGATCCTTCTCCCTTTTGGTGTAGTAAGCAAAATTGACTTACTAGTACACTCAATATTCCCTTCATACTTTGATAACCAATCCATGTCTAATATCACATCCAATCCTTGAGATTCCAATACTATTAGGTCTGAGGGAAACACATAGTTACCAATCCTTAATGGTAACCGATCACACCATCGTCTAGCCATAAACTCCGCTCCTGGTGAGCTTACTAACATGGGTGACCTAAGGGCTTGGATTGGCAGGTTATACTTTTCCACAAATCCCCTTGATATGTATGAATGCGATGCACCAGTATCAAAAAGAACGAGTGCAGTAAATGACTTAACCAAAAACTTACCGATTACTGCATCGGGCTGATCTTCAACCTCCTCCACATTAACGTGGTTCACCTGTCCCCTATTGAAAGGGTTCGGCTTCTTTCCAAAGCTTCCATTGCCATTTCCAATCTGGCCTTCAGGACATTCATTGGCATAATGTCCGGTCTTCGAACACTTGAAACAGGTGACTTGACTCAGGTCTCTCTTGGTTGGGGTCGATGGGGTTGTCCGGTTCTGGCCGTTGCTTCCTCCATTCCCATTACCATTCTTGTGGCCATTATGGTTGTGCGAGCTACCTCCTCCATGGGTATGCTGAAACTGAAATCCCGGTTTAGGGGTAAAACGGGGCTTCTTCTGGGCTCCAGAGTTATACTTCCCCTGTCCATACTTCCTCTTACGGTTCTCCATCTGCTGTTGCTTCCCTTCTATCATGATGGCACGATCTACCAACTCCTGGTAGTTGTCGAAACTTGCTACCATCAACTTCATGCTTAGCTCATCATTCAATCCTTCCAGAAACTTCTCCTGCTTAGCTGCATCCGTAGCAACGTCATCTGGGGCATAATGTGCTAACTTGCTAAAATCGTCAACGTACTGGCCAACTGTCCTTCCTCCTTGGCGTAAGTTGCGAAACTCACGCTTCTTTATGGCCATAGCTCCTGCTGAAACATGGGCAGTGCGGAAAGCTTGCTGAAACTGATCCCATGTGACAGTGTCAACTGGGTAAGTGGCTGTGAAATTCTCCCACCATGCTGCCGCGGGTCCATCAAGCTGGTGTGCGGCAAACTTCACTTTCTCACCATCCGTACATCCTACAGTGGTCAACTCCCTTCCTATCTTGCGGAGCCAATCGTCTGCTACTATCGGCTCGGTGCTACTGGAAAACACCGGCGGATTCAGCCTAAGGAAACGGGCTAAGTGGTCAACAGGTGGTGGTGGTGGTGGGTTGTTGTTGTTGTTCTGCTGATTCTGAACTAACATCTGCATCAATTGATTCTGCTGCTGAATCAACTGAGTGAGCTCCGGTGGAAATCCATTGTCACGTCTCGGAGGCATCTGAGGGTTTTAGAAAAGACGAGAATTAAGAATAGAGGGGTCTAAAGGGAAAACACTACCCATATGCACATGAGGCAAATGCACACAAAATCACTTCAATCAATCAAACAAGGGCTTACAAACGGTCTAACTATCGCAAATGTGCTCGACTATTGTTTACATGGGGAAATACTACTATTATCTGGTGGTCATCTAGAAATTTGAACCGGTGGAAGACTCCATGATATCTGCTCCAGCTTCGTCTTCAAAGTCGGGTTCACTTGGATCCGAATCGGTGTCGTCGATGATGATGTAGTTGTCCGGACATGCGACGTACTCATCTTCCTCCTGGGATGCTAACTTCCTCTTGAGTTCTTCAATCTCCTGCTTAAGATCGTTATTGTGCCTTGCTAGAGCTACGATCTCGTCCATGTAGTCCTTGCGTGTAGACTTCAGTTCTCCTTCTAGCTCGATGATCCTTGCCTTCGCATTCTTCAACTCCATCATATCATTGCACATCTGGTTTTCGTGGCGTCGAATGTGCTGGTTTAACTCCTGGATGAATGCTGCAATGGATCTATCCTTCTTGGTGCTGACTAACTCCCATTGTTCATCTCGGCGTCCGCAAATCTGGTAGATAGTGTCCTTGAGGTCTTCTTGATAAACTTCTCCAATGCGTCCTATGGTGATATGAGCTGCCATGCTCCTTCCCAGACTCCAGGTTGGTGCATTGAAAACACTATCTATAGGCTTCGTGATTGGCGCGAATGTCCTTCCCGGAACGTGAGCTTGAATCTTCCAGCGCTCCTCTTCAGGCAGAGTGGCGTTGAAAGTTCC